>NC_084961.1:16455209-16811563 GCF_949316205.1 Platichthys flesus | reverse complement strand
CTCCATTTGATATGAAAATAAATAGGTAGACCTTTTGTACTCGCTTAAGTCATGTATTTGATCACAATCAAGTTTATTTCATATTTGTCAATGTTTAAGTAACAGCCATTTAAAAAAGGTCAGCAAATTTCGAGGTTGCATTGTATACAGTACACTGTCAATACGTTTTTGTTTGTGTGGTAACATAAGCTCATGACTAAAAACAAGTTGCAGTCCTACATGCTTTCTTTGTCCCTTTGGACGAGTTGGGTAGTTTATATGAGGCAAAGGTATACAAGATTTACCATATGATGATAAAAAGACGGAGATTTGCCTATGGCCACCTAAGTGTAAATGAGGATACATGAGGACTATTTGTGTAACTGCTAGAAAATGAGGTTTGCAGAGAAGTGCGTGTTCTCATGTCATATCCGTTCATTATATACACTCTAGATCTCTGCACTGTCTTTCTGTGTTGAAAAGTGAGGTATGTGGTGGCTTAACATAGGATCCATGTGTTAATGCACGGAATGTATGTGTTAATGAGTGTGATGGTGCTGATTGGGTGTTGCCCTTGGATGGTTGTGTGTGAAGCGGGGAGAGAGTAGTTTTAGTATACCCAGTGTTTTACTGCCCATCGGAAATATTGGGACATTTCCATTTGGCGGACCAGTGACCATAAAAAAATCCATTAAGTTAGTACCGGTCCTGTTCGCCCGTTCAGAGGCCCTCTTTGGCGAGCACATGAGCATATCTCCTGTCCCAGAAAAGATGTCCTTTCTAGTGAACATGAGTAGTCAATGATTGACAGTGTCAGTCTAGTCCAAGGCTGAGGATGCCAACCATATACTGCGATATAGGTTACACCACTGCTTTGGATGTAGGAAGCTAGCTGTTTCTACAGACTTCAGTAGGCTATAAGGCTTCGCTCAGATAACATGTTGCTGGTGATAGCTTCATGCTGTGCTGCAACAGGCGCAGTCCCAATTGTCCTGTCTACTGTACCTCGGCAAGAATAAGTGCTTTCCTCAACATGTCAAACTATTCGTTTAACAAGGTCAAACTCGCAGAAGCCCTGATTTGGCACATGACATGCAGCTGTGATTTTCAAGCTCTGTGCTTAAGGTTTCTCAGGCGTCTTGAATAGCGTTTATCCGAACGGGTCGGATGTTGTTATAAGAGTGTCTTGTGGGGGATCTGAGTTCCTGTCTGTCTCCCACCCAGATCCATCACCCTAAGAGAAAAAACAGATGCACAGGCATGACTGTTTGGACTCCTGCTCGGTTGAACTTCATGGAAAAAGAGATGTAAGAGTGGGGAGAGTTGTGTTTTTGAAATGTTCACTCTTCACACATTCGCACGGTCCAGTGACGTCTGACCGTGTTTGAACAAGGCAATTTGATCGGCAGATGATCCCTATGGACTATTTTACTATGTATTTGTTTTTATTATGCACAGGCTACATAAAGTTTTGACAGTTTTGCAAAAATATCAATACCCAAAAGTGCAGCTGGCTTTTGTGGGCAGGTAGCGCACCAGAGCTTACAGTACATTGGCTGTGCAATGTGCAAATCGTATATCCCTGACAGGTTGTCAGTGGAGTATCTAAAACAAGGGAAAACAAACTGAAATGTTTCATGGTCACTGGTAGAAATCCACTGGTCTGAGGCCACAGGAATCTTACAGTATAACATTCATCGAACCTGCCTGTCATTGGACTGAGGGAGGAAACCAGAGCGGCCGGAGGAAAGTCATGCAGACGTAACATGCAAAGACCCCAGCCGACTTCTTACTCAAACACCAGTGCTGTTTGCCAAAAGGCTACTGTGCTATAACCACAGGGGGGAAATTGCCTCTGGGATAATGCTGGAGTGAACAGGACGATGCTGGGCACAAACCAGAACAGATAGTAGCAAATGAGGCAGACAGACAGCAGAGTGCAATGTGAATACAAAGTGAAAGAGTGGTGTTGACAGTTTGCTTCGGTGGTGTGGCAACGATCGTTGAATCAAGTTCACGTTTACTGGTCCTACACTTACAAGAGGACAAGAACAGATGGAAGGAAATACAATAAATAAAAAAAAATCTTCCCAGACTTCCTTATGAGTTACACAGCCGTGATCTGTTTTATTCATACTATTGTTTAAGCCGAGCAGCGGTTTAAGAAGTATTAACACACCACCATAATCTACTGGCTGTCACAATTGTAGAATATTAGCAATTGTGACAAATAGTTCCTTCTAATTGTTGTATTAGTTGTAATGCAGGCATTACATAACTGGATGTTTATCCAGATACATTAATGTATAACCAACATTAAAATGTTATAGATATCTAGCTGGAGCTACTTGTAATGTTGTGAATGATTTATAGATAAACAACGTAATTTGTGAGCTGACTATATGTCTTATATACAATCTAATGTTAAATACTAACTACAGCATTAACATAAATGATTTCCATCTAAACTATTGAAGTTATGAGTATATCAGAAAAGACACCTTAGTAAAATGCAAGTATAATACAAATTCTACTGAAGTACAGTCAGTTATGGCTCTTGATGTTTGGTAAAGCTTTAAATTTAACACGCTATCACTCTTCTCAAAGCTCTGTACAGATAAGAATGACACTTTGTCAAAGTACAGACTACAGAGACGAGTGTGTGTTTCTGATCACACACGCCAGCATCACTTCCCACTGTCGAGACACATTAACACATCCTCGATAATGGGCGAGTGCTAAATACATGTTTTTGCTTTTCTTCTAAACCATAAAAGAATTAGAATAAACTTTAGATAAATCACTCAAACCCACTGCTACTTTCCTCAGCAGATGTACTTACTGGAATGAATCCTCTGGCTTGAGTTGTTTTATTTGTCTTTCTGAGTTAGATCATATATCAAATCTTGTTCCCATGGAAACAATTTTCCCTGTAACCAGCAGCTAGGTAGGAATACACCATAACTATACTGTACACTAGACTGATTTATAATCATTTGACATTTTGCACTATAAATAAAAAATGGTGCTCACCAAGAGCAGGGTTTCTATAAATATTTTAAATCTTTAATTATTGCCTTATGGTAAGATTCATAATTACATATGGATTTCTGTACCATTAAGACCATATAAAGAGTTTACTTTTTACCTGGGACAATGGCACAATCAGAGAAAGTGTAAGGGTGATTATTGATTTTCTTCACCTATTGCATAGACAGTCACATATCTGACATACAGTTGCAATCAGAAATATTCAACCCCCCAAAGATTTTAAGGATTTATCATTCTGTCTTAAAGTAGACAGAATCTTGTTCTTTGATCAAGATTCTGCTTCGGATGCCTTCTTTATGAGTTGATTGTTAAGATAGCCATGTCACAATTATTCAACCCCTATATAATATTGTTGATTTTAAAGCTGTCTGACAGTTTTTTTTGTCCTAAAGTTGAGTTTAAACATTATTAAGCCTTTGGGAACTCTATACTGATCCTTCATTTGCTTCAGCTGTGATGCAATATAAACCCCACCCATGAAGGTATTCAAGGTGAGTTGCAATCATGGGAAAGACAAAGGAGCTTCCACAAAAGCTGAGAGAGGAGATCATTTCATCACACCTGAAAGGCCTTGGGAAGAAGAAGAATTCCCCAAAAACGTATATTCCAAGAGACACAATTGGGAACATTATAAGGAAGTTTACAACTGATGGAGCAGCTTCAAACATGCCTGGCCGTGGAAGAAAGCCCAACATCTCATCAAGGACCCTCAGCAACTTAGTCAGAACAACTCAGATAAACCCCTGTGTGACTGCAAGACACCTACAGGATGACCTGATGAAGGCTGGTACAAGTGCTGCAGTTGCAACTATAAGACATGCACTGAATAATAAAGGACTTGGCCGGCTCCAAGATGCACTCAGCTCTTGACCACAAGCAACATCAAAAGTCGACTAGAAAATGCCAGGAGGAATATGGATAAGCTTACAGAGTTTTAGGTGACAGTTCTATGGACTGATGAAACCAAACTGGAACTGTTTGGACGTATGGACCAGCGGTATGTCTCGCGTGTGAAAGGCCAGGCTTATGACCAGAAGAATACCTTCCCCATAGTCCAGCATAGAGGTTGGTCAAAGATGATGTTGGGCTGGAACTAGCAATCTTTATTGTGTACATGGCATCATGGATTCACAGAAATACCAGGCCGTTTTAAAGAGGAATGTGAAATGGAATGCCTTCTGTTGAAAAATTTAACCTTGGTGATCATTGGACTTTCCAGCAAGACAATGATCCAAAGCAAAATCTCCAAGTCCACCAAAGCTTGGTTGAGAAAAAGATCCTGGAACGTCCTGGAGTGGCATTCACAGTCACCAGATTCAAATTTGATTGAAAATCTTTGTTGGGATTTAAAAAAGGAAGTTGCAGCATGGAAGCCATCAAACATCACTGCTCTAGAGGCTTTTGCACGTGAAAAATGGGCAAAAATTCCAATCGAGAGGTGTAACAAGCTTGTCCGCACTTACCGAAAACATTTTTTAGAAGTTATAAAAGCTAGAGGATGCGCCACAAAGTACTGAAGCTGGGGGGTTGAATAATACTGCACATGCACATGTGTTGAAAGAGTTACATTTTTCATTTGAACTTCAAAGTTAAGTCAACTTCTGTTGTCAAAATAACTAAAATACGCATCAATAAATATCTTTTGTTATTTGATGAGGTTTTTTTGTTTTTTATTGTCATTATCTGTCATCCACATCACTATAATGTCTAGTGAGGTGAGGGGGTTGAATATTTCTGATTGCAACTGATATCCACTGTCAGAGCTCATTAAACCTGCATTGAGGCAAACTTGGCCAACGTGTTATCAAACAGAGGTCTGAGGTCTGAAGCTCCCTGACATGACAAAGATGTTCGGGGTTTTCCAAACTGCAGTGAGTCTATAACTTAGGCCTTGCTCCAAGACATAAAGTATAATGTCAAACTTGCTTGGGTAAATATGATATTTTTCAGTTCGTGGCTAAGCACATAGAGATGTTCTCGTTGCTCCAGATAAACAATACTTATCCTCACTGCAGCAGCCGGTCCTGTGTATTCTCCCCACTTATAATTACACAACAAATACATGTGAAGAGTGAGAACCCTCCGTGAGAAGTGTCAGGACTATTTGCTGCTGATTGTGATTCGACATCCAAGAGACCTGTGGTCTGAGCCAGACTTGTATTCATCACAGGCAGTCTAGTCCGACCCCTCGGGGGGGCTGAGAGGCTGCAAAGTGTCTCTGTGGCTCCTCGCTCGCAATCTACTGCACAAATGTTGCCATCTGCTCGGATCAAAAGAATGCAGCGTGCACGCGTTCAGTCTTTCCCAGTCGGTGAACTCATCTGGCTTTTCCCGCAGATCACCCCATTGGTCGCTTTTGGCTGTCCAAAATAACTTTTTTGGGGGTTGATTATAGGCTATCCGCTGCTAGTCCAAATTACAGCTTTGCGTTCAGATGGCCCCCATACAGCCACAGAAACGACGCGGTGACCAAATGTGCACAATGCAAGTATGGTGACAGAGAGATTCTGGGCCAATAAGGCTCACAGCTGCACAGCTTCCTCGAGCAAACCTTTAACCAGACTGAGAACCAGCGAAACATGTAGAACATCACCAGTGGTGGAAAAGATCAGGCTGAAGCTTTAGCTAAGTTGCTTTCAAGCCTTCTGAATTGTTATCACTAGTCAGTGACTATAGTGTCTATGGCTTAGCCTGATTTTGAAGTGCAATAAAATTATAATATTTGTACGCTCTTTTTATTTTAAGATTCAAAAGATGCAAAAGTTGAAAGGCAAAGTTCAGCATGAATCTATTTCCGAGGAGATTGATTTTAACCAGACCTTTTGGCCTAACTACTTCGGGGAAAAATATCAGGATCAAGCAAATAAGGTTGTATTAAAGTGATATTAAACTGATATTTAGTATTTAGGTGATAGAAGAGACAGTGCCATCTTCAGAGCAGTGGAGGTAACTCAAGTAAGAGTGAAGAAATGGAACTCAAAATTTGTTTTGATTGTCCATAATTTATATTTTGCTACCTCGCAACATGTTTAAAGCAGTCATCTGATCACACATTTGTCATCTCTAACACTGTATCTGAGACACTTGGTGGCCTTCACTGACTGAGCAAGTAGCTGTGGTGAGGTGCTGACCCCTCAGATATTCAGTCTGTTATGACTGGGCTTGGTTTTAATGTTATTTTTTACTCTGTTGATAATAGCACAGGGGCAGCCTGTGTGTCTTTCCACCTGTTTCCAGGCTATTTCTAATGACACCCACTAAGCTTTTGGCAGCCTCTCAAGTTTCCACCTTAATGTTCCAGTTTGCTCGTGTAAAGATTAGTGCACTGTTGCTCCCAGCGGAAACCTTACATTTCATAGATTGGCTGCATTACTGGGGCCTTGCAGGAATATGCTGAGAGTGTCCTCATTCTGTTGACTCACTAAAGACACAGTCGGTTTTGAGGAGAGCTCGGTCCATGCAACATAACCACTGGCTTTGAGTGAGATCTACAGGACACACTGGCAGCATTGGTGCTGTCAGCAGGCTGGCATTGTCATAGCTACAGCCTGTGTTTGTTGTACAAGGGAGTGTCCTTTCTGAGCCTCCTAAATATGGTCTGTGGTCACACCACTTCAAATCCCATGCTGCACTGCAATGTACACACACGTGCCCACACTCCCAGTCTCACATGGGGACCTTGCCAGCAATGGCAACTAGTCTTTTCCTCTCTTACAAAAAAATCATACAGATACTAGATGGCCAACAAGTGGCTCCATATCCCAGTTATTCAGTAATGTTGTGAGCAAAATGTCTCCCCTGAAAGCCACAAACACAGTGGTTCCAGGCTGAGGTGGGACTGACCTCATTAAACCTCAGTGCACCACGAGAAATCGGACAAAACCATAAGTCAACCTCGCGACTCAAGATCCCGTTGTGCCTATTTACGGTGTGTGTGTTTGTGAATGTGTACGTGCGTGTGTATGTGAGTCTGTTTGTGTGGCTGTCTTGAGGCCAACTACCTTATTGTTCTCTTCTGTTGCTGCAGGGTTCGACCTGATGGAGTTCTTCAGTGTGAGAGATATCCTGGGAACCAGAGTTGATGAAGGCCAGAGTTCTTATGTTCGCCTTGGCACCATGCCCATTGTACAGCAGACAGAGTAAGTGACCTTCCAGGTTTACATCAAACAATGCACAGCACATTTTCCTCTAAATATCTGTGTGTCTGGGACTTTAAGAATGGGATAACATGTTTATTCGTACATCCATTAACCAATTACGTCCAGTTTTTTAGGACTAATTGAGGGTATGATTGCTGTTTGTCAATATGTCCATGCTGAATTGATTAAAAGCTTTGAAACAGATGTAAGAAGGGCAAATGGTACCAAAGCAGCATTTTATTGCTGAAAATTACAATTGATATTGTAGCTAATAATGCTGATGTCATCTTGGTTAATATTGTACTTGAGTAATGCTAATTCCCTGACAAATTTCAAATGAAATGACCCAAAATTAAACAATCAAAAATATAAATAAAATAAAGTTCAGGTTACCTGAGCAATAACTTTGTGCTTTCATTTTACAGAGACGTGTTTCCTCAGGGGCTACCGGATGAATACGCCTTTGTGACGACATTCAAATTTAGGAAAACTTCAAGACGTGAAGACTGGTACCTCTGGCAGGTTTTCGACAAATATGGAATCCCACAGGTGGGTCAGCCAAATGTAAATAATACTAAATGTGACTGTTATGTTTCCAGATTGAAGCAGTCATAAGGTAAAAAGCTGTGCCCAGTACACTTACTATTTCCATCTACATTGTGAATCTATGCATGTCATGTCAGATAAAATCAAATCCAAACTCTTGATCATGATTATCAAATGGAAACTCAAACCAAATATTGTTCTATATTTTAATATATACATATATACACTGTAATTCTAGGCAATTCAAAAGTTGTTATATGTTAAATGTGAAAATGTCTTGTGCCTTTGGTTAGCTTTATTTTCCGAGACACTGAGGAAACCAGGGTGAGATGCTGTGTGATTCAATATATCTGGACTTGACTGCCTGTATTTTTCAGCCCCATATTTTTAACATCCCCCTGCCTCTGTCTTGTCAGGTGTCCATCCGTCTGGACGGTGAAAACAAGGCGGTGGAGTACAACGCTGTCGGGCTGACAAAAGATGCTGTCAGAGCCGTGTTCAAAAACCCTGAAGTTGACAACCTGTTCGATCGTAACTGGCACAAGATTGCCCTCAGTGTCGAGGCCAAGGCTGTGTCTCTATACCTGGACTGCAAACACATCCAGACTCTGCCCATCGGAGACAGAGAGGACATTGATATCCAGGGGAAGACAGTGATTGGAAAGAGGCTGTATGACAGCGTGCCAATTGATGTAAGTCTTCACCTGCATGTGTGTTAGTTTCAAGGTCCAGTGTGTAAGATTTAGGTGAAAGGGATCTATTGATACAACATTAACATAAAAATAATCCGAGTGATGTTTGCGCTAATATGTGATATATCAACTAAATTTTATGAATTGTTGTTGTCTTTACCCTAGAATCAGACCTGATTCTAGGGTACTAAAAAGTGTACATTTATATCAAGAGCAAGTCCTCTCTATGGAGGCCGCCATGTTTTTGACACTAGTCCAAACTGGACAAACAATGTTTTGAAGTGGAGAGTCGAGTGATAGGTATTCAGCTGCAACATGCACACTACAACTAGATGTCACTAAATTCTACACACTGAACCTTTAAAGATCTTGTGGACTCTAGAGGACTCATATTGTCGGTGTCCCTGTAGCGTCCATTGTGTGATTATCTTGAAGTTGATCTGTTCATCAATTCTCTGTGTCCATGCAGTTTGACCTCCAAAGGATGATGGTCTATTGTGATTCCAAGCACGCGGAGCTGGAAACCTGCTGTGATCTACCCAATGGACCTGTGAGTATTTCAGGCTACAGACCTACTGTCTGTACCTTTTTCTGTGAATGTGAATCCATATATTTTAGAGGCTGGAGTGTCACAAATCTCCTTATATCCTGTACACATAGAGATTATCAAAGGGTTGATTGTCTTTAAATATAGTAGCCTAATTTATAGCAATTATGTAGATAACAAAAGAGAGATACATGAAAAAATGAAGTGGTTATAAGTGAAAGTCACATTGGTAGATTTGTTTCTAATTGCAGGTTGCTTTCACCGACTAAACGTTCTTGCTAGTCTGTAATTTGAAATACTTGAAAACACACTGATAGGTTAAATGAGCACTTTTTGGTTTACCTACCATAGCCAACATGTCACCAGGCTAATTTCGTATAGACACAGAAAACTACTGCATGCTAAAAGTTCAGACAACTACTGCTATGCTGGTGAGCCATGTCCACAAGAGGGCAGTGTTGGGTGCTGACTTTATACCTTCACTAAAACTCAGATAAATTAACCAGTTGTTGTGAAAGTCACGAAAAATGAATATTTCGTTTGATATTTTATGGAAAATATGTCTGTTTATTTTTAGCTAACTCATTGTGAAAGCATGAAAGAAAGTCACAGCGTGTAAAGTAAATGCTCCTAAAGCAGATTTTCTACAAAACAACTAAAATACAATGAAAAAATAAAGCTTTTAAATATTTCAATGTGTTTTTCTGACTTTGACTATTTCTCGTCTTAATGCTAAGCTAACTGCCCTCTGGCCCACACCATATTATTTTCACTGAAGTAAAGAAGAATATTTCCACAAATGACTAACTCTTGCCTTTAAAAAGCAATGCTTGTGTTGTTTTTAATGGCTTACCAGATCATTCTGCCAACTTATTAGGTCTAACACTTGTGTGCACAAATATCTCTTTTCAGTGCCCTAAGAAAGTGGTGACAGAGGCTCCCCCTATGGAGATCCCCACTCCAACCCCGACTGTCGTGGAGCAACAAAGAGGTCCGCAAGTCAACTGCTCATGTCCTGCAGGAGGGAAGGTACGGCCACCTGATTTTACCAGACTTCAACCCCCTTTCTCTTGTGTCTATCAAATGAGTGGGAGTCCTTTCTGTAATGGCTTTCCATAGACATCTGTTTTTCCATTCCTCACAGGGAGAGATCGGTTCACCTGGTGTTGCAGGTCCCAAGGGTGCAAAGGTCATCTACCACTGCCTTTAAGTACTAGTTTGTGTGTGACAACAGATTGCAGTTCCATAATGGTCCAGAGTTGTCTGTTTCAACTTTTCTATTGTGTGAACATGCCTACGTTTGCAGGGTGAAACTGGCCCTGTGGGCGCCATCGGACCGACGGGCAGCAGAGGAGAAAAAGGAGAAACTGTATGAAAATCTAAACTGTGTATATTTACATGTGTTACTTTAATTTTTCATGAGGAGATAATACTTTATAGGCTAACAGCTAATTGACTGAGTTCCAAGTTCATTTTAAGTGCAGTTATCATTGGCAGATATATTGTTTGATAAACTCAAATAATTTCAGATTGCATGCTTTCCAGCTGTTCTGCTTTTCTTCCCGCCTCGATAATAATTGATCCTTATCGATTAATTATTTGCAGGGCAGAGTAATCTCTGTCAAAGGTGGCAGAGGGGAGAAGGTAAGTAAAACTTTGCATTCTGATGCTGCATGAGCATTACTGACATGTTTGTCTTCATGCATATTTTATATGCATGCATGCATGCATCTCGGACCAAACATTGTAATTTCTTTTCTTTCTTACTTTATATATTTATCTCATACTTCTTTTCAGTCAGGGAGTGGCTAGGAAAGTGCTCATACAGCTGTTATAGTCAGAATTACAGGTCATGTTACCACAGAGGATGTGTAGCACAGAGGGCAAGCCTACGCAGACGCCCACCCAGTCTGTTCAAATCACAGTGTCTGTGCTGCCCGGCACTGCCAGCTGGGAGTATAATTTATTCCTGGAGACAAAATCCTTGCCATGCATCATTCACGCTGTCCTGAGAGGGACACTTATAATGGTCACAAGACTTCTGGAAGATGGTATTAGTCTCCCCACTTTTGGTATGTACTGGCGCTCACAGTTTGGAGAATTCACCCGTAAATGATTTGGCTCTTTACTTCATTTCTCACTCACCCAAAAATTAAAGCTGCCTTTAAATGCCGCAGTCAGGCAGACAACAAAACTCTCTTCAAGATAAATGTATTTTCGTATAATTCGCATAATATGCTCTTGCTCCTGGAAAACTGTCTAGTTTGATAAAACTGCATTAAGTCAAACTTTAATGCAAAGCTCCCCTAATGTTTTTCCAGTCCTTACTTTTTTTTTGCATGAGCATCTGTCTTCACTGTCTCCCAGAGAAGGCTGCAATGTGTTGTAAACTTTTCTAAATCTGATGCCAAAACATGATGTCACCCCTACTTCAAGCCTAAAATGCCTATCAGTCATGGGGGTGAAAGTGAATTCAACTTGTTTTGATGGCTTCTAATTGCACCTTTAATGGACTAGAACAGGCAATACCACATGAAGCATTTTGATATAAACAATGTTTTTTAGCATTATAGGGCAGAGTAGAGCAGGGAACGTTATCCTAATGTTTGTGATGAAAGAAATGACGTGTGTTTAAATGATACAAGTTCCCTAAAATAATTTAAGGGCGACCTTCTGTGACTTGTAAAGTGGTTTATGAAGCAAAGGGAAGTCTTGCGGTGGGCAAGACCTCGTGGCACTGTGTAATTTAACAGCCATTACTCTTCACTCAGTCCAGTTTACGAATTCCAAGGGATTCCTTGGCAAATAATATGACATCAGCGCACAGACCAAAAGTGCAGAACTCTGAAGACAATTAAAAGCCATTGTTCCTTAGGTCTTAGGTTGGATGTGTGACCAGACTAACGTTAGTCTTGATTATCAACTGGCCTCCAACCAAGCCTTTACTCAAAAGTGTGTGTTTGTGTGTTGATTTAACTCTTTCTGTTTTGTGTGAAATATAATCTTCTCACTGTTTTTTCCATCTTCCATTGTTTGATGACACAAATCCATGAATTCACCTCCAACACTTGTACTTTGTCCTACATTAATCCCCCAGCCTCCGACTACTAAACCACGTTTTGTGTTGCTTCCAGGTTGATTGTCGTCCGAATGAAAGTCCATTGTGCATGTTTGTGTGTGTGGAACAGTCAAAGTAAACGCTTTACCTTTTGCTTACAGGGTGATACAGGCAGAATAGGGTTGACAGGTGCTCCTGGACAAAAAGGAGAGAAGGTGTGACATTCGTGAACCTGGAAACATGGAGGATTTCGTTGTTTTTACCATGAATCTTAAAAGTACACACATTCGTATTAATTGTGTGTTTCCACACATTTGGCAGGGACTTGGTGGTGTGCCAGGTATTGATGGCTTATCTGGAGACAAAGGAGACAAAGTACGGAATACACTTGTTTTGATATTAGTGTCTGAAGCATTTGGACATTGAAAATGTGAATGTTTTCATGGGTGTGTGTTCCTTTTCAACAGGGTGAATCAGGACAGGCTGGTGCTCCAGGGTTGGCGGGTCCAGCTGGACTAAAGGTGAGTGAATGTGGTTTTCCAATTTGTTAGTCCATCTATGAACCAGTGCACACCAATTTGGCTCATTTAAAGGGTTTGAATATTATTTTGATGCAGGGGAGGGAAAAAGAACATCATTCTGGTATTGGCACTGAGACCCACTTGTTTTGTTAAGTGGGCATATGTACGTTTTTCTGGACAATTACCTCTCAGCCTGCTATTGATTTCCTGTGAAAAGAGGGAGGGAGGCGGTTGTCAGTTTGGTGACTTTCCCTTGGATGAAGCACCAGCTGGTGGAGGAGCCAGGGGGTGGGGGGTGGGGGGGAGGGCATAAGTGGCTGACTGGCTGGCCAAGGGTTTGGCCAATAGACAGACAGGCTGTTGAGAGATTGGCCGCAGACCTTTGATACAATTCATGGAATACTAAATCAGAAAAATGGCTCGAGATCATAGGTGTAAATGAGCCTGATGGTTCCTATTTAGATGTGAAATTAGCATTAGGCAAAATAGTTACAGTAACAAATAACCTTTAACAAAAGTCTAATTAAGAGTTAATTGGCCATTGCTCAGAACCTGTGCAGAAATGAAAGCTAATCAATCCGGGCTTGAGGCTAAAGACAACTTTTTTTTTTACATAATAGCGACTGGAAATAAATCTATTATAAACCCACTGTGCTAAGAACCTAGCAGAAGCAGTAGGTAAACAAAATCAGCAGCTTACATTAGCTAGTTAGCAGCTAAAGAGATATACCTTTGTAACTAGTATAAAACAAGAGAATGGCAATATTTGTATGACGTATTTAATAACAGTAGTGCTATTAAACAGTAAAAACTTCAGTTTTTACTATTGTTGATACACAGGGTGGCCATCTTAGATTTCGAATTCGGGGTGGTAAGGTAATCCTGAGCTCAGAGGTGTAATGGAACGCGGATATTGGCTTGTATTGCAGTACAATGAAAGCCATGTAGCCCACTAAGTAGATCAAACATCATTACCTCTGTGCCTTTGTAAAAGCATTTATTATTTACACAAGTGCTTTTCCAATTGTGACGTTCCAAAATGTATTTTAGTCAAATAACCTTTTCAAACTTATAGTGAATGATCGTGGTTAAACATCAGTAGCTGACATAGAAGTGTCATTTAACTGTGGAGCACTAACGTCTAATCGAATTGTCTTTACAAGATGTAGCAATTGTAATCAAACTAACAATCATGGGATTAATAAACTACACATCATTGCATCCTTTTGCGAATTGTCATGAAAATGATTAAGAACAAAAAGGCAACTGATGTTTTCACTATCAGGTGGTGTTACAGCTTCAAATGGGTTCTACTTTGTTCATTTGTAACTGGACAGGTTTGTAAAAATAAACCAACAACACTGAAAAGTCAGTCTAGAAGAATAGCTTACAAATTAATATTGAAAACAAATGTAATTCTTTGCCTGAAAATAGAATGAAAGTTAAGTTAGAGGTCAGAGTGGAAAGTGTTGTGACTGACAGCTGGAGTTTCTTTTTAGGGGGCACAGGATTCTTCGTTGGCCCTCTTAAATGTCTTACATTGATTCAGCTCTGAGTCAGCACTGCCCAGTTGGCCCATTGCAGAATGTTGAGTCAGCAACACAGGCACTTTTGGAAAGTGCCCAGTCAATAACTTCCACTTAGATAATGTTGTTCATTTTGTATCGCACAGGGAATTCAAGGAGACTCAGGAGATCCCGGCGCTCCCGGACCAAAAGGCGTCATTGTGAGTATAATCTGAGCGTACCTCAAAAGATCAGTTAAGATCTGATAGTGATAAATTATACTATTCTGGTTTGAATCGACATTAATATCTTTCTGTGTTTTGTTTTAGGGCGAATCGGGCATACAAGGTGATAAGGGATCTCCAGGGACAGCGGTAAGTAACATTTTGACAATTTATTGATTGTCAAAACCAAATAAGGTATTTTGAATCATATTCAGACAACATATATAACTTGGTAACTTCCTTCTAGGACCTTCACAGCAACACATACAGTAGGGGTTCAGCATCCCTTTAAGGGCATTTGATCAAAATAGTATTTGCTCTGGGTTGATTTGTGAGAGTGAGAGAGTGAGAGAAAGAGTTCTCCTCAGAGGACCTGAGAAGTGAGGGGCGTAATTGTTCAAACAGATGTGGCTTCCTTGATCCACTCTCCACACTTCCTGTCAGGCTCTGTGGGGGCGTACGGCTATAATGCACCTCATTCAGGCCTCGTAGAGCTTTATTGATGTCTGTAGTTTCCTTTGAGCTGCGGACACTTTCTTACTATTCCCATCGACGTGATGTCAGTATGCAGACTGTTAATAAATCAGAAAAAGGTTATCTTACCTATTAATGACTTTCCACTTAAGTTTAGTTGTTTAAGTCACTGTACTTGTACTGATAGTGTAGGTAACAGGTGAAGGGATAACTAAAGTGAGATATTATAACAACTTCAGAGTCATGGTAGGATATCATCTTGAACTGTAAAAGTAGTCAACACAGAATCCGTGCAGTGATTAGTTCTCCATATGGCATTAAGATGTGCAGCAGGCTCTAGGCACACTATAGCTTCATTCAAACGGGCCGGTACCAGGTTTGAGCTGTCTGTCAGCCAGTCAGAAAGTAATTTCCTGCAGGTCAAAACTGGAAAAGCTTCTGCCTCAGTATGTTAAGTGATAAAGGGAATAACCTGGGTGTTTAAGAGGAAGCACCTGGGGTTCAGGTCAGGGTAATGTTTGCTAACGGAAAAGTCGTAGATGTGCTTAGGGTTATGCAGCACTATCAACTTTTCCATGCAAAACTATTGTCATTCTCAGAATTGTGCAAGTTGGCAAATGTTAGCATGCTAACACGCTAAATTAATGTATGGTGAACATCAAGCATGTTGTGAGATGTGGACCAGCAGTGAGAGGAGCTAAAGAGCCGATAGTATGTCCCTTGTCTTTATCTGCCATGGTAGCTTACCCTGCACATGTCAACTGTACCAAACCTTTAGTTGTTCTAAGCAGAGATGAAATGTAAGACTTTTTTATTCTCTATTAAAGATTCATATTTTATTTTATTTTATTAAATTAAATTTTTTTTTATTAGCTGTTAAAGAATAACTAATAGTTGTATTATGAGTAACTATTATGTTTATTATGCTTTAAAAATTAAGTATAAATGTGGGGGAAACATGCCAACAAAAAAAAGTTTATAAAACCAAAATGAAACAAACTAAAGTGGAACAAATCGTGACCTAGTTGAAGCATTTTTAAGGAAATCCAAATGAAAACTGTGCTGCGTTTCGATGGCACCTTGTCTCTAGTGACCAATGCTTCATACATGTTTTCTCCTCCACCTGTCTCCATTGTAGGGCCTGGCAGGTGTGGATGGATTACCAGGAAAACCTGGCTTTCCTGGTAAAAATGTGAGTTGTGTCTCTGTGTTTAGCTGCTGCATTTACACACACACCTCAGACAATAACAGCCTGCAACACATGAGTTGAGTTGCCTTTGTATTAATGAAGCTTTCGTTTAAAATGGATTTAGGGTTTCAGAGGATTGACTGGTGAAACCGGGCCAAGCGGAGTTAAAGGCAACAAGGTATGTATGTGTATGTGCATGCAAAACACTCTGCTCGCTTGATTCAAAGAGGACATAGCCTTAAGCATAATGTTATTAAGCTGTGCTGATATAAATCATTCTAAAGAGCTATCCTCAGATCCCTCTGTGCTCTCCAGACATTCCTCAGTCTCCTCCGTGCACCATCAAAGTCGGCCCACTCATTTGTCTGAGAAAATAAAATGCAGAGTTAATTTGTCTGTCTGTAATTACTGACTTTGATTATTCCTCCAGTGGTGCACGCATACTTATACCACACCCATGCGCATGCAAAGGCCCCATACACATACACAAAGAATTGCCATGGTGCTTTACCCACAACTTTCACTTTCCGTGGAGCCTTCGATAAGTGCACGCTTTAGCATGCGTCATCTCATAATTATGGTCCTTGCTGTATCATCAACATATTGCCTGAGGGACCTTAAATGTCTCTTGATTCTAATGTCAGGTTTTTTCAACTTTGTCGTGTGAACTGTGTCACAGGGGGAGAGAGGCCTTCCTGGAATACCTGGGGATGTGGTAAGTGTCACGAATTGAGCAAATGGATATATGAATTACATTCTTGAGATTTACAGGCGTGTTTAATGATGAACATAGAAGTCTGAATGTGTTAGAAAACAAATGGCATTAAAAAAACTCAAAGAAAAAACTTGCATTGTGAAAGTTGTATGTGTTTTAACTACAATCAATAATACATCGAATTATTACTGTGAATCCTTGGTTACTATTTTAATAATTGATTTGATCTTATTTTTATTTTTAATTTTTAAGCCGTAGGTCAAAAGTTTTGGATTCTAAAATATCATGCAGTTTTTTGTTGATAGATTAAAATAAACAAAATTACGCTTTGGATATTTAGTCAGATCAAACAAGCAACATGAAGACATACATACTGCAGAAAATCAGAATAGCATTTTTTTATTTTCGGATGACACGTGCTAGGACAGGCCTCTGGAAAGGACTGTGGAAATAACTTCTTTGTTCAAAGTAAATTTACTTAGTGTTGTTTGGATTTCATGACTTTCGGGTTTTTTATGGGGTTGGACTTGTTTCTGTTATTTCCTGTTTTACCATGAAGTGACATCTCTTATTCACTTGACTTCTGTCCTTGTCTGGTTTCCCTCTTTTGCTGTTTGTCTGTCCCGCCCCAATGTGTTTCACCTGTGTCCAATCATCCCTGTCTGCCTTGTTTAATGTCAGTGTGACCAGTCTGTTGTGCTTCTATTCACGCTCTTTGCGTTACTCCAAACTTGGTTAAGTTATTTATTTGTTCCTTATTTTTTTCTTGTTTCGCTGCCTGAGTTTATATCTCCCCAGTTTCTATTTGACTGAGATCCGTTCAACAGACGCATTTCTCTTAAATCAAACATTGTTCCTGTTGCTTTGTCTTACATCTCCTTATTGTTGAACTGTAAAACCACAACGCTTAAACAATATGTGATACAATATGATCAGGTGGGCTCAATGAGTCTTACAATCATATACTAATATGAGTATAATCCATTTAACTTAATGGATCTGATTATTCATTGTTTTCAATTTCAGGTTCAAAAAGATGGTTTACGGGGTGAAAAGGTGAGACATTGTTCAACAGTAAAATTATCTTTTTGCCTGTTCAAAAGATTGAGAAAAGATTTAAAGACCACCTGTCCCTTAACATATGACAACTATACTGTGTAACTGGAATTGAAATGCAAAGCAGATTTTGAATGTCTCTTTAAATCAACAAGGAAAACTGGTGATCACCTAAATCAAAAATAAAGCACATCTGAGTACACCACTATGGACTGTCTATATATAACATGTGTGTATGTTGGACATGTTTCAGGGAGATGCTGGACCTCCTGGGCCTCCAGGGGCTGAGGGCCCCCCAGGACCTGTTGTAAGAATTCTGATTTATTTCTTCCTTCCTCCGTGTTTCCTCCTTTTTTGTCAGTTGAGCTTTGTTGTTGAGGAACAGTAACCTGTTCAGATGTAGTTCTGAGCAGTACGTGAAAGCCCCGTTCAGGCTGTGTGAACAATTGATGACTGAACATCTCATTCCTCAGGGTCCTCCTGGTGTGGTAGGTCTGCCCGGGGAGCCTGGAGAGTTTGGCCAAAGGGTAAGAATCTTACTGTGTGAGCATGGCTTCCATTCACTACAGGTTACACCTGTCAAACATCTACACATGTGACCTGTCATCCTATCTGTTGTTGTTTTGGTTCCCAGTGCTGTGGTCATATCTATACTGAGTTTACACACACATTACTGACACAGCGTCCCCTTACAAAATGTAGTCAGAAAGATGACAGCTCTGGAGGTGAAATGGTCGTGACGTGTGATCAATAAATCTTAGGTGGCAATCCATCACTCCTTTTTTAAATGGATGCATCTGCCAGTCATGTAATCTGAACTATGACCGGACCATGAACTCCTCACAAGTCATGGCCACATTCCCTGTATTTCTCATGTAACCTTAACATTTAAAGTGTTTATTATATATGAGCACAACGTGAAAGGCTCATGCATCTATTAAAAACATTGGAAAATATTCAGAATCTTTAACATCATATTTTAATGACTCGATTCAAAGTTTAGACTTGACATGTTAAGTGTTCCTGCCCCAAAATAGTGCTTAATTGGGGTTTATACCATAAATCAAATTTCAACACTGCATTCAGTCATTCAGGTCTAATTTGAAATAAATAGAAATTTATATTGTATTTTCCTTTAACCTGTATTTATCATATTCGTATTCAATTAAAAGAAAAATATAAATATTCTTCACGCTCATCAAAACTGATACTTTTATCTTTGCTTGTAAAACAATTTCAAAACTGTCTGTCTCTCATTCTGTTCCCATCTCCTTACTGGGTTCATATAATTAAAACAGACACAGTAATTCAACATAATTGTCTCTCCAAACATAAACGAAGATGGTGATGACATTTTGTTCTCGCAGCAATTAATGTCTCATTAGCATCACATTGGAATCAACGTTTGCTCGGTAGGGCAGCCGAGTCGTGCCGGGCTTCCTCTCGTCGTGAAGTAAAGACGATGTCCTTAGATATCTCAGAGGGAATTATAATTCAACATTAAATAAAATGATCACACTGGGCTCAGGTTTTCTTTTTCTCTGGGTTTATAGTTCTTATACCTCAAGGACAGGGGGTGAGAGGGGATGAGGCTGGGCTGAGAGCTGTGATAATAGGGTGGTCTCTGCTGCCGCCTGCACTAATAGAGTTGGCTGTATGGTTGAGTTGGTATAGATTGAGCCGCTCTCCACCTCCACTGCTGCAAAGCTTTCATCAACCATCAATGTCACCGCTGCTGAGCCCTGTCTATTCACCTTCATCCTGGTATGACAGCTGAGGGCAGCACGAGCTGGAATGTGAAACAACAAGATACCATATCAACAAACATGAAAAAAAGAACAGGGAATAAGGACTATGTCTGATTTTATTATTATTATTTTGTCTTCTTTGAAAGAGTCATGTTTTGGGGACGTGAGCGAGCAACACATTAAAACTAGTTTAATACAATAAACTTATTTTCTAAATTAATTGACCACTTTAGTCTTTACTTTTATGTAGAATCTATAAAGCGCATTACACTTTAAAATATGATTTTTAATATAGGTTAACCAAAATACAGTGAAAGTGAAGCCAACTTGCCTTTGTCACCATCTAGTGGCTTCATGCATTACAGGTCATAAATCCTAAGGTTTAGCATGTTTGCAGATGGGACAGGAGTCAAACACTAAAGTAAAATTACACTTTGTTTAAATGTTCAATTACAGTTTCAATCAGAAAATGTTGAATAGAAATTTCCAGATTCTTAAGCGAGCTAGTCAGCTTGTTTTCTCAGCCACGAATAGTGACTGCATTTAGCTGCTGCTGTCATTTATAAGTTTAGTTTTAGTGTTGTCAATAAACATAGTAATCATTCTTATGGCCTCTGGATAAGTTTCAATTTTGTCACCTGACCACTTACTCAAGATAACCAATAACTTTTTAACCAAACTATCACTTTGAACTTTCTATTTTCCAAAACTGTTTTATATCAGGAAAATAAGTCCTAAATAAATATTTATCAATTACAGACTGTTACATTTAGGTCCTCTGGTTTTATTTCACAGCTTCAATGTAGTGTTGTTAGAAACCTTGTTCCTGTGTGAGAAATACTAAATCTTATCTGAATAAGTACGCATTGCCTGTTCAATGTTTTAATGTTGTTTTTAATTTAATGCACTGCTGTTTTTCAGGGCAAGAAGGGTGAAAATGGATTACCTGGAGTGGATGGCCTTCCTGGACCTCCTGTAAGAGAAAATTTCATTTCATAACAAGCACAGAGCACATGTTACAACGTACTTTTTAAAATGTGCAGCTCTTTACTTTTTTTGTGCCTCAATAACATTTCAAGGAGAAATGTGGAGAATTGATTTGATGTTTTAACCGTGTGGGTTGTACAATATTTGATGTGACCCACAAAGCAGTGGCTGTTCTCTCAGAGGGGGTCTTTCCTGTTTGTGTTAAAAGAGGGAAAAACAAACCCGCCAGTTTAAAACCAACAGCATGTAAATTAATTTTCGCAAATTGCTCCCTGGTGTACTATGAAAATACACCTGTCTTTAAGTAGTATCCAAGGTCTAATGAGCCGTGTACCGCACTTATATCCCCCTCTTGTGGCTGCTCGCTGGTATTGAAGGTACACTCTGATTTGGAGGTCACGCGAAAATAATAATTTGGGGAATTCGAAATGGTTTTTGAATATAATTGGCAAGAAATATTTCAGAAACATATTTATTTCACTTAGAAAAATGTATTTCATTTTTGTTTTGCAGGGTCTTCAGGGTCCGTCTGGGCCAGAAGGAAGCCGAGGACATACTGGACCTCCAGTAAGTGACCAGAGACCCCAATTAGGACATGGCAGTGATGAGTCTGTTATAGAATGTTGATCATGGTGATATACCTCTTCCTTCTTTACAGGGCCTTCCTGGTGAAATTGGATTTTCAGGCAAACCAGGGGAGCCTGGGAAGTCTGTGAGTCATTTGTCATTTCTTGACTCTTTCAGGTTTAATTTCTTTGCACATGAAACTAAATATCCTTTGTCACTGATCTCCGAAGGGTCTTCCTGGTAAAGATGGTCTCGACGGTCTTCAGGGAAATGATGGTGCCCCGGTGAGTATCACCATTAACTTTTCTTTTCTTTGCCTACCTTGTTTGATTGAGACTTTAAAGCTGCATTAGTCAAGAACAAACCTGAATGTGAAAGTCGAATCCACAGAGAATTGGTCTTGGTCTTACTGACCACTCAAAGTGCTCAACAGTACAAGTCACCCTTACCTATTCACTCACATATTCATATAGTGCCACTAGGACACTTCACAATGCAGACCAGCTGGGGATCGAACAATGAACTGATAATCAGTGGACGGCCATCTCTATGGTTGCCACAGGAATGATCACCTGCACCCCCCTGGGATTTGACTCTCACTTTGCTCATGTGACTCATTTAAAGTTATCGAACATCATTCATTGACTTCTATCTCTTTTTTTGCTTCTTTGCTCTATTTATGTAACACTTCCATTATTCTGTACAACCTTTACTTTATGTTTTACCATACATGCTACAGATGGGATTGCTGTTAACAAATTGGCATAATTTTGAACGTTATAAAGCATAGTAGCAATAACTGCATTAATCTGCAGTAACTACAATATCATATATCTCCATTTGTTAACCAGAGAAAATTTGTGAAGAATGCCATAGGAGCAACATGTGTTAGCTAAGATAGCATTACTTGTGAAGCTATCTCCCAGCCTGTTTTCAGACCTTAGAATCACTACCTACATATATTTAAATCATGAAAGACGAAAAATAAAATTCTGTCTCAACAAGAGAAAAATGGAGCTTGTGTAAAACATCTTAAACTGGTGTACTTACATTTAATTCCGAAGATGGTTTGTGGTGCATTTACCTATAACTGCATACAGTACCTGCACAGTGCATACTGTAACTACATTCATTTCAAACATTTATTATTATGACATCTAAATCATTATCTTGTGTCTTTGAAGGGGCCCAGGGGAGAGCGCGGAGCAGATGGTTTTTCTGGAAAGCCTGGAACTAAGGTACAGTGTCTTCATCTTAACCCCGAAAACTGCAGGAAGAATTTACCTACTGAGATAAATGCATGTGTTTTCCCCAAATACAAATCTGACATTTTAATGTTTGTGCTTTGTCTCCCCAGGGGGAAGAGGGCCCACCTGGACCAAGAGGACCTTCGGGGGAGAGAGTGAGTTCACAGCTGTTGGCTTTGCTTTAGTTTTTTTGAACACAGTGAAAAACATTCAACATGTCACTCACATGCATGTTGTTTATTTAGGGAGAAGCTGGTTCGCCTGGACAACCAGGAGCTGATGGAGGAAAAGGAGAGAGGGGCGTTCCGGTGGGTGTGACTCAGTGCATCTTATCAGTGAACAAGACTAAAGACTTACAAGATTTTACAAGATTGGCCTCTGTTATTGATTTTATATTAACCTGCACAATGTGAACAACTGTTCATGGACAGAGGCCCTGTGAAGATCATTTAGATTGAAGGATTATATTTATCCCGAACTGGGAAATTCCTATGAGACAGCTGCAAGTCTATACAAATATACCAGTTGTATAGACCAATAGATCAATAGATATGTAAATGTATTGTATATCGGTACAATAAACCTGAAAGACTCAGTGTGTAGGGTTTAATTGAAAGTATATATTGGTAGAAAGTGAATGTAAAATAATCCTAGTGATGTTTTCACTGGTGTGTTTCATCTAAATTGTACGAATTATTGTTTTCTTTAGCCTAAAATGAACCCTTTATATTCCTCTGTACCGAGGCCACCATGTTTTTTACAGTAGCTCAGACTGGACAAACCAAATCCCTTTTTGAGTTTTTATGACGACTAAAGGCCACCACAGGTTCTGGAAAGGGAGGGTGAAGTGAGTGTTCAGCTGCAGCCTGCGACTTCACCACTTGATTTCACTAAATTCTACACACTGAACCTTTAATTTGGCTGGGTAACCTTACCAGGTGCCACCTGGTGTCCACAGGTGCAACTTTGAGAGCAACTATTCTCAATTTACTGTACAAATACAAAAATACCTTGTTATTGCCTATTCATAATTTTTAAACATTGTCAGTGGATGTCTGATATTTCAATTCTTGATTTTGGTCTCTATCATAGGGAGAAAGAGGAATGAATGGACCGTTTGGGCCAAAAGGTGACAAGGGAGACAAGGTAAATAAATTTTCATATGTTGTACAACTTTATTGTTTAAAATGATTTCATAGATATAATATATGCAGACAGCAGTGCTGCCTTCACTCTACCATGGTACAGTAGATGGAGTCCTCCTGCTCTGTCAGTAGTGGTCACGCTGCACTTTTGGGTGTAATTAGGTAATTAGTATGCAGACAATGAACATATTGTCTCTTGCCTCAGGGTGAAGTGGGAACGAGGGGACCACCCGGCGCTCCAGGAGATGTCAGTAATATTTCTCTCCTTTCTGTTGTGCATGGTTTTTTGTTTTTTAACACAATGGAATATACTGTATAAGAACGTTGAGTCAATGATACTGTTTGTCTGTTCAATGCCAATGAAAGTAAATCAAAGTCTATTTTTGACTCTTAGGTTGCAAATGTCATCCCTGAGCCTGGTGAACCTGTGAGTAGTTTTTTTTAGCACATCAACCAAATTCTGCTTAAATGTTATTGTTTTGCTGCTTTTGGTCATTTTATTTATCCTGTGCTTGGTTTATGTTGAGTTTTAAACTAATACATGTTTCTTTTGAACTTAAATTTAGATTCATACAGCATAGTCACCTAATTACACTTCTCTAGAAACAATCTGTCTTTGGGGAAAGTTGTATATGTATATTTTCTGTATTTGTGTTCAATTTTATTTTTAATTTTATACTTTCATGTCCACTGTATTCTATCTGCTGTTGTACTAAGTGCATGTCCTCAACAGGATTTCAATAAAGTTCATCTTATCTTTTTGTTCTCATCTCAAGGGAATACCTGGAGAAAAGGGTGAGAAAGGAGAACAAGGCAAACCAGGAGAAATCGTGAGTTTTTGTCCGATTTGCTGATCTTTTTCCGTTTCAATTTGAACTCTGCCTCTGCTAGTCAGTAGACAATCCACTAGATGTCAGTAGAGATCTTTTATGGAAAGCATAGCCTGCTACAGTGAGGGCTGCTAGCGGGACATGTTTTAATTGGCTGAGTAAATTAACCTGAAATGGACTCACTGCCCCAATTCTTTATACGCTGCAGTCCATAGATAGATACAGGATATTATGTGGACCAGACTAGAATACAGAGAATATAGTTATATTTAGGATCAGCCAGCCTGGAGGCAGAATAAACATTTGCAAAAATAAATGGACTATAATTAGCACACACACAGCAAGCATATAGTTTTGTTATGTTTCTCTTTCTATTCATGAAATTGAAGACAATCAGTTCTTACATTTATCACTGGACTATAATAATTCTTCATGCATGGATGTAACATTCATTCATTCATTTCATGTCTTTGTCATCGATGAGCATAACAGCCCTACCAGCATTAGAGCCGTATGACAAATATGACATGAGCTAATTTCGTAATTAAACTTTAACTATTGGAACTCACATCTTCATTTGTCTGTCATCTCTGAAGGGCCAGCGAGGATTACCTGGTGAACAAGGTTTCAAGGGACCAGCAGGACCAGCGGTAACATGCTCCCAATCCCTTGCCTCCTTCATTTCATTCATTATAAGTGCAGTACCTTCTGAATCGCTGTTTTGGTTTTATTCAGGGTCCAAGTGGCGACACCGGACCTCCAGGAGAGACAGGACGTGCTGGAGACCCTGTGAGTTATCTGATTTAATGTGATTCACCATTCCACACCAGGAAGGGAAGATTTATTGATACTTTAACGGCTGATGCGTTTCTCCCAGGGTCCACCTGGCTTAGCTGGTCTTCAAGGTCCTCGTGGATTACCAGGGAGCGTGGTAGGTTTCCTTTCAAGCTTTTGAAATGAACTTATGGTGCACGTTATTGATGACTGCTTGCATTTCTAATGACCATACCTGATGAATGTAAGACTGAAATATTCAGTCGCCAACTGATAACAGATCACCTGAGTATGAATCCATGAGTTGTCTGTGTTCTAGGGCATACCTGGGATC
Source organism: Platichthys flesus (assembly GCF_949316205.1). Taxonomy (NCBI): domain Eukaryota; kingdom Metazoa; phylum Chordata; class Actinopteri; order Pleuronectiformes; family Pleuronectidae; genus Platichthys; species Platichthys flesus. The sequence goes on along the minus strand of NC_084961.1, from coordinate 16,786,235 downwards.
ACTGGGCCTCCTGGTCCAGCTGGACAGAGGGGAGATAAGGTCAGTCCCTGCTATTGAAAAGCTACGGGTTTGTTTGGTCGGATGTGACTCTTGAAAGTTTAGCAGGAAGCAGATTATGTTCTGAACGGTTTTGTCAGAGCAGAATGTAAATAAGCCTGCAGAGCCGTGAGAACGACCTTGCATGTCCTCCATTATTGTTTCAGCAGAGAATTCATTTCAGTTCTGCAGCAGCTGCAGCAGCTACATGTCGGAGTTTCACAACAGCACTTTCCACTGGCTGTTATGTTTTTTTTCAATTTCTTTTTCTTCTTCCAAAAGTTACTGCAGTGACTCAACAAAAAAAGTGCACTTTGCTAAATGTTTGTTCCCATGTCCGGATGTGCTTCTTTTCCCCTGACCTACAGTTGCATGATAAGGGGGCAGCAGTTTACACAGTACACCACACCAGTTACACCAGCAACCTTGCACACGAAACAGTATTGATGTTGGTTCTGAAAGTCAGAATTAAAAGTTGAAACCACACGCTGCAGAAAGGCTTTAGCTAGATATATACTTTATATATATATATCTTAATTCTAACTTTTATTTTAGGGTGAAGTGGGTAAACCAGGACAATCAGGCCCCTCAGGCACACCTGGAGAGCCTGGCTTGACTGGACCTCCTGGACCGCCGGGGAAGGGCAAGGACGGGCAACGTGTAAGACGCAAATGTTCTATTTTCTGATCATTCATATTATATTTAAAACCTTAATATACCGTTGTACTGTTAGAATTCACATTGATGCTTAGCTGCAATTCAGTGATGGGCATGTGTGTGATTGACTAGTTGGAGTTGTTAGTCTCAGGGCATTGGGGTTTTAAAGGGGGTATAACAAATTAACGATTTCAATTAAAACATTTTTTTTTCTTTCTATTAATTATTTGCCTCGTGATGTTTTCATTATTTACAACAGAATTGGATTCAAAGGGTCATTTTAACTTCATCTTATTTCTTTGTATTTGTAATCAGACATTAACATTGTGATGCAGCCTGATGAACTCCCATGTCCACTCAAATCCTCCAAGCATTCAGTTCTCTTTTTACTTCAACTTTGTTCTAAAAATCGAAGTGGTCACAAACATTCAAACAAGGCCTCTATACACAGCACCTTTTTATAACACAACATTCTGGAGATTTGACAACCGACCTTCTGCAGAGTGGTCCGCCTGCTCTACTTTCTGAGCCATGGCCGCCCCACAAGATGTTGATTATTGTTTGAGTCTCTACTAGAATTTAGACCTGGAAAATATGGCTTCTCATGTTGAAGTTTAAAACTCATCATCAATAAGTGTTTTACCTTATTACTGGGCCCACTCAACGCATAAGCATTCTAATGTATGTACTTGGCCTTTGTTAAATCTTTATTGATGAAAATTTATATTGCGATGATCATTGATTTTGTTTCATAGCCCAGCCCTTGTTCTGCATAAAAACTAAGGTTAAGATTTACCCACCAACAGGTCGGTGTCGGGTCAATATCAAAAGTAACAGTATTTTAGTCAAAGGAAACAAAGTGTCTGCCTCACATTCAGCTGTTCATAATAAAAACCGTCTCTTGCTTTCCACATGTGTTCTGCCTGTAAACATCATGCTGCCTGTGCTAGAGGCCGAAACCACTGCACAATATTAGAGGGAAATTACTCTCAGTAAATGAGTCTGAGTTGGCACATTTTGCTGAGCAGCTAAACATGTCTCTTCATTATTTTTCACCTCAGACATGTGGCCGAGCTGCTGACGAGGCAGCAGTAACAGGAAAAGCCCCGTTAAGACATATCACTGAAAAGCAACAGATCTGTCTCACAGCGGTTCTGTTTTATTTCTTTATTTTTTTTTTTACAGCTGCCAGGTGTGGCCCCCAAGGCCTCACTAACAATTATGTGCATGAGGAATGGCAACTCGTACACACGTTGAGCCTGACATGATTTATTTGAAAGAAGCTTGATTTCAGTGTTTAAGAAGCAAGATATTTGATTTATGTTATTTGTTGATATTGTAGGGAGAACCAGGACCACAGGGAATTCAAGGACCCGAAGGGCCAAAGGTAACATCATTTGTGTGTGTGTGTTTATTTGTGTTAGTGTGGGTGATTGATCTCTGTAGGTTGCCTGAGGTGTTCTTTTTATATCATGCACAGGTGCTTTTTTTGTTGGTGGGAAGACTTTTTTTTCCGGCACAGATGAGAACAACTATTCATTTTTGTTGAAAGCAGCAAAAAGCAATTTCTTTGTCCACCGCACTGTGACCGCTGCTCTGATTATGAACGGCTCTTTGCTGCAGAGAGCCGGATGTCTGGGGCGCTGAGCAGAGGAGGCCGGACAGGGAACGTTAGCTGGATTTATGGTGTTGAATTGCTCACCCTCATCACCAATACATGTTCTCGTTTGAGAAGCAAAATGTCAACTGCACATTGTGTCTTTTTTTCTTTCCCATCGCTGAATAATTTTTTTCCGGTATTTCTAGGATCAGCAGACATCGCTGAATGTGACGGTTTCTGTGCCGAGTTTGCCAAACATTATGGCTGATCTGATATTATCTGAAGAGCAGGATATTGATTTTTTTTTTCTTCTGCCAGGGTCAACCAGGACCCCGAGGAGAATCGGGGGCACCAGGGGAGAGAGGCTCTCAAGGAGAAGGCAAAGTGGGACCAGTGGTATGAGCATCACTGCCCCTGATACTTGCTGCCTATTGCCTATTTATTTACATATCACAGAATATTAAAAGCTTGTCCTTCACAGGGTTTAAAAGGAAATAATGGCGAGCCTGGACCTGCTGTAAGTGTTTTCAAAATATTTCTATTGAATATTTCTCCTCAAGTGCTTCTCTGATGTGTGTTAATCCGGGTTTCAGGGCTTGAGGGGTTTACCTGGAGTTGCTGGTCCTCAGGGTCCAGCAGGACATAACGTAAGTGCAAAGATTAACAATGAACGAGTTTTATTCACATTCCGTCTTTTCTCCTTCATTATGTCAACCTTCTAACATTACCATAAGTTTTCATATATATGAATTTATTTCATATCAGCAGTTGATAAAATGGTTGATTTATTGTCTTTGGCTCTGAATACAGGGTTTACCAGGAAGGCCAGGAGAGAAGGGATCAGCCGGAGAGCCTGTAAGTACAGACAGTGAAGTAGCCATGCTGTCTGAGCTGTTGAGCTCATATATTTCACATGATGTGATCTTCTCCTTTCCATACATTTGCTAATATATACTGTACAGTCTATTAGATATTTGTTGGTTTAGCAGGAGAGTAAACCTATGTACTTTAACAAAAATATCTTTCTACAGAAAAAATCTTATCATAATAATTATTTTTTGCCAGTCTTTGATATTAAAATAAGTGATTCTTCTTATTTGACTTGTCTGCCTCAATGCATTAATGGAACATGCAATGATTATAATAATACTAATATCACTCAGTGGGTGTGTTTAGTATTATAGCCATAATTAAAGTTGAGGGGAATATTATTGCTGGGACATCAGAATGCCTTCAATGAACTGGAAAATCAACTGTGAGGCCTCAGACTTATCTTTCAACACCAGTGTTGGGACTTGAGCCATGTAACCATGGCTGCAGTTTCACAACCTGGTGGAAAGCCTGAGGAGTGGAGTGATTACAGCAGTTTTTAATACTCTGAATTTTCAGCAGTCACATGTGTCATGTTCGGGTGGTTACCATGTAGCCAACATAAGGATAAATTGTAATTGGACTCTTGTGTTGCCCATTGAATACGCTTCCATTCCCTGACTGATTAACTTTTTCATCCCGTCCATTAGGGAAAGGCAGCAGACCTCTCTGACCTAAATCTGAAGGTAAGAGACATTTCCACTCCTGCTGAATGAGAAATCTGTTTGGAAGCTGCAACTATTCACTTTCTTTTGTCTTTTAGGATGTCTGCTCCGACTGCCCTGCAGGTCCACCCGGAGCACCCGGTCTTCCAGGCGTCCTCGGAGAAAAAGGACACCCGGGTCTTCCTGGGAAAAATGGTCAAGATGGTTACCAAGTAGGACAAAGTCATTACCAGTCCAACATCTCTGTTCATAACCTCAGTAATTCTGTAATGTGAAGTCTGCTAAGAAATCTCTCAACGCTCACCTTTAAGTATTAGAAAGTGTGATTCTCAACTTTAGCAGCCCTGTGTGATGCATGGGGTGCGAGCTGCGCTTTCATCACCATCAGTCACAGTTGGTGTGACGGATGGAGAGGCTCTGTCCGCATCATTAGCTCGGCCTCCTCTGGGGGCAGCAGTGAACAATTAGGACCCGGCGACGGCGCTCTGCGCTGTCTGGCTGGACAGAGACTGATGCTGTGCTGTGTCATTACAGGGCGCAGCGGGGCAAGTGGGACCTCAAGGACCCCCCGGAGCTGCTGGAGGACAGGCAAGTTTGCACTCTAACTGCTTCCTTATCGCTCCCAAATGGCCGATTCTAAGGTGCTTCTGTCCCATTGTTGTTTTTATCACACTTTAAGTAATACGGTGAAATGTGTACTATAGAAACACCGTTCAAGTTTTTTTGTTGAATTGAATGACATTTCAAAATTGATTTATCCATTGCTTCAACCTCTTAGTTTTTCAGATGGATGCTTTCTCTTGAAATGTGACGTTGCATGAAATAATAATCTTTCTTTTACCACAGGGTATAAAAGGTGATCGAGGACCTGCTGGAGCAGCCGGAGACAAAGGGGAAAAGGTTTATGACTCACGACTCTGGCATTTTATTGTTTCCTTTCCTCCTTTCTCTCTGTTTGAGGACATTTTAATTCATTAAAATACACAATTTCAAACATTTGCGGGTATGAAGCACATAATCATATTATAAGCACTATTTTCTGTATAAACAGGGTCACCCAGGACCCCCTGGTCATCCAGGTTCTCCTGGCTTGATGGGTGCAGCGGTAAGTTTCTATTTTTAGCTTATTTGTTTTAAAGGACATTGACTCTAATTGTTTTCAATATTTAAGCTTTTTCGGTGTGGATTTGGTCTCACAGTCAGGCTTTCTATTTCTGTTGACCTCGACTGACACTGTTTCTTTTCTCTTCAGGGTAGCGATGGACAGCCAGGCACAGTTGGCCCCCCAGGGCCCCCTGGAGAAAAGGTGAGTCTACGTTGCATGTAGCTTTCCCCTAAAAAAAACGTATTACCCCTGTGTCTTATTGTGCAAACCTCCTCCCTATGGCATGTAGGTCAGACAGCCCGTGTGGTTATAGTGGCCATTTATCATTTATTTTCCTTTGGTATTTGTGACCTGTTGTGTTTGTTTGTTTTCACTAGGGCAAAGAGGGTCTCAAAGGAATCCAGGGACCACCAGGTCTTCCTGGCTTGATGGTAAGAAAAATGATTCGACTTGCAGCATAATTATTAAACAAGGGTATACTTGTAAGTTATAGTTTTAAAATGTTCCACGTGCTGCTTTCTAGGGATTGCCTGGAAAAATAGGAAAGGATGGCAGACCAGGTGAAACCGGAGAAACTGTAAGTAAATGATCTGACATGCATGTAATGTTTAAACAACAACTATAAAACTCTTGTCTGTAGATAAGGATATATAATTCTGAAAAAAATGTTATGTTATTTTCAGGGCAAGCAGGGTGAGCCTGGGCCACAAGGAAACTCTGGACTCAGGGGACTCCCGGTGAGTAACCTCCAATAAACGGATCTGATGGAAGAAGCTAGCAGTGCAATGTGTTGTACCTTACTTAATGTGTTTCTCTCCCTGGATAGGGCTTTAAAGGCCACAGAGGCGAACCTGGAGCTCCAGGACCTAAGGTCAGTGTGCCACTGTTTTCATGTATTTGAACCCGATCAAAAAAAGCTGATTTTATTCTTTGGTGTCCTTTTAAATCAGCGTAAGCAAACAATTTTCAAAATTTGAATTCTCAACTTAATCAAAAGGAACTAATACTTCACTTTGGTACGATGCAGTTTTAATTGTAATTTGTATCCATGCCTGCCATGTCATGAATAAAAAAAAAAAAACATGAGAAGCTGCTAAACTTCTATTTTAGTTTTACCTTAAGGCCACACAGTAGAAGCCCTTGTTTGTGTCAGCATTGTTCGGTTAGAACATTTTATATATTACAAATAGAAGTAAAAATGGTTTAGGGAATCTGCCAAAGCCAGACAACCTATTTCCACTCCATTTTAATAAGTGATGTGATTTTCCAGAGCGCAAGTCACTGGGGTTTGGTGAATAAGTGGGCCTGTCATGTTTCCATATGAACATTTGAAATGGCATTACTCTGGCAGTGCACTGTATCACATCCCAGTTGTCCTTATCAGTTCTCTTACACACAGTAGTTAACTGCAGCAGCACTTTTAAACGTGTCACACACGATGGAACTCACCAAGATCCAACGCCTCCCTTAATATTAAAATCTCAACCAAATTACACAATCAGTCCCAGTTTTCATTCAGATGTGACATACTCTCTGATTCTTTTAGGAATCAGAGAGAATGTCACAAAAGGTCCTGTCACACCTTGATCCGTCCCCTGACCAAAATGTAATGGTTTCTTTGCTGACCCATACGACATCCTTCCAAGTTTCGTGTGTAAATTTGATCAGTTGTTTTTGCTTAGAAACCAAACAACAAACAGACATGGGTAAAAAAATTACTTCTTCAGCGGAGGCACAAAATAAATGTTCCATAATAATTACTGCAGGATATGAAAACAGCGTCATTTTAATAAATACACAGAACTGCTGAGGAACAGTGGCTGATGACAACCCCCTCCACTGCAGCTACTGCAACCATTCACTGCAGGAGTTCAGCGAAACAGCACACAGCTAGAGTCTGAGATTTTTATGTCAAGCTCTGTCTGACACCTGCGATTTTTGACTCACACTCTCTGAGAACAGAGAATCCCTCGCCGCTTGACACTTTTGTGTCCCTACACAACACACAACCGCAGGGGAGGTTGGTGCTACGGTGCCGTGAACAATAGTCCGGCCGATAAGGGACAGCTCTGACAGGCAACTTATTAGAGCAAGGGTTAGGAGTTTCCATAGAAACACCGCAAAGATACCATTACTGATAATGACATGTCAGTCAATGTCAGTCAAATTTAAACTATTTTTTACGGATTCTCAGGAAACTGTTTACTTATACAGAATAAGAAGAAGTACAGATGCAGGGTGGCAGGTTCACACACTGAACACCATCATAATAACCTGCCACTTGTGGACTTAACACTATGATAAACTTCCAAACTAATAAAGGCAGTTTCTTTCATATCCCATCACGCTACTACTTTTTTGTGCTGATCTGACAATTACAATTTTTTTCTTATGACCTTTCATACTTATATAATAATACTAATAATAATATTGATGAGAAGTCACATGAATTATTTACATAGAAATAAGTGAAAATATATATTAAAATCACCATATCAGTTAAAGTAAAAAAGGATAATATTTAAATGGGTTTCTCCCCAAAATGCTTTTTTTGTAACTGATGCAAGGCAGTATTCAAGTAAAACCTATTAGTCACAGGAGTGTCTCTGAAATGTTTCCTGTGCCACACAGGGAGAAGATGGAAAGTCTGGATCACCTGGACATGACGGCAAATCTGGAAAGGAGGTACGTTCAACCTTTTGCATTTGAATGTATCCTGTTTTTGAAATTAATTTTACCCCTTGGTAATATCTGGAGATTTTCCTTACAGGGTATACTCAACAACCTTTACCTGTAATTAACCTGTGAGGCAAATAAAGGTTTGCAAAGATCTTTTTTGTTCCTTAAGCCAACTTAAAACCTTAAAGTGGAGGTGACTCATTTACACATAGATCTTCCCTCCTCTCGACAATGGTGTGAGACCAGTGTTGAGAAATCAACCTGAAACAGTTAAGGTCAGCGGGACATCTTCCCCCCTCCCATGTGGACATCAGTCCTCGGGATGTTTTTTCTGATGTGCATACAATTCAAATGAGTGATTATTATTTTTAAAAAGGATTAAGTTTAAAATCATTAAATCCACTCAAGACAAATAACAATTAACCTGAAGCTTTTGTTCATAGATTTTCTGTGTAAAGTTAACACACGTGTCCCCACAGCAAATATCTGTTCAGTCATCCACATCCGAGGAATAATATTTTTTTCTGTATGGAATTAATCCTTCACTGATTGATCCAAACCCAAATGAAAATTAACAGTTTTCTCAGAGAGCAACAAGGAAAATGGTTTTTCAGTTATTTCTGTATAATGAAGGCCTAATACTGACTTTGTTAATGTCAAACCAAAGAAGCCATTTTTCTTCATTGAATGACAAACTGAAAACTCATCTTATATTTAAAGGTCACCACACTTTTAGTAGCAGGATGGAGCTCTTCCATGTTTCACACAACTCATCCTCTCAGTCACAAGTCTCCTGCTGCTACTAAAGGTTTTCACCTAACTATTATAAGAAGGTGGGAGTTAACTTTAGGCTGACTCCTGCAGTAAAATGGTCATTCCTGCCCTGAAGCATGACCTGCAGATGAGATGTGAAAAAGTCGCAGTGATTCCAACATGGAGACGATGTGATTAAAGTGTCTCGTTCTTGGTCTTTGCAGGGCTCCAGGGGATCACCCGGTCCGGAAGGAGTTGCTGGACCAAGAGGAGAGTCGGTGAGTCATTTTCAGGTGACACCGTGTCGCCTCTGTCTTGTGTTTGCGTCAGACAGCAAGACCGATGGATATGGACGTAAAAAGGCACTCAAGTTGTCTCTCTCGCTGTCGTTCTCCATCAAGTCTCTCGTTCTGTCTTTCCTTATTCTCTTTTTTACGTCACAGGGCAAGCCAGGTGAACCAGGACCATCAGGAAAAGCGGGTCTCCCAGGAACTCCAGTAAGTTATCTGTTCCTCCTGTGCATGAAGTTTAAATTCTTTTTTTTTCTCTCTCTGTAAAACTTTTTCCATATAACAAGGTCACAAAAGGGCAAATGAACAATGTCACTACACAATAGCAACGAGAAGTGTAATAAAAGGTGGAGTTAGTGTTCACAGACTATTTGATTATCTTCTTTGAGTTAGGTGTAGTTTGTGTTGTTTCCTCATTTGAAGTGCTACTCTGAAATGGATTGTGGGTATTGTTTCCTTTGTAATAGCGGTGTTAGCATTTCCAGTGACTAACAGTAGTTATGTTAGAAGGCATGCTCATATTATTTAATTTGAGTCGTGAAAGGTGATGTTTCTATATCCATGCTGTCGATCCTATGGAAATTCTTGTTTCTGCTTCAGAGACCTCTCTCTCGCTCCCACTGTTCTCGACCATGTCCCTATGCACGACCATGTCCCTATGTTGTGATGTTTGGGTCATCCAGCTTTCTTGGTATCCGAATTATTGAGCCAGGGCTGTGTATTTAAACCAGTACACACAGAGAACGTACAGCTATTGCTGAATGTGAGAAGATCTTCGGAGAATTCGACAAAAAGTTTTAAATCGGTTGCAGGTATATCTTAAAGGTAGGGAAATATTTTCTATAATTCCTTAAGTTAAAATTTAGTAGAGAAATGAGTAAGAGACCACAGAAAAAAACAGGAAACTAGCATTCTCAGAGTTAATAGAGCATGCAGTTGCTGCTTGTGGGATGTAACTGAAGGTGAGAGGAGGATGTGAAGTATTTCTAGAAGAGATGCACTGTCAGGTTATGATGGAGGATTGAAGTAAATGTTGTCTTGACCACGGTGGAAAACATCTCTCTCCCCTGGGCGCGCTGGGATTGAAAGGAGTCGACCAGGTTGCTGCCAACAGGAGAAAAGCTGATTGCCAAGAAATATTAAAAGCACATAGGTCAGGTGGCAGTGGACCATCTCCGAGAGGCAAACAGGCCTATGAATCCCTCAGCAGGTTTTGTGTGGCTCGCCGAGGATTTCGAATTTTATAAGCACATCAACAGACACTGTAGCTACACTGCAGACGGTGGGTGTGAATCCTGTGATGATGCAGAATGCAATTAGTCTGTGTTGAGATCGTGAGGGTAAAACTGATGAGGGGCCGAAATCAGCTTTTAATGGTGGTCATTTCATTCAGAAGCATCAATAATAAGAACTCTTGAATTAAGTTTAAAATGTAACTTAAAACATTTAAAATGACTAAACAATTAGACAACCAGAAAAATTGCGCCTCAGCAACTTTGACTTGTATTCCTGCTTGAGAGCAATGGCTGTAAATAAAGATGGACCACGCATATCTACTCCCTCCCATTGTGCAAAAAAAGTTAAATATCCTGGATACACGCCGATACACACTCTGGACCAATTATAAATCACTCTCATCCTGTTTTTGTATCATTAACCAAAGGTATTGGAAAAATTTGCCCTTGAAACATCAATCAATGCATATTTAAGTCATTTCTTGTTAACTGTTAACTCTATAATTTTTAGAAAAGCCACACATCACTAATGAAATATATATATAATTGAAATTAACAAACTGTCATATTTATTGTTAATAATTATTTTTAATAAACTTGTCACTAATATACTGACAGAAAAGGGCAACTCAGGGGGCCGATCAGATTTCATCTGGGGCCATTGCCCCCTCGTCTGGCCCCTGGATCCTCCCCTTCTACAGAAAAATCTCTTATCTGCAAACCTTTGTAAAAGCTGTCGTAGTTTTCATAACGAAATGTACTGGCACAATTGTGCTGAGCAGACAGATGAGGTTAATTAAAGTGTGTGAAGGTTCAGTGATCAGGGAGTGTGTGGCTCTATAAGAGGCTGCTGGAAGCGGAGGGAGAGGGACACAGTCCAGAGGTCATCGTGACAGATATCATTTGTTAGGGAAATAAAATACAGCAAATGCAGAGGTTCCATGGGCCTCAATTGGGGTTTTCTTAGGCAGAGGAGTAGCTGTTGTTAAGCAGAGGGCAGTCGATATGCAGCCGGCTGTCAGAGAAGACTCTATGGAATCAGTCAGCAGAAAAAAGACTGGAGCAGGAAGAGGTGTGGGAACCAGAGGCAGGAAGGTTAGAAGAGGAGTTGGATTAATCTCAGTGGACAGTGAAGGTTTTCTATTTAGAAACAGGATCAGATATCGCCAACATTTTATCAGATGGTCAAATTTACCATTAATGTGGGTGTGGGTGGGTGTGGGTGTGTGGGTGTGCATACAGAGTTTAGATGAACAAGCGTGTATTTTAATTTCTGCAAACATTAAGAAACACACTGCACTCTGTGGTACTCTGTGCAATAACCAGCTTAATCTCTTCAAGCTGGCCATTCCCAGCGGAACACTGGTGCATGAGAGTTTTTTTTTTTTTTATCGTGGCCTCTACTGCATGTTGATAAGAAGTGCAGCTAAATGTTAATCTTCAAGCTGAATCCTCAGTAATGAGAAAGGCTTTTAGAAAGCACAAGTACAGTATGCCACGTGTGTGCCGTGTGAGGAACTGCCATGTCTCTGCTGTCACACAGGGTCTCCGGGGAGACAAGGGAGAGGCCGGCAACCCAGGATTACCAGGATTCAGCGGACCCAAAGGCCCTGCTGTGAGTGGGAGATTCTTTTGTGTGTTTTGATTTACACATTAACATTAAGTCTCAGATTTGAGCAGCTGTTGGTAATGTTAACTTTTATATTGGTTTCCAGGGTCCACATGGTCCGATTGGCCCAGAGGGAAAGCAGGTATGTGCATCCTTGGACAATTAATGTATTGTACATTTTTTTTTGTAATTGTAAACCTCTTACATATCACCGTTTTTTGGTTTGTAGGGGATGCCGGGCAGAATTGGTGATCGTGGCCTGAAAGGTGAAAAGGTGAGTACTGGAGACATAAACAAATACAGTATCTGAAGTAGCTCTGTCGGCAAAGTTCATTTTTGTGAAAAAGGAAATATGACTACAATTGAACAATACCAAAAAACCTGAAGAAAAATAAGGAAACAAACATGAAGGAGCTTATATAAATGTCTACAAAAATAATACATGACAACAACATACAGTCACATTCAAAACTGAGTGAGCAATAACATGCGTTCATTTACATGCTAGAGTGAGTGGTGATGCACAGCATACATAATAGGACTATCCACAAATATATCATGGCAATAATAGGTACATGCACCCTTGTTTGTAAAACGCTGTTATTGGTATTAATTAGTCATAAAATCGGATCTGAACTTGATCTTAATCACAAATGATGACAAACACACTACAGTGTGCTTGAGCTTGTGACACACAGACAACCCACATTTCACATTCCCTGGATGCTGAAACTCTTTTTGATGACCACTATTTAACTCTTCCCAGCTTCTTTGCGAATCAACAAACTTATAATAACCTGGTATTGCTGGCATCAGCAGATGCTTCTTGTGAATAACAAACTCTTAGTTTTTTAAGTCAGATCATTACAAAGGGTTCATGTACACTTCCTTGCTGCCGTTTCCAGCCCGTTTAGTTTTAACCTTAGATATTATGTGAGTATGAACAGATATATTGACCTTGAACAGAAGTTAACGGAACTCAAACACACTGTTAAAAACAAAGCAGAATCACAAAAATCCATATAGAAATTAGCTTCTCTAAGGTCTGTCCTTAATATCACCTTCATCCAATTTGATGTGCAGTGTGGCACATAGCTTGACTGATGTTGCACAGATGTGGTTCTGCCTCATAAAGTATTAATTAAAACCTGGTTCTAGGGTGACTTGAGCAAAATGACTGGAAGTCAGGGGCCGTCTCAAAATTAAATGCTATAAGGTCCAGAAAGAGTTCACACCCATAGACTCTTCAGACTAATCCTGTATTCTTCTGTTGTATGTCTGCCACCATTTTTTATGCTTTATGACTTGATAGAGTCATGGTTTTAAAAAAAAATCCCCAGTGTTTAATCCTCCTCTTCCATGTTCAGTATTCATTTCTATTAATCAGCCACAGTTTCATCACTATTTTAGAGGAAGTTCAAATGGGCTGTATAATTATTTTATTAATTGAATGCTTATGATTGATATATTTTATACTTTGTAAAATAACATAATTTTGCTTATAAATGCAATATGTATAAATAGCAGAAGAAAACAAATGAAAAAAAAACAGTAGTTGTAATGACAATTCAAGGTTTAAAAATGTATTTTTGTGTAGCTCTACACCTGTAGTGAGTAAACAAGGAACATCTACTTTTCCCTTGTAGATTATCTAACAGATATTTGAAACATTTGCAGCCCAGAAATGAACAATTACTCTGATCTAATCCAGGGCGACTCAGGTGTGAAGGGAGATAAAGGACATGGAGGAGATCCAGGTATACCTGGAAACCCTGGACCCCCAGGCAGAAAGGGACACACAGGAATGATGGGCATGTCTGGACCACCAGGAGAACTAGGGTCTCCTGGGCCACAAGGATCTTCAGGAAACCCTGGTCTACCAGGCCAGAGGGTGAGTCTTCTCAAAGAATAAATAGATAATCTAGATTTGAATGTATTAATAACTGAGTTGATCAGTAACGTCTTTTTCATCTCAGGGAGAGTCTGTGTCACTGGAGCAGATGAGACGGCTCATCCAGGAGGAGCTGGCCAAACAATTAGATGGTGAGGAGGCAACATCTTTTTCTCAGGCATGTAACTGGTTCATTTGTGCTAATGTAGGACAACCCTTACAGAAGTTTGTTCTTTATTTCCAGCCAAACTGGCTTACATCATGGCTCAGATCCAGCCAGCCCATGTAAAGAGTACTGTCGGCCGTCCTGGACCTCCGGGCACATCAGGTAAAGATGGCAGCACTGGACGACCTGGACCCCCTGGCGAGCCTGGCATGCCTGGACAGAATGGAGGAGAAGGTCCCAGAGGACCCATGGGCCCTAAAGGTCAGTCTCCTAACTGCGTTATTGGTTGTATGAGTATGTCCAGATTGAGGTAAAGGTTCCTTCACAAAACTGCTCCTATTGAGTCAGAGCTATTTCACCTTAAGTTTACAGTTATCAATGGGGCAACTCAATGTCTCTTCAGAGAATTTTGGAATTGAATTGTCTCCATATTATTTAAAAGTGAAAAATATCACTGGAATAATCAACATTGTAGAGGAAGGAAAGAATTTAAATTTTATCTTAGATATAAATATTTTGTCATTGCCAAAGGTAAATGAGAAGATCAATACCGCTGTCGTACATGTATGGTAAATATGGGGTTAAAGCCAGTAGGTAAAAAGAGGCATGGTGGAGAGGCACGTATCTCCTATATGTTCCACAGAGCCGACTCATCTATTCCAACACAAGGCTTCAAATAATGTCTGAGCTAAAACAAAATTATATTATGCCTTTAATTATCTTACTCAATAGTATCAAAATAACTGCTGATTAGATTTTCTGATAATTGATCATTACAGCTCTACCAACACATTTTTTCCACTGTCCAGATAAAGTGGTCACCTGTTTGCTGTCTCACACTGTCTGCACATTTATTCATCATATATCCATAAAGACTGTAGAACAAGGGCTACCAAGCTCCCTCTCGCCTACTCATTTTGTCCATATTATTTCATTCAATAAACTGTTGTGTCATGAACCAGTTTCAACACTAACCGAAAGAAGGCTTATAATGCTCAGGACTCCTGTTGACTATTTCTCTAATCCTGTTCCTGTCAGGTGAGAAAGGAGGAAGAGGAGAGAAGGGAGAACCTGGTATTGGTGAAAGAGGAGAGAATGGTGTTCCTGGCCCAATCGGTGAGAGCCATTCTCCTGCTTGCTGTATCCATTATAACTAGGGTTGGTTTCACCTAGGCTCTAACCTGTGTCTCTGCTCTAGGTCCCGCCGGTCTACCTGGCTACGGTAAAGATGGAAGCCCAGGACAAGCGGGAGCCCAAGGAGAACCTGGAAACCCCGGCCCCCACGGTCAGCCTGGACCGTCGGGTCCTACTGGCCAATGTGATCCCAGCCAATGTGCCTATTACGCCAGCCTGGCACAAAGACCCCACACCAAAAACGTCAAGGGGAAATAAGAAAGAAGAGACACACAGAGCATGAAGTCCAGCTGTATTCATGAACTTGCGGTTGTGTCATTCTGAATCGAGAACTTTTCCTTTTTCAAGATAACCTCAGTACGGAGGGTGTAAGCAATATGTGCTGCCGGTCAGATTCTTTGTTTTGTTTGTTTTTGGTATGAAGGGTGGGACAGACTGATTGAGCATCGGGAACTTTTTAAGATTTAATAATGGGGTAAAGAGGGCAGCTAAACAGTTTTTTGCTTCCTGTAAAATATATAGGGAGATAACAAGGATGACGCACTTCCCCCCTCTTGAACGCCTCCCATCGTGGGTAAAGATTTGGGATCCTGATATCGTATCTTTCATCAGTAATTATTACAAAACGTACAGCCGGGCCTTTTTCTCGCTGGAATATCTCATTCATCATTCATCATCACAGCTTTTTTTTTTTTTTTTTCTGCCTCACACCATTTTGCATCCAAAGCTGACACTTTCGATAAATTGATATTGTGTTGGGGATCTTCTATCAGTCTGCTGGTAACAGCTAAGTCAAAGGGGGGGACGGGGGGGGGGGACGGCGTTAGGCACAATCTCAAATACCACTAGTGATTTTGTGTAGGAGGAGTGTTAATGATTTAGTTCGGAGAGTGAGGAATGACCACATTTGTCCACGTCTTGCCGCCAGATCATTGGCAGTATGGGCCGAGTTTTGGTTCACATTTGCACAAAAGAACAGCCAGTTGACTGAAATATCTTTCAGAGAAAATCACCTTTATATACATTGACCGTGTTGCTTGATTTGTTGAAGACAACAGCACTGATGTATTTAGACAGACATGTAACAAGATGCCGTGAGATTAAACTGGAGGCAGTGACAGTGTCACAATCCTTTAATTGACAATGTTCTTTCAAGCCCCTGGAGAAATTTGAAGAATTGCTTTCCTTCATTTGTTATCGACTCCAAAAAAACTAAACTATCCACAATATTACTTTTACATCAATTTTTTTTTTTAAGGAAAATATCAAATTTTATAAAATTGGCATGTATGCCTAAGTCATGCTATGTAATAATTTGGTTCAGCCACAGTAATTCTTATCAAACCCAGAGGTTAAGACAGGAAGACATGCAGCATCAGATTTATACTGTTTAATGACCATTCTCTGTTGGAGGTGTGCATTGACTTGAGCAGTGAACAGCTTTTAGGAGGTGGTATAATTGCAGCCTTTGTTCACCTTTCTTGAAAAGCTGTTTGTTTCACTCTGTTTTCTCTGAATGTGTCACTTCCTTTTTGTTCACTGAGGCTTATTAAGTGCCTATGCTGTGGCAGGGGCCCGGGCAACTCGGCCTTGCTCTGAAAAGACATTTCTTTTCTTTTTCGTTCCCTGGGACTTAAAATTAGACAGTTGCTTCCCTGCATGCCGATGACCAGAGCATTGTGGTGACCATTTGAAAGATGTTTGCCTCACGTCCCTCACGGACCAATTAAACTTCTCGCCAACCTCTACCATGCTAGTCACTGAAAATCTATTAAATAGCTTCCACAAAGGTTATCACATTTGTCTACCAGAAACACATGCATAGCAACAAGATCATAATGAAAGTAGTTCAATTTTGAGGAAGAGATTATAGACATTTTCTCATCTTGCTCAGGCTACCTAATGGAGGGTGATTCATTAAATAATATCAACCTCATTTTGAAAATGATGAGAAATGCTGAATTCATAAGTGAAAAAACATGCCTTCAAGTTTTTTTATTTTGTGTCCACAGCATCATGGTCTGTCTGACTCAGAGCTTCTGATGGCTAATATTTGCTAATTTTGGCAAAAGGTCTAACCTCCTGCAAAACTCACATTTGGCCACATGTGTTCCGTAACGGCTGCTTCGCAAAAATTATCGGATAATTTTAAACGAGAGAACCTATAAATTGAAAAAAAAAAAATCACAGTTAATTCAAGACCAGATCATAAACACCCAGCAGGTTGGACCTACTAGCTTGAGTCAACACTTACAAAAATGGCTTTCCTTCTAAGAAACATCGACTCACAACAAATTAGTATTTTTCTACAAATTTCACAGCTGACTATACAACAAAATAATTTTTCTTAGGCCTTTAAAGGAGCTCAACTACATTATAAATCAACAGTGTGTTATGGCTCCTTTAATGTCAGTGGTCGAGAGCAGCTTTAAATGCAGTGAAGTTCAAATAAATGTACAGAAGTTTTCGAAATTTGGTCAACGAACGTGTGATTGGAAAACCTGCTCTTTAAGCCATGATATCTAATATCTGTCAGCGGCTTCTGTCAGTGGTTTACCATTTAACAAAACAACCGTATCAGTATTGCTATTTTGTGTTTCTGATTTGTAAATGCTTTTCAATAGTCTTTGTAACAGCACCTACTACCCAGTAGGTTGCTGCACAAAGGCCAATATTTTGTAATGCTTATAGTCCATACATCTTGCAATATTCAACTTGTCTTTTTTGCTGATAGATTTTTTTTAAGTTATGTTGATAAATTATTCACAATCTGAATCGATACAAGTGTTTCAAGGCATTAACAAAATATCATTAACTTGTTTTCCCATTTTCCTCCTGACAAATTGGTGCTAAGATAGTTTAAATGAGTAGCATATTGTAAGTATTGGAAAGACAGATGTACTGTACTGTATAATAAAGAATGGAACAGATTCATTTTATAATTCACGCTTTGCTGTGGTTCTTAGTGATTGTACCATTTTTGACATGATAACTCTGCGACCACTTCAATCCTTGTTTGAAGATTATACCTTTACAGATATGCTCAACTACCATGAAATGGAGCTTGACTTCAAGCTTTATCAATCATGGTTAAAAAAAGGAACGTTTAATATACATCTCGTAATCGTGTTTATTCAAATTATTTAGCAGATCAGTTTTGTCAATCATTTCAAGTAAAACCTGTTCTCCTTGACTTTGTTTTTGTGACAAAGCAACAATGAAACATCTTCCTTAATTCACATTATATCCATAACCACCCAGGGACCGTGATTTCAATACAAAGCCATATTACTGTGTGGAGCAGCTGTAGAATTTTATTGATCAGCCATCAGCTTAATTCTGTTACATGATAATGTGACTCAGATCCAATCTTATCGAACAGCAGCAGCTCTAAGAAAGGTAGAGTCACAGTCAAATATTTTAATTCAGTAATATCCAAAACATATCACTTTATTACAATGTTGATATGAAAAAATCAGCCGAAATGAATTCATGATCCTTGATTGAGAATTATATTGTTGCATATTACTGCTCACTGGTAAGTCAAGTGCACATTTGCTCTTGTGAAATAATCTTCAAACATTACACTTCACCTTATTCTGTTACTACCTGGCTCATTGCAATGAGAATAAGTGGGTCAAAAGGGCACATGATATGCTGACAGCTGGTGTTAAAGAAATTTCCTCTCTGAGCCTATTTCAAAAAATGAAAATGCATAAGTGGAAAACAGAGATCCAGCTTTTTTATCTGACAACCTGCTCATATTGTTTTGATGAATGCTCTTAATGAAGTCCAGATGTCTGCAGCTGTAATCAGGCATTTGTTGGGCCTGCAGGCCCATTGTTAGTTGGATGATGTTGCTTTGTCATCAGTAGCAGCTATCTGTGAATACGCACCAGCAGATAAGCTTTCTCTAAAATCACAAACAAGTTAAAACATCTATACAGTATTCTACATTTGTGTATTGTCTCTGTTTTCCATTGTGTCTCTAAATCCATGGTTCACGCGGGGACATGTGAAGATTCCCACAGATCACCATGGCCTGACTTCTGAGAAGCCCTTAAACTTGGTCACGGCAGGATGAGATCTGGAATGCGTCATTGAGTTGCGACGTCTCACGGGTTTTTGTAGTTGGCAGATTTTTTTCCACCGACCATATAGAGAGGTGGCATTCGGCTTATACAGGTTGATGGGTCACAAAGTCCGGGCTGTCCTGAGGGTCCCCTTGGACCAGGTGTTCCTGGGACACCTTGACTCCCACTCTCACCACGTTCGCCCATTTTGCCATCTATGCCAATGCCGGGGGCACCTGGTGCACCTGAGGTGAAATTATTATTGTATCAGTAGTGTACTATGAAGTATTACATTGATAGAACAAAACCAAAACCATTCCCCTTTTGAGAAATATGTTTATAGTTCTTTTGAAGACCCAAGCTTTTCTCTGAGCAGATACATAAGTGTTGACAAGAGTCCAGTCTTACCTGGTGCACCGGGTGCACCTGAGCTGCCTTTGACTCCTACTCCATCCTCTCCCTTGTCTCCCTTTTCTCCCATTTCTCCAGCATCACCTTAAGAAGAGAAGAGCACAAAGCAGACACACATATTAATGCTGAGATGAAGTGGAGAGGCATGTTGTTCTCACACTTATGGGGAAATAATTAGGTAATGTAATGGTTCACTCTAATACAGCCTTGTTTGGGGATGCATTGATTGTATGATGTTAAACACAGGGGAATCCCTTCTGTCCCCTTAGCGTTGCACATTACTTCTATCAGTGTGAAGTTTGAGTGCCAATTTATTGCCTCTGCGGCCACTTTAAAATAAAGCAAGAGCAAAAGGTTATCACAGCAGAACAGCGTCTATATCACTGTGCTGGTGAAACACATATAGAATTTAGGAACCACTCCCAGTGAGGCTTATCTAAAAATGCTGAAGCCAGCAGCTTTTTTTATCTTAGTAGGCTACTGGCTTTTAAGGAGTTCAGTATTTAGTCATGGAGATTTGGTCTGAAAAGTCTTACTGACCTTTCTTGCCTGGTATGCCTGGACGTCCAAAGTAGCCTAGATGACCTTTAGGACCCACGGGCCCTGGGGCTCCTGCTGCTCCTGCTGTTCCAGCCGGTCCTGGGGGGCCAGCAGGTCCTGTTGGACCAGGAGTACCAGGGGCACCAAGGGCTGCTGGCTTCTGCAGAAGCTCTTTCTTAAACTCTGCCAATTGCTCTGAATGGACAATGGACAAACTCTATTAAATCCAAAAAGAATTTTGTAGTATTAACCCATAATAATATGGTATTACCATGAGTTAAATATGATATATATGTATATATCAGATCAGATTCATTGAACAAACCTTCTACAATGGCTGAGCACATTTCCCGAAGCTTCTCGTCAGTCACTTTTGGGCCCTGTGAATTCATGAACATTAAGACTTACATTCTACAAACCCAGGCTCTATGAGAACAAGCATATCACACATGAATTAGCAGAATACACAAACTCAATCTATTGTAATATAATCTAATTGGGTAGATCCTTCCCTGCTCAACATATCCAATGATTAATTGCACTTCTGGGGCAAAAAGATAACTGTGGCAGAAAGCGAGGCGAAAAACATCAAAATAATACATTTTTAACAGTAAGTACTCAATCAAAGAGCTAAAGGTACAGTAAAGGTGTTAACACATATTTTCAACATTTAATCAACCAAAGAACTTGTTCGTCAGTAGCTCTGTTGCTAGGCCATGGCTGTAAGAACAGGACAAACTAATGATGCAATATGAAGACGAGACTGGTTTATTTTGCTTCCTGCAACCAATGAAGGATGCAGCCGACGTTGACTACGCAGACCGGGGCGACCGAAGGATGTAAACCCCAAGTTGAGACACAGCTAATGTCCTCATTCTTTCAAACCCCAGGAGCTCTCTCAGAATATGTAAAAAACTTACATAGACATTTTTGGAAGTTTTCTTGAAAAGCGCCTGTTGGTGCCAGTGAGAAGAGACCAGTCACAATGGCAAATCAAACAGTTAAGGCCAACACCTGCTTATGTTGACTAATTGGAGTATTTGGTCGAAAACTGTGCTGAGTAAATTAAAATTTGTAATGAAAAGTCAGGGGATCATTAACAACGAGTCCTGAAAATATATAACAAAACAGAAAAAAAATGCTGTGGGTAGATTACCAAAGTCACTGTTATATCATCAGGGAATTATAAATGGCTCAAGGAAGTCAAATACAGTTCAACTATTAGTTGTTAAGATAGTCGTTCTGTGTGGAACTGAGTGGACTGATCAAAAACAACTGACACTCCGAAATGAACTTCCGCACAAATCATCTGCACAAATTTTTTCTCAGCTGTACATTAGAGGAGTAACACTAGAGAGTGGATAGTGTGTACATTCTCTCTACTGGCAATTGCTAACACTTACAGGTAGACCTCTGGGACCCGGTAATCCACCATGGCCGGGTTCTCCATCAAGCCCTCTGGCTCCCATTGGACCAGCCAAACCCTCGTGGCCCGTCTGACCTGGTCTGCCATCGATCCCTGATGCTCCTCTTGGGCCTTGCTCTCCACGCTTATGTTGAAAAAAAAACAAATCATTACCAGCCAACTCTCACACAGGACAGAGTTGGCTGGTAATGGCTATACGGCCATTCAAGAACTTGTTTCATATATATGTCAAGACAAGTGGGTCAAAAGCTAGTTTAAATAAACATATTTGTACAAAATAAAAGTCCAAATAGCATGTTACAGCACAGTATGGGATTATCAGTTAAGGAACTAAAGTGTATAGTGAGGTACAATGGATTAATTATACCTCTCCTCTGATCCCAGGATTACCAGGAGGGCCCTGCAACACATAAAGATCTCATGACCTCATTCAAATAATTTCAAGTCGACTAGATGGTTGTCGCAATTTCAACAGAAAGAAAAAAAACAATGCTTGGTCTGCATACCTGGTCTCCCTTCACCCCGGAATCTCCTGCCATACCTGTGTCCCCCTGTTCATGCAAGTACAACATGGTGAGTGCTGAAAAAGCCCTAGAAGGTCATTCACAGATACATGTTAACAGAGGTGAAATAGTTCTTACCTGACTTCCACTTGGTCCCATTGGTCCCATTGGTCCCTAGAGACGATGTAGGTGGAAATAAAATCATTAAGTACTTTCCTGCACTTGCAGAATCTCATCATAATAGTTTTAAAGTAAAAGAGGTGAAAAAATAATTCTGACCTGATCTCCTTTGAATCCAGTATGACCCTTTATTCCCTTGGCACCAGTCTCACCTTTATCTCCTTTGTCTCCCTGGAAAAACAACATTTGAATTTTGTATTTACCCATACTACATTTTATGTTTTTGAAATGCTGGTAATACTGTTCTATAATGTATCTCGATATCATCATGAGCTGCTTTGAAAAGCATCAATGCTCTAAACAAAATGTTCATATTATTAAGCTGTAAGGTTAACCAACATTTTTATAACAATAACATCTCACCTGGATTCCTGGAGGACCTGTAGGCCCCACTGGCCCTTGTTTTCCTGTTGCACCCTGGAAAATGATTACATAGTTAACATCGGGTTAGATACTGTTCAATCATGCAATTAATCAATCAATCAAATTGTATTTGTACATCCCACAAACACAGTTTGCCTCATAGGGCTTAACAAGGTGTGACATGCACAACAGCTTTAACCGCATTAGATACAGAAATCCTAAACTAAAACATGAACTAGAAACAAATGTTACAGAAACATTTGCTCTACAAATGTAGAGCAAATGTTAACTCACAGTAGCTCCTTTATTTCCTGTCTTTCCATCTTCTCCATCATTGCCAGGCTCACCCTTTTTGGAAAGAAATTAGTCTTAATATTTCTGTAAAACTTTATTGCATTAAAACATCTCGAACAGATGAATATGAAGGCTTGATGGTATAATCGTACAATCTTTCCAGGAACTCCAACTGGTCCGACGGGTCCCTCATCACCAGTATCACCCTGAAACCAAAGAGGAAACATGTAAGTGAAATACTCAAATTCTCCTTTTTTAATCAGCTCAAACTCTCTGCTTGAGAGTTCTACTGAAGCTGACTGCAGCAATACAACTTTGGGTTTACTCCATGGACATGCCTCATTAAATAGAAGATGATTCTAATTACCTTTTCACCAGCGGGTCCGACTACTCCCTGCTTCCCTGGCAGTCCCTGGGTAAAACAATACATAACATGAAAAATGAATGTGTCACTGCTGTTACACCCTTCAGTGCAGTGTAAAAGCAAGGTCAGGAAGGTAACATTAAAAGAAAAAAGAAAACTTCCAACTCGTAAAAACTGGGACTCTCTGACATTTCTGAAAGATCCAACAGACCTGACTTAAGATAAATATAGACACCTCATATTAGCCAGCTCAATAAAACTCTAGCTTTATGGAATTGATTAATTATTTTTATAAAAACATATAGTCCAAAGTCATAATTAGCAGCATGACATGATAAGTGTAAACTGTAATGAATTGATATGGATATTGAAACCAAATGAAGGATTTTGGACTTACTGGAATACCAACAATCCCCCTGAGACCAACAGATCCAGGGGTTCCAGCCTCTCCCTGTGGAGCAGATTGAAAGGGTTATGCATGAACACGTGTGTGTGTGTGTGTGTGTGTGTGTACAAGCCGTACATATGTGATTGATAGTAAATGTAACAGTAGTAGAAAAATATGAATTGGTCAAACATCAGCAGCAAGTAACACAGCAAAAGCTATCCAAAGGTAACTAGCTTTAGCATAAGCCACCCAATGCTACTGGTCATAAAAGACCATATTCAGTATAAAGATTGACAACATGACCCCCTCCCCAAAACTCAAGCCAGTGTGTCTTGATCGCCACCGGGTGGCTGGCTGCAGTACAGATTGTAATTACAAATTCCTCCGTGTTAGTGGACAGGACAAGGACCAGAAGGCAAATTACACATCAAATACCTTTTTCACAAAGACATTTTAGGTGGTTCACACCAATGTTGTTCAAGTTATCATCTTTCTGGAGCATCTGGTTTTATTAACTTAATTGCTGCTTTGAAAACAGACTGATTAACAGGTGAGACTGACTCATGATTCGTCGATAGCGTATCGACAGGATCTCGCTAACTGTTCCATCCCCTGACCAGTGATGCGCAGACTCTGCCTCTAAATGTGCAATATCTGGATGGTAGGAGGAGGTTGAACTGCATTGTCTATCTATACTATCTGTTTACCAGACTGAGAAAGGCTTTGTGCCTGTATGAGTGTATTAACTTAGCAAGGGTGTTAGAATATGAAATATTTAGTAAGATATTTATCTATATATTTTTTTGTTCATTGATGATTTTCTTCAATTTAATCAACTTTCTAAGTTTAAAAGTACCTACAATTATAACATTAATGTTTCAAATGAAAATACTAATCTTTAAACAGAAATTTCACTTCAGTGTGCTTTTGGATCTTGCTAAAGCTACCTCTGGCTGTTTAAAATCGTAAGTTACCTTAGCGCCATCAGATCCAGGGAGTCCATTTAAGCCATCTTTGCCAGGCTCTCCCTGTAATGTCACATTAAACAGTTATAACCCATTCACATTCTAAACAATGGGGTTGTAAAGAATGAATGAGCAACAACGTTGGCAGCATACTTACAGCTTCTCCTTTTCCCCCAGAAGGTCCCTGCTCTCCCTGCCCTCCCACAGCTCCCTATTGAAAATCAAAGCACCGTTATTCATCCGAAACCGTAGTTTTAGGTAAAATGTTTTTTGACACACTCTGGAATCTTAAGTGAGGTGTAAGACTCACATCATCACCCTTGTCCCCTGGCAAACCCTGACGTCCACGGATCCCCTCCACACCCTGAGAGAAGGGGTTGAATTATAAGTAAAGTTAGACTGATACCTTCTGCCCCTTTACTGTTACAGTAAATGCAAAAGAGTGAGGACATAGAACTAATCAAATAATACAGGAGCTTACAGGAGCACCAGGCGGGCCTGTAGGTCCTGGGACGCCATTGAAACCAGGACCACCCTAAAAACAAAAAGGCAGTATTTATCTCGCGGCACAATGTTTGAATATGCTACAATATATTACAGCTATGGCCGTGTTCTACGTTAGACGTAAATATTTAGGAGAATTATATTAAATATATATTAAAATACAATTTAAATCTAACTTACTCTGTCCCCCTTCTCTCCAGTATTTCCAGGGAATCCAATGGGCCCTCGTTGACCCTAGAAAGACAAAAGAGCATTTTATAATTTTATATATGTGTTTTTATTTATATTCTCCTAATAAAGCCTCACACAGTACTGAAACAATACAATGTACTGCACAGAATAAGTTCCTTTACATCATCTCCCATGCGACCTGGTGTCCCCTGAGGACCACTTGCTCCAGCCTGTCCCTGTGGAAAAAACAAATAGGAACAATTTAATCAAATTCACGAGATAAGAGAGAGAGAGATAATCACATTAAACTGTTAACAGGCTACAATCAAATCAGTTATTGTATGTACAAGTGGCTTTTGTCATCATCTCGTTCTATACATGTGACCTGTTGGTCATTTAGTGATGCCGAGACTGAATTTTGTCAAATGTCAAGTTAGATTAGCAGTTCATTGTAATATAATCCTTCTTGTGCTGAAAATGATGTTTCTGTTTTCACTGACTCACGTACCTTCTCTCCAGCTGTTCCATTTATTCCAGGTTCACCATCCAAACCTTGGTGACCCTTAAGGCGACAATGAATTTGATCAACAACTTCATCTTATTGCTTTGGTTATGTTTTGTTTTTTTTCAACCAATTGTAAAGGAAAAAGCCTACATGTATACCCGAGGTTTCCCTCATACAGTCACAGATAGAGTAGAATAAACATTTAAAAAAGTGTCATATCTTCAAGCCTTCTCCTTTTTATTACACTAATAAATATACATTTATATAAAAATAATATAAGTCTATGGTTATGCTTGCTGCTACTTAGGGCTGTACTGAGGTGTAGTAGAACAAGAACTAGTTAGGAAACGCCCTTTCACTTTGTCCATGTTTACATACAGTCTGTCCTCTAAAGACCAAAATTATCTCATACAAACGGGCGGAGGTGAAAACTGAAAACTGGGCCCTCAAACTGAGACTGCAGCATTATCTGCAGCAGCGGGTGTTTGAAACAAGCGTATGGTGGACAAGAAAAAACTTAAATAAATCTAGTGAGAATGTAGTGTTGTTGTTTACACTGCTTCACCTTCAGCCCTGGTAGTCCAGGCATCCCCCGTGGTCCAGCAGGACAGGCAGCAGGACACTACAAACACACAGGGACAGGACAGAAGTGAGACATGGCACTACGCTGACAGCCAGATGCTCAACAAGCATGCAGGTGGCTGCTGCTGCTGCTGCCACACAGTCTGTCTAACACCAATGACTAATTTGATAAGAAATTCGCTGTCCCCAATCCAATTGCCATGCATCCAGGAAACATTTGGCGGCGTGTAAGACAGTAAAACACTCACAGGTTCCAAACTCCCCTCATTGCTGGCACCAGGCGGTCCCTAAAACACAGCAGAGTGAGATGGAAAACAGTTCACCACAGCAGAGAGTCCCAGAGAGGTGATGTGAAAAGTCACTGCAGAATCCAACACCATCAGAAACTCAAGATTTGACACAGATACAAAAGACCAAGAAGAAGTTTCACTGTCCAAATAGAGAAATTAGTAAGAGGGCTGTTGAGGTTACACCCAGACGGCAAGTGATCAATATACAGACTGTGGCTGATATTGAGCTTTAATTAAAAGACATTGCAGATACTGATCATTTAGCTTTGTCAACTGTGGCAAAATGGAATGTGTGTTCTTACGTCAGTTCTTTTATTTATAAATTGAATGACTTTAGATTATTTAAAAATCTGGTTACACTGTGCAATGCTTCTGCCATGAAATGTGTTTCATTCAAACTGTGACATGAGCAAATGTAGATAATTCCAAATATCTGTATCTGCATATGGCTTCCTAAAACCCTGAGGGATGAAAACATGAAACATGGAAAATAATAGGAAAATGTATAGTCAACAAAACACCGGTTAGATCTGGTTCTTACCACAGGCCCTGGTGGACCAGGAGTGCCAGGAGGCCCCGGGGTCCCTTGTCCCCCTCTGGGTCCAGGTGGACCCTGCCAGTACAATACGGATCATCAGAACATTTGATATCAAACACAAACAGACAGAAAATATCATCAAAATATCAAACTGTTTTATTTTAAATTAGATATAAGATAACATTTATTTTGGACTGACAGAATATTTATAAATTACATTAAAAAAATTAGTCAGTACACTATAGTACAATACAGTCAATGTCAGTGCTCAGTGCGACCTCGGCTAGATTAGCATCTTTTTTGGTCCAGATTATACAAATTGATGCATGCAGGCATCTTCATAGTACTCATCTTTAAAATACCTCAGGTTAATGTTTTACCAATATAATAAATATTTGTTTAAATATATCCAAAGAGGTAGTAATAACAGCTGAAAAAATATGTAATATGAGTAAATATGTTAATGTGCATTTGTCTCCGAAAAATTGACATATACTCATGTAAAGTACAAGGATGTCCAAATTGGACCACTAGTATGACTCTCCACATCTCACTATTTTCAGTTTTCGACATTTATTGAAAAAAATGAGGGATTTAATCTAGACTGACCTCAGGCCCGATATTTCCTTCATCTCCTGGGATTCCGGGTTTTCCTGCAGGTCCCTGTTTCAAATATAAACACACACAGATACACAACCACAAGTTAGTATCGGTAATTGGTTGCTGTGTGTAAGTCTGAGAACAAGATAAAAATTGTTTCAAACACGTACAGCAGGTCCTTGGGTTGTTGGGCCCTGGAAAATATGAGACAGAGTAAGATATATGTTAAGTGTACTTATCTGCAGTTTACACTGTCATCTACATGCATGTTGCATCATTCAGAGATTTTCACACTTACAGCAGGACCGGCAGGTCCAGGAAAACCTGGTAGACCCTGAAAGAAGAGAAATAAATCAGTAAAATTATAACTTTGTCCATAAACAGATTTTTTTTTAAACAACTGTCTTGTTCTGAAATGATTGTGAAGTTTACTCACTCTCTCTCCCACAGGCCCTCTGGGACCCATTGGACCAGAAAGACCCTGCAGACAGCAACCACACAGTCAAGTCAACATGCCATCACTTTACCCTCAAACACTCAGCACACTATTTAACTCAGTCGTACACACACACACACACACCCACATAGTGGCAGATATTATGAAGAGTGTGTGTCAGTGAATGATGTTGCCTACATTGACTCCTGGAAGACCAGGCAGGCCTCTCTGCCCGGGAAGACCGACCTCTCCCTGCTCCCCTTTGCTGCCCTGGGAAACAGACACAACACAAATACAACAGCTTTATCTTCCTGAATCTCCCCCGCCCTGTTGCTAAGTTACACAGAGGCAGTGACAGTTAACATTTCATCAATGGAAGGTGGGCCACTCTCATTGTTTTTCTAAGATCTGCATGAGGCTATGCAGAAAACAAATGAGCCAGACAGGAACACAGCTACATCGACAGAGACCAGGTGGATATGACGTAATGTCTCCTGTTAACCCTCAGGTTCAGTCAATTACAGGTTTTAATATATATATATAACTTCAAGTATATGTATATATATAATTGCTGCTATATTACATTCTTTTCTTTTACCCCCTCTTAAATTTGCATTTCCTGTTTTATTTTGTAACAATACTAACACTTCCTGTCCATGTAGTTCCTGGTCTTTAACCACTTAACATACACACCTATTACCTGTCTAGTCCTGCCACTGTGCTTCCCCCAGAGAAACCCCTTAGTGTGTGTGTTCCTTTTCCACATTGTCTGTTGCCCTCATGTTCACACCTGTGCTTGTGTGTGACCCTTCCTTTACCTGGGTTTTGGATGTTTGTCTTTTCTGGACTGATTCCACGTCTATGATCAAATGGACAGTGAGTAAAGACGCTAACCTGTTTATCTGATCCGTGGGGCCTATACTACAAAGCAGGATCTATGGTTATCAAGGTAACTTCAGGTTTAAGTCTAGAAGGGACTTAAACCTGAAGTGAACCTGCTTATGAACCAGGTTCACTTCTTAATTGGGTAAATCACCATGGTAACGTATGCTGAACTGCTAGCCTGCTCCAGGTTAAGTAAAAGATAATAGATCAGAAACGATCACCCCAAATATTAACCAATCAGATGAATGGAACGCCACAGTCATCATTCTACGGAATCCAGATAAGGACAAAAGAGTTTACAGCAAACTGATGAGTTATAAAGAGCCATAGATATTCTTATTTTCATAGTTTTTACTGTAAAATTACTGTTGATGCTTTAACTCTAGTTAGTCCATCTCTAGAACTCAGAATCACGTGAACAGACTAATAATTAATGTGAATAAAAACAAAACCCTCTTTTATTTATTTAGAAATTATCTACACATTAATAGTACTCGTCATTAATAATTTGAACATTTCATTTTGAAATTTACATTACTCAAGCTTTAATCGATAATGTACACATAAATTCTCACTCTGTAATAAAGCTACATTCCTGTGTTAATTTAAAGTACTTCT
Organism: Platichthys flesus; assembly: GCF_949316205.1. NCBI lineage: Eukaryota > Metazoa > Chordata > Actinopteri > Pleuronectiformes > Pleuronectidae > Platichthys > Platichthys flesus. Next base: position 16,756,909 of record NC_084961.1, on the reverse strand, counting down.
TTAGGCAGATTTTTTTGTTGTTGTTGATCATATTGTTTACGTTCAACTTTGTTCAATATTCATTTTCAATGTCACTGTGACTGAATGTGCCTGCAGTTTTTCTCATTATATCACATTAGAGACTTTTTTCATAGTTCTGATCATGCTGCATTTGATTCATCAATCACTGTTCCACATGCTCTCATAGCCAGATAAAAAAACTAAGGGTTAAAGGCCGAGTAGAGCTGTACTGTCTTTTAGAAACTTGTAAAAAAACATATTTTAACTTTTTATACCAATCATAAATAAAACATGGCTTCATTCAAATTAATTGTATTTATTAAATTGAAGTTCTATACATTTTTCCTATTCAACTAAAATACTTGAGCACAAACGGAATCCCTCCCCTGAGGGATGAGACAGCAAACAAACAAAAAAACGACAGTAAATGCACAAAGAGACTGAGAATGCATCAAGAGGCTGCAAGCGTTTTCACAGTGAATCATTTAGCGCTTTATACTTACAGGAGTGCCGGGACTGCCAGTAGATCCTGGAAGACCCTGGAGAGACAAATAAACAACAGAGTCAAAGACAGAGAAGCTGCATGTTGACTGAAACCTGCCTGACAAAGACATTTTGTAGAAAGAGGTGCTGCGATCGGGGCGGAAACACTTACATCTCTTCCATCTCTGCCGTCTTCTCCGGGATCCCCTTGGGGGCCCTCTGGGCCAGGGGCTCCAGGGGGGCCTTGGAGTGATTTGTCAGGCTAAGGAAGGAGACAGTCAGTAATCTAATGGGACACACTGAAAACCCCATTGAGAGATAAATTGTATCTATACTTTAGGAAGATACAAATAAATAATAGCATTAATGGTTGTAAATGGAGCTTCTTCGAGTACATGTGCCATTGAACAGCCTCCAGGCGATCAAACTTCTAATTGGGACCATTTATTATATGTTATGAATGTCTCTCTGATGAATTCATTTAGAGTGTGAAATGGTGCATACATGTATGAATGTCTACACAAACCTGAAAAAAAACTACATCACCACCACCACGAGTTAGATAAAGAACAAAGCATTGAGGCAATTAGGCAACCGAAGCACCGGAGTAGATTACTGGCTTCGAATCACAAAGCAAAAAGAAAGTAGAGTAGAAAAATAAATACCTCAGCATTGGCATACATCTGAAGAAGCAAGAGAAAGCAGATAAAGGGAGAGTTAGTGAAAGTAGTCACACCACCCTCACCATGAAGTGTCAGCAGAAGCGTACCTGTTCACGATCACAGTAGTGAGTATGTCATGCTGCCAATTGAATATACAGCCCGTGGCTCCACCAGAACCGCCCCCCCATGTTAGCCTGAATCTAATAGAGCGCACCAGGCCAAGAAATATCTCTGTCCACAGTGGGTGGAAAACTGTGAATCCTGATAAGTGTGACTAAATTAAAAAAAAACTCTCCACAGCAGATTCATTGGTACAGAATGAGATGCCAGACAGCTGAATGGCATTTTCATTATAGGCTACAAGTGTGTCTTAAAAGACACATTGAACTGAAAGACAACATACGCCGGAAGCCTTACACTGCCTCGGATTATGTTTGTGTGTTTTCACGTGGGGAAACATTGTCCCAACTTCTCATAATAAATATGCAAATGAGTCTCTCTACCACCAAATAGTTTCTCACTGTTTTACAATTTGTTTACACTGCTGGATAATTCCTCACATCCCTAGAGCTGAAAGATTCCCATGAAGCCAACATTATAGTAAGATTGCACCATTATCGTTGATAATGGTGTCATTACTTTGAATGACAGAATGTAAAAAATCCTGAGAAAAATTCTGTTTGCAGGCACTTAACGCTCATGGACAATTTACATTAGAAACATGTGACTTTCCTAGTCCTCATTAAGACTACACTTTCTCTTTGTTAATGTAGAATTTTTAATATTTGTGCAAATACATGTAATTTGCCTGGAGCTGTGGGTTTTGACAAATGCTTCCAGCCAAATTGAAAATGTTGCACTTTGAAGTAAAAATAAGCTTGTTCAGGGGATGTGTGTATCTTCAGCTGCTTTCAGACATGCACTGGACTCAGTGCACTGAACTGACTTTTTGTGGATACCGACTGACACCAGTGTCAATGTGTTTTTTTTTAGACGTTATGTCCTTACTCCTGCATGCCCTAAACAGATGCTGCCCCTTGCCTGGATGATCTGGAGGATTTGGGGCTGTTGTGAAAGGGTCTGAGCGGAGAGGTTCGTGCTGTGTTCTTCCTATGAGAATGGAAAACTCTTGACAAAGTCCGAAACCTATTGCCAGATATTTTCCGGAGTATATATCTGAAAATGGCTAACAGCTAACTAGAAGAAAGGGAGCATGAGTCAGCATAATATGTGCCTAGCTTATAGCAGCTAAAGTCTGCTGTACGGGTCAAGTAAACATTCAAGGAATACAATTCGCTTCACTTTCTATCTGACGACACTTTCATCTTTAACTTGCTGAAGCTAACTGTTGAAGCCAAAGAGAATTGTTTTCCTAGTCCCGTATAGCTAGATAACCCTTAGCATATACAACATACAACTAGGCAACTTGGCAAATTAGATAAATATTACATTTTCACCTTTGACTGCAGTTGGTTCAGTTTGCTGTCGCTGCACAAAGGTGTACACAAGCACTTATAATAGTGTTAAACAGCAGGGGGCAGGTTTACACTCCTGTCAGCTGACATTGACAACAGCTTTAGGAAAACATCTGATTTACTGTTGCAGGTCATGAGGCAGGAATATTAAAATGAGACCATGGTTGCCACTCCTTGTAGTACATCGGAGTTTTAAATAAGTGCTATATACTTAAATGAAAACCCAACCACAAAACTGCTGCTATGTTAACTTTGTTTGGGTTTCTGATCCCACCCTTTTAATCACACTTCCTCTTGTTTGTTAAAGTTTGCTTTAGGTTACAAGCTTTTGTGTTTTGGCTCCATGCACTGAGGTTTAGCACAAACAATGAGATAATGTCTGCCTAGATTTGAACCACTGTTCTTTAAAGGAAACAACAATTCCATCCTGCAATTAAACAATTGGAAAACCTCTGCATCGACAGATTATTTTTGTTGATGAATTGTAACTTCTAGATGTGGTGGTATTTTCTTAATGCCTGCAGCTCCATCTCAGCATTTCTGGCCTGTTTTTCTTTAAGCGTGCTGGCGGCCCTATCAACCCCAATAAAACCACAAACCACAGCAGATGCTGAGCAGATCAGAGTCCTTTCTACTTTACCTCAGTGGCAGGCAGCTCACTGCAGCTCTCTCTCTGGGCTCTCTTTGGGTCGCAGTGAATCAACATCCACTGGAGCTCAAACTGAAAAGAGATGTTCCTGTTAAATCTGCAAAATGCAATCGCTTTCATTTGACATTGCACAGAATTTTGAAATGCTTCATCACAGTGCAGGTTCTGACTAGTTTTGAATCATGCCCTCCGTATGGGTTGTCGAGCATGATTTTCCATCAATGCAATTTTCTGCAGGGATTAGTTTTTTTTCCACTGGAACCCAGCTGAGCAGCTTTGATGTGACAGCAGCACTTTAGAATTATAGTGGAGCTCTGAACGCATATAAACCTGAATGTGTTTGTTCACAGAGAGCACCATCAGAGAGGGCTTGTAAGGAACGTCAGTGAATGTGATTAAATGCAGCGGGCAATTCTCCATCCCTACTTACCACAACGGAGGTGTCGGGATCAGCATCCAGCCTGCCAATAAGAGTGTCTCCCTCTGTGTTGACAGGACCTTTGCCCTTGATGGGTTTCTGATCCACGGGCTGGCAGTCCACGTACAGAGTGACCTGGTCGCGCTCCACGCCGATCATCACCTTGTGCCACTTGGTGTTGAAGAGCACGGAAAGGCCGGGGAAGGTGACGGTCTGCAGGTAGCCGTCGGCGCCCATTAGGAAGTACTCCAGAGCCTGCTGGTCGCCATTCAGCCTCATTCCGGCTTGTTTGTTGCCGTCTTCATCCACTATCTGCCAGATGTTCCACACCTTGTTCACTGTGCTCTTGATCATGCGGAAGGTCACCATGAAGGAATACTCGTCTGGGAAGCCACGAGGGAAGTTTAGCCTGCGAGAGGAAAGAAGAACAGGGCTGCAAATCAGCTGCGGTACCGGGGAAGAACATTCAAGTCCAGCTAACCTGGATATTTTCACACTTTTATTGAATGACACATTGAGGAAAATCTCAAAAACATCTCTCACCAGTAAAGGTTATAACTCTCAATATATATATAATGTCAAGCTTCAAATACAAAGAGAGTTTAGGCTTTATGGTAGCGACTCCACCACAAAGAAGATACTGTGAAAGCAGCTTCCTAAGTGCATAAATCACTGGTTCAATTACAGCTAGCAGTCGTGGTTAGTATTCCCAGTCTGGTGCTTTCTGTGCTTTTAACAAGCCAGATCCTCAGTAGGTGGTACATTCATAGATGGGCGCTGCAGCCGGACTTTTATCATCTTGTAAACGATCAAGGTGAGGCTATAAAAAACGAGTTTCCTGTAACCCAGTAAAACAAATGAAGACCACTCTCTAGCTTTGCCTGAGGTGAGAGAGTCTGAAGTCTGTGCTGCTTTTGCCCTGCAGAAGCAAAGCGAGGGAGTGCAGCCTAAGTAAGGATGGACTTCTAAGCTCAGACTGTGCCACTGGACTTAAATGAACATGTATTTACATTCAGAGTGACAGGCCAGAGCGGTTTGGACGCAGGATGCCAGCGAGTTACATAACAGCTTCTAAGGGAAGCTGGCCTGCAGGAAAAGATTAGCCAAAACAGACTGGAGCAGACACACTGGGAAAACACCAGTGACGTCCTTGGTTATGCAAAGATGTGAGGCCATTATCTCTAACACCCCCATACCATGAAACAATGTTTTGCATTCATGCTTTAAAAAATAATTTCTTTAACTTGTGCGAAACACAAAAATAAAGGGGAGTGGCTGTACAATAATTATGTACAAAGTCTTCTACCTTTGTCTTTTGTTCCATTTGAAAAACGTATTTTTGCCCTAAAAAACAAATATTTATGATCACTATTCATCTTGAAGCTGGTCAACATAGATCCAGGGATAAAACTCTTTTTATATTATCCGGGGGGGGGGGGGGGGGGCAGACGCACTCTAGATCAATTCTAAGAATACTTCCTTACCCCCAGGCCTACCAATCCAATTGTTTCTACCACAACCTTTTATTTCATATTATTATTATTCACAGGGGGCCACTTTTGTTATTCTCATATTTTACTTTGATCCTTATGGGATTCCATACAACTCAAGATAAATCATTACCAAGATGCTTGCTGAAATACTTTGTGTCTCCTGACATGACCTGAAAATACAACATGCTTTTCAACCTACTCCCTCACTCACAAAAATACTTCTACTCTCACTTTGGTGTGTCTAAGAATCGACAAATAGGTTCAGACATGTTTGCCTCCAACAATTATATGCTGCTCGCCATGCAGTAACATCTGGGCCAGACCTGTAATAATGCAACACCTGCATCGGGAGACCAGCGTGTGCATGTGTGTGTTATTGTTTTTATCTGCTTGCTTTTGAAACCCTCTTTACTGTACTTACATGGTTGGAATTTGGAAATTGGCCTCCCGGTCGAGGCGGTACGCCACCTGGAGGGGAGTGGAGCCGTCCACCTTCCGCACGCCTTTCAGGGTGATCACATCCAGCTGGAACTGAGTTATCAGATCAAAACCTACAGGGGGAAATGTAGGATGTCAAGTAAATGTAAATGTGTTGTTGTATAGCGCAAAATCATTATATACTTCTATCTCGAGGCACTTGAGGAACACGCCAGCCCAGCTCAGAATATGATGTGTTAGGATACAGGTGTGTTTTTCCTTTTTGCATGCTCCAACACCTGAACACCTAAAATAGTGGTGACTGGCTTATTTTAAGAGGAAGGACTAACAATATTAGCATTAGGATTAGGAGTGTACACATTATCAGTGCGTTACTATACTGCATTCATCTTTTCAATTGTTATCAGGCAGTTTTTTATGAATCATTAAATCATTTTAATGATGAAAATTCTTATACATTTATAAATTTAAGTAAAGTAGGCTAATGAGGAGTTAATGCTCACAAAGTAAATGTTGAAATAACAAGAGGGAGAAACAAAATGATCATCCCTTGGTAAAAAAGCAGAATGTGTGCAGATGTTTTGAAGCACTTTAAAACAGTAACCCTAACCCAGTGGAGGGCAATTAAAATCTTGCTGAGTTTGAATTGTTTAGAGTCAAATTCTGTCAAGCTCAAGTGGAACATTTCATTTGCCTCATTTGAAATCTTAAGGTGTCTGGAGGCATTAGGCAGCCCACCCTGTTCAACTAATTAAACTCACCAGCTCACTCCACACAGTCTATTTTCTTTTCCAAGGTTTCAGCTTTGTGGTTCCTCCAACCACTGCCTCCACCTCTGTGAATGCAGCTCAGATATAAATTATCATTCCCAAGTGCCCCCCCCCCCCCCCCCCCCCCCGCCCGGTTGCACTAAGGAGTCTTACCTGGAAGGTCATCCTGTCCGCCTCTCATTGGTGGGCAGACGGTATCACCATCCAGCCGATTGAGGTCGAGTTCTGATATGACGAAACAAAAAACGAATAATCTCGTTACGCTTGTTCTCCGCTAAATTTTACAAATGTAACATATTACCCATCAGCCCGGAGAGACAGACACAAGGGAACAGCAAGGTCTTTAATGTCTGAGTGGATTAGCGTCACTATGTGCTGCCGTGCATTTTTTATTCGAGTTTCCCATCCAACGGTGTTTCACACATAGACACACTCACAAAGAGAATTCAACACCGTCTCTGAGATTCATAATGCAGAGTCACCACAAATGGAAACATAATGCTGATAAGCGGCTGGTGTTGCACGACTGAAGCCAAATGTCATAAGAAACATTTCCAAAGGTCAACATGGCAGCTGAGCCACTTTAATTAATGTGCATGATTTAACATGATGGAAGTCACCTTTGATTTAATCTGTAACTTGTTTATCATCAGAATCTTATTTGATTTCTGCCTCCATCATCATTATTTATCAGTTCTTGTATCTATAAAAATCTGTATTTTTGATGTTAATGTGCTTTCTTTATTAAACAAATAAGGATAGCTTAGTTTGTCATTCCTGTTTTAAATATATTAAATATGTAAATTCTAGGTGGTCTATCATTATGATCACATGGTGTTGGGACCAAGCCATGCCCAGGTCACTGTCAACGGGATTTATAATGGAGTGATAAATTAATTCCTGGTATTTGTCAGAAGAGGGCGCTACCCTTGAGTCGCTGGGGAGGGGAAAAGCCTCTCAAAGAAAAAACTGCATGTAAGGAGCATTGTGACAGCCAGAGGGGCTCCCTAGTCAATAACCTGACTCAGCTCATTTGCAGTGAGCGGCTGGAACACAACACATCTGGAAGCTGTTCCCACATCCCCACAGAACTGCTGAGAAATGAGATAAAGTGGTGAGACGGTATTTATAGTCCCATATTTACAACCACTAAACACTTATCTAAGTGTGCACGTGGACCTCAAGTTGTAAAAAGTTACAGCCTGCATTACGCTCACCGAGCAGGTCATTAGTGCAACGAGCTGGAGATGAACCACAATCAAGATGTCATGTGGCTGCATGCGTGTGTGTGTGTGTGTGTGTGTGTGTGTGTGTGTGTACTGTGACACTGAAGAGGCCTATGACAAAGGGCTGAACCTTCTGTATGTCGCACTCGCTGCTCATTCATGTTGGACTTATTATGTTCCCAAACAGTTATGATTATATCAGAGGGGACGTTTAATCTGATTTGATCCTACGACACAGACCGGGACAGTACGTCTGCTCCTTCTGGCCTTCGCCTTTCTCGGGCTCTGATAAATAGAACATCCTAGCAACAGTCAATAAGCGGGCGGTCACATTAACCTGGTTCCTCTCAGTCTGTGTTTACAAGACAAACAGATTCACAGCAATAGTGGTTCTCGTGCACCATACGGTACACCGGTTTGGTGACGTGTTAGTGATTGTGCACCGCGCCGCAAGTGACTTACGTCCAAGTGCTGGAGGAGCGAGGAGCAGGGAGAGCAGAGCCACGCAGAGAGTGGGGAACGCCGCCATCGATGGATGCCATGGTCGCTTTCTGTTGGGGAATGATGGAGAAAATCAGTATTCACTCATGCATCTTATTCTCTCTGACAGTTCCTTGTGTGTCTGGATCGATGAAACACAGGGCTGAGATGAAGTGCTGCGCTGCTGACCTGCGCTCATTCTGGGCACTTGAAGAGAAAGAAAGGGTTTACACAGCTCCTTCAAAATGTGGTGGCTTTGCATGCCAGCTAATGGGATTTGACAGTAGATGCCGATTGGAGACGGAACAATAAATGTGTATTTCTGCTCCCCGTTCGAGCATCTCTGGTACATGCTCACAGCTTTTATCTCTGCAGCAATTTTAAACTTCATGGATCATGGTTCTCTTGCAGAGTAGAAATGCTCCCCCCCAGCTACATTTTTAGACTAGATAAATGCCATTGAACAGACTCCTCTGCTGAAGGTGAGCGTAATAGGGAGGAAACTGGGAGCAGGGGTGGGGCCATATTAACATACTCATATCAATCTTAGTCATGAAATGAGGAGGGACGGCGTAGATTTACATTTAAGCCATTTTAAGGGCCATGAGGCAAATGTGTCATGAAAAACCTTTTGAAAATGTCATTTTGAAGAATAACGATTCATCAGTGTAATAAGCTGCTTGAGTGGGACTTTGAGTGATTTTTGGTGGAGATCGAGCCATAGAACAAATCCTAATTAGCAATCTGGTCAACTCAAATAGCTTCTAGTGAACTATTGTTTAAAGGTTGGGCAGTACATTTGTCTTTTAACAAAGATTTCAAGGTTATAAGCAGGAAGATACTTGCACAGATTTTAAAAAGGTCTTCTGATTCACTGACATCAACATTTGCTGAATAAATAATTCAACAAGGACGTGTTATTTGCCACTGGCTGCATTGCAAGTAGAGGTGGGAGTTCCTGCTCCACACCAGCAGCATAATATATGTATATGAGTGTGTTTACATACTGGAGAGGATAAGAAATGGCAGTGATAAACCACAGCAGGACATGTGTCTGAGCTGTGGGACACTGGAACCACTCACGTTACACAGCAAACCCCAAACCTATCATCTACATAACTGACGATCACTTTGATCCAAAGCTTGTCAATCTGAGAAATAAAAATGAGGCAAGAGGCGTGTTAGTGAAGACGTAACCCCTCTCCAGTGTGTGGACTGTTTTGGAAATGAATGTGCTTGAAGAGTATGTGTGTGTGTGTGTGTGTGTGTGTGTGCGTGCATGTGTGTGTGTGTGTGTGAGAGTGAACTGTCAGAGAAATGACTAATGGCAAAGTCAGCAAGGTCTCTTCAGAGGAGGTGTCGGACTCTGACATTATGCCCTTCACTTGAGGGAGCATCTTCGGAGCCCCAGAGGGACTCACTGTCTGTATTCCACGCCCATCTATATATAAAGTGTGCACTGACGCAACTTCATGTCACGGTTTCACATGTGACCTGAGGGATTTCTTAACCGCTTAACCCTTTCAAATCTACAAACCCATATTTATTCATGGATAAGGAATTTGGTTAACATTCAATTTGATCTTTTGCATGGTTAGATAGGAAAGAGTTGGTACCAATCTTTCCTATGTTTGCTTGGCTCCTGTGTTCACAAGGTCCCATAGCTTCTCCCATGATACCCAAGGTCCTGTACTGTGTTCCTTGTGTCTTATGTTCACTAGGTTCTATAGTGTGTTCCTAGGGTCATATGTATTTCCATAGTCTTATAGTGTATTCCTAATGTTCCCCAGCTTCAGACCATGATGGAAACTTTTGAAACATTCAATGGGCTGACTATGACTTTTTTTTTTTTTACAGAACCAGGCCATCTTTTCTCCCCCTTGCATGATTCCAACCTTTAAGCTGAGATAAGTGTCCCCCATAGTCCGTTTACAAAGACAGTTTAGTTCTTCAGTGTTACACCGCTATTGATTTCGCTTTTGGATTCATTATCTCCCCTACCCTTAGGCTAACTCTAAATTAATGCATAATTTACAGAATTTTTGTGTTGGCTCGTCTGTTTCTTTTAATCCAAAAATGTTGGTCTAAGAAATTCTGGATACCTCCTATTTGTAATTACAGAGTGATGGGTCAAACTTTAACCTGCAGGTGGGTGTGGACAAGTGTTCTAGAAAATACTGCAGGACAAATAGTGACAATAAAAGGGACAAGAAGTGACAGCCACATTGTGTGCACAAAGTTTTAGATTATTGGCCAAATACTTGACCGACATGAATAGAAATCAAAGGTTTTTTATTACATTTTCTGGTTAAAAAAGTTCTTGTTACTTTTTTACAAATAAATCAATTTGAATTGCTTCCTAGAGTCTGGTTATTTATTTGATGTAAGCCACTGTCAAAGTCGGTCTTTGTGAAACCAGCTCCTGATTGTTGGTTCTCATTCAACTCACAGACACAACACGAGAGGGGGATAAAAGTTTTCATCCAACTTTTGGCAGGAAGGCAAATACCTGTATTTCCCAGTACATGTAGCCCTTCTGGACATGTAACTCTGACAATACAGCAAATCAAAATGATTTTGCAGTTTGTTTTCCCCCACTGATCTCCTATTTACTTCTCTTTTGCTTAAATGCCCTGTCTTGTAATCAATCAGTCAAGTCAATTATGCAATGACATGTAATCCACTTTACTTCCTAACATTCATCAACATTTGATGGGACTTTCCCTTCACTGCCACCCACTTTGTGATGTTGCTCAGGTGCTCAGTGAATCACTGAGGAAGAAAAAACACTCCTGACTCCTTTCTGCTCTCTCATTAGTCTTTGTTAGTCCAAAGTAGATTGGCAGTGAGCATACAGCAATCAGCTGCACAGCTCAGTCATGTTAAAACGGACTGGTGCAGAAAAGACTGATAAAAGTGCATTTAAAGATGAAGATGCGGAAATCTAATATTAAGAAATCGATTATTAGTGGACACCCAGTCTGAAATGGGTCTTTGTTATTAGAAATTAGTCAAATAGCTCAGGGAGCAAAGGTTGCTGATGGGAGAACCCGAACAAGAATAAAACCTGAGATATTTACCTGGTCGAGGCGGAGCTGAGGAAGGCCATGTTTAGTAGAAGGAGTAGAAGGAGCCTGCAAGGATGTGAAATTCCCTCCCTGAAGTCAGTCCAACCTGCGCATGTTGAGGACTGAGTGAGGGGAGCAGCGCCGCAGATGCTCAAGCATTTTCTCAGGTCACATAAAAGTTTGTTCAAGGGGCTCCCATTGGCCAGGAGTTCTCAAAGAGGTGGTGACTGGTTTTTATTACCAGCACTTAAAAAGATGCAGAAGCCCACGGGCCTCAATGTGTAACCTTTTTTTTTCTCCTCTCATTTTTTTTACAGTGCCTCCTAATGACATGTGCCGCCTGTATGTAATTCTCTCAATAATTATCATCGGTATAGTGAAGAACCAGCCAGTCAGTGGTGAAATGTGGATTTCATGGTCACGTGTACTCTTAAGAAGAATGCATGTCAGTCTGTAGTGTTGACATGAATCTAGCCTTGTTATTACCTGAAGGGCCTCCGGCAGATGTGTTGCTTATGCATCCTGCTTGTTATGTAATTGATTTCTGTGGTGTCTGATGTGTGATTATCTTTTTTTGCTGCTGCACTTCAGAATGTGACGATGATTTCTCGCAGGATTATCGAATTAACCAATATCGGGAAACGGGAATACACTCGGCGACATTCTTCAAGGATCTTGAGTCTGTTTTGCCTGTTCAGACATTTGGACATGGCTTACACATACAACATCCTCAGCCCCTCCTCTGGTGCACAACTGGTTTTGAAATGTTGTTGTGGGTTCAAATCTCTCTAATGCAGTGGTTCTCAAACTGGGGAGGCGCGGACACTCTCCAGGTGGGGCGCAATGTCCCAGACAAAAAAAAAGGCAAAAAAAAGACAAAAAAAAAAAAAGACGAGCTGTCACTGGTTAGTGAAAGCTCCCTCAGTAGCAAAATGCTAGGGGCTGGACTGACACAAACAAATCAAATATTGTTTCATTCCTGATCCACCAATCAAAAGAGGACTGTTGTCATTTGATCGCGAGTTGCCCTGGCACGACTGAGCAACGCCCTCAGTGTGTTTTGTGTGCCGAGGTGCTGGCAAATGACAGCATGAAGTCATGCAAATTAAGAAGGCACCTCGACACCAAACACCCGACTTGAAAGAGAAGCCTGTGGACTTCTTTAAAAGGTAAACGTGATGGCCTCCAGCAACAACAATCCACCATCTCCAAGCATAGCACTGTCTCAAAGCTATCTATCTATCTATATATTGTGGTGTAGTTGAGGGCGGTGGTGGCGGGCGGCACGCTGGGGGGGGGGGGGGGGGGTCAACTACCCCTAACCAGCTTAGGGGGGACCCAACTTGCAAAAACCCCCAAGAACCCCTGCTCTAATGCAAACGCTCATTTGGGTTTGTAAAACATGAATGCGCTGCAAAGTTCTGCAACACCTGCTATAAAGTAAAGGTTATTTTAATGTGAAATAGTGATAACCACTGCTGTCAAGGGGAATAATGACAGTTTTGACTTGTTGTTTTTACGAGGCTGCGTGCCACAGCATAGACGTGGAGTATCACGTTTATATATTTATTCAAAACACTGTTTTCCTGTGTATAAATCTCGGATTACTGGTTTATCGATCCTGGCAGTTGCTCTACCTGTTACATGATATTAGAGATCAATAAACTCACAAGCCAGCTGAGCACTCCACAATTCACTACAACCAATAATGGAAAGGTCAAGTATATAGTATGTGTTTCTGTATCATATTACATGCATAGGTTTTGTGGATGCACTACAAATCGCTGTCTGAGTGAGCTGTGAGGGAAACACAATCCAACGGCCGGGCCTCCTCTGAGATCTGCTGGAAGGATCATGTGTCCGGCCTTGATAATTGAGGTCTCGTGCTCTCAATGAGGGAGTAGACACAGACAGTGCAGGCGAAGGGAGAGAGAAAAACAGTTTGCGATTATTCGTCCGTGTGGCGCGACCCCATGACTACCACACTCGTGACCAGCAGCCACACAGGCCAAGTGCCTCTGGTGAGAGTGCAGCTTGACACTGCTGTGGGAATGTAAAACAACAGTGTTGTGGTCGCGGAGCTACAATTACAAAGTGTGATTGCTCCGATATTTAGACGCCACGGAAGGGACATGTTTTCACAAGGATTGGCTTTTATATACTCTTATCTTCTCATCTCATCTCATTATTATATACCAACCCACTGTCAATCCCTTTACTGGCTATACTAGCCCCATGCACAGACTTTACCAATACATATTGATATATATTTATATATATATTTTTTTTTTTTTCTGCTGATTTTATATATATACACATTTTATATTTTATTGTACGTTCCAATCCCTTTCCTGGCTATACTAGCCCCATGCACAGACTTTACCACTACATATTCTTATATATTTAGATATTTATATATATATTTTTTTTTTTTCTGCTGTTTTATAATATATACATTTTATATTTTATTGTACTATCCACTCCAGCAGCACAAGATCACTTTCCTACTGGACTCTGACACAATCACATCATTGCATTCAATTCCTGATTTAGGTATTTATGTCAGTGATGTGTTAAGTGTACAAGCTACTGGATGATCTGAATTTCCCACGGCATTAATAAAGTATCCATCCATCTATCGATCTATCTAAATGAATGTTTGTGGTCCAATGAAAACAATACGTATGCTCTAATTCCAGAAATCTCTGTCCCTGTCCATCTTATCGAATTCATACTTTGCATGTGTATTGTTAAAGGCCCAAAGAACTGGGCCTATAACCAACTGGTGGCGATATTATCTGTCCCACCAGATCATTTTCATAATGTCGTTACTTTTGTTGCGCCATGTTGGACTGACACAAACATTCATGGGTGTTGCGCTTGTGGCTCTCTGTCATTGCAACAACATTTGTAAATCACCATGTTTGTTTTTCTCTGTTATTCTCTTTAGTTTTCCGATTCTGAATGTTCAATGCAGACACTCATCATTTTCCTCTGATGGTCATTTTCCAACAATAAAACCCCAGGTATATTTTCATCTGCCCTAGTTTTTCTTCTCTTTAATGGAATGGAAGTTTCAGTGGATGTTACAGCCCCATGACATTTCTCTTTGTCACCCTAGTCAAGTGCAAAGCTTAATTTTATATTTCCAATTGGCCTTTTTTATGCGCAAATTGAAAATGTGCGGAAAAACAGGTGGATAGAAATGTAGTGCAATGTCCACAATCTCCTGCAGGTGTTGAGTCACATCAATTTCAAACGTTTTGCCCTGTATGGAATCATCAGTGTTTATTTAGTTGTATTCTTGTATTTCTCATATGTTTGTACACAACGTTGGTTTTTATAGAGTTTTAGTGTGATTAACTGTGTAAATTACATCAGCAGAGACATGATCCAAATCAAATTACTTTTACGTTCACAGAGTAGAAATCATCATCTGAGCTTCATATTGGAATATGTGAAAATTGGTGTCCTTGCTGCGTAACCTCTGAAAGGTTTCTTCAGACTATATGGTCACATGGGCTCTGGCAGCCATTCAGAAAAAGAAAAAGAAATCAATAGTGCTTCTCTCTTAATCAAGAGTGCTCCCAGCTTATGGCAAAACGCCATGAGAGAAAGCAGCAATTGACTTTGGGATTTTGAAGAGGAAGGTGAAGCTGGAAACGGGGGGGGGGGGGGGGGGGGAGCTCTCATTGTGGGCTCGCTCGACCAGGGAGAGACACAAAAGCACCGAACGACCTAGTTGAGGAAACTAATTTCCTCCCGCTGATAACTGTTAAACACACAGTTACCACAGACAGGGGGGCATTTCTATTCATTTGTAATGCCATCCTTCCCACTATCCCTTATCTGACCAGTGATTAGACAGTGAGGAGTTGTTTGACCAGGACAGATGGCATTTGAAATGCAGAACCCGACTGCCGGAAACACAGGAGACAGTGCTGGTTAGTGGTTTGTTCTCCAGTGTGACTATGTTGGATACAGTTTCTTCAATAATACAATATAAATAAGACACCTGTACAGTTTTATCACTTAGACTCACTTAAAAATGGTGCAACAAAAATGTATCCTAGATTGTTTTCTATTTAAGCCTTATTTATCTAGTGTTGACAAATACATTATGTCTAATATTCACCGCTCTTTAAACTTGCTTGCAGACATGCACTTAACTCATAAGAATCTCTGCACATTCTCCAGAGGGGCTGTGTGTGTTGACGCAAATGTCTTACTGAGGGTCTCCGGACTTTATGTGGACTCTCAGCCTGCCCCCTAAAAAGTCTGCAGAATGTTGGAAGGAGCTCACGAGAGAACACTGCAGGAGATCGTCCACAGGATTCACACTTGAGCTGCGTGGCTCCAATCCTGTGACATACCTCACTCTCCACAACCATCTATAACACACACCCACCTTATCAGGTGGTGTAGTTAAGCAGCGAAAATTTCCCATCAACCCCTTTGCTCGCACTGCTGCAGCACTATTGCTACCAGTTGCTTCAGCCCCTCCACCACCACCAAATCCACCTGTAAGCTCCGACAGGGAGTTACAAGTATTTGCTCATCACTCCCATCTTTCCTGTGTAATCATATGGGAGAGTGATAAAGTTGGAGCTCAGACACCAAACAATTATTCTGTTCTACTGCTGCAATAAAATGTTTGAGCAGGAGTTTTCTGACTGAAATTACTTTTCTAACATTCTGCAGATGCAAAAATTATAAACAAAATAAAAACAGTATAAACAACTGAGGAGGAAGGAGCGACACATGTAAGACACACTGACGAAGATGACAACGAGCTTTTGGTAATTAGCAGAATTCATATTTTATTTCCTGCCTCTGTTTGCTGCACCACCTCTCACCTCAACACTCTGGAGAGTTCTGTGTTGGGAACGCGTCTGAGTGGAGGATCTCCCACTGCGTTGTTTGCAAACTCTGGAGAAAGTCAGGTCCCAAACCTGCGGACATCCTGCATCCTGCGGATTTACCTGTTGGATGGCCCAGGGGCAAAAGTAAGAGGCTGGCCCCCCATTGGCTCCCTCTTCTTAATGCTCTCTGCAGTGTGTGCATCTTTCAATGCAAGGAAACCACAGAAACATATAGCACATTTGATATGTAGTCATTTGAAAGCAAACAATTAAAACAGACGATTGATTTCAACACAAGCAAAAATAAGAATGAAATGAATTAGTGCCGAAACCAGATCATTTTAAAAAGGATTAAAAGAGGATTCACATTACATCTGCATTTTTTAATAATTTTCTGCCAGGAAGTGGTAAACAACTGTGTTACAGGAAAGCTATTATCTGTAGTCACTAAACCACGGATATATATATATATACTCTGCTGTTCCTCTTACCCTGTAAAGCGTTGTAGCATATTTCCGGACCTTGTTCTGCATTTTGTGGCCAGCAACTTTATGTTTTTGACTTTCCCTCCTCTTATTAACCCTTGTTTTCTAGCAGCAGTTTTCCAACTGTACGCATTATACACTACCTGCCCAACACCAACCGACAGAGAAACTTAAAGCTGCTTAATACAGGAAGCCCCTAGTTTGCTAAAAAGGCAAATATCTCCCTCGAAGGTTGAGGGAGACTAAAACAGAGCTAAGAGATAAGAGAATACATCATGATGTCAATTACAGCATATGATGACCTTGATTGATTTAGTCTAAATAAGCTGTAGACCTTGTCTTCAAAATTATTAGCTGCATGATTCTGATATGTTGCGTTGTTTTCAGACTTCTTTTGGATACCATGATGACGTCATTGCTATCATATGACTGGAAATATGTTTTTTGATCTAAATATACACTTTCGAGATACCTTGAAAAATCGATTTTTGTGTGGGGTGATTTTCTGACTTCTCTGTGGGGAAAAGCCTTCTGATCAATATAAGCGTCAGACTATCTCAAGTCGTTTTATTTGCAGATATATCCTGCAAACCATATTTTTGTTGAAGTTGGACCTATGCTTAGGCTAATACATGGAGTGGCTCCAATTCCTAAGAATGTAAGGCTTTTCCAACGACTTTGATTCTGGAGTTCATAGACAATGAAAATTGTTATTATAATTATTATGGTTATTGCTATGATTGCATTTTTTGACTCTGGTGAACCAACAGCATAAATCTTTGCAGACAGATGTCCAACAGAGGTTTGTGTAGACATTTGAAGCTGGAAACTCAACCACGGTTGAGCAGTGACCTTGTCAATAATTAACAATGTATAATTGAATTGCATGTCCATTCTACTGGTTATTTAGTGGCTCATCACAAATTAATAGCGTTGCCCCCTGTACCTCTGGTGACTACATGCTGATGGTTGTAAACATTCTGATCAATATAAGCTTTAGGCTTTCACTCTAGCCATAGTCATCTTCGACCTATATGCTTAGGTTGATAAACTGCATTTCTCTGCTTCTGTTGGAGGTATAAACGATCAATTATAACCGTTATAATTCTGAAGTTCATTGAAATAATAATGTATCACTTTGTAAGAATCTTTTAAAGAAATAATTGTTATACCTGCATTCTATGTAGTGAATTATAACTGAATCCAAAGAACTGAATCTGTGCAGACAGATCCCACAGAGGACTGTGTCGACTACAGTTGAAAAGTGAAGGTGTCATCACAACAACAGACGTTTATTCACTTATCACAGACGATTGAATGTAATGTAGATCGTCTGGATATTTGGTGGCTCACCACTAATAGCGTTGCTCCCTGAACCTCTGGTGACTGCATGGCGATGGTGGTGGTACACTCCCGGGCTCCCGGGTCACGTTACAGCCGCCTGTTTATTATCGCATTATTGTTTTGTTTTCACGGTTCACTTCAGCTTTTAGGGGGCAGGCTCTGACGTCATCACACACACACACAGACACACGCGCGCGCACAAACACACACACACACTGACTGGGCGCTGACTATTAATATTCCCTCTGAACTACCCACTGTCTTTTAATGCGTCTCCCGTGCGCGGACCCGGTGGATGAGCACACGTTCTGACCCCGCGACAGACGCTGCTGCACTTTCCCAAATTTAAATCCCCGCCGGGAGAGAGAGAGACAGAGAGAGAACAGAGAGAGAGGGAGAGAGCGAGAAAGAGAGAGAGAGAGAGAGAGAGAGAGAGAGAGAGAGAGAGAGAGAGAGCGAGAGAGAGAGAGAGAGAGAGAGAGCGAGAGAGAGAGGGACTGCAGAACATACAGGGTCCGGATGAATAACCATGGCAACAGCAGCAGCAGCAGCAGCAGCAGCAGCAGGAGAAGCGGTGATATAAACATTACATCCACACAGCGACACAGTGAGTGGAGGCTGGAGCCGGAGTCCTCTGCGGATCTCACTCTTCATCGCTGCTAAGGTGAGGCTGCGTTCGGGCTGGAAGCCGTCCGCCTGCGGTACTGGGGGGGGGGGGGGGGGGGGTCGCCTGTTGTCTGCGTGCTTGCATAGGGGGGCATGAGGGGGTTCATGAGAGGATGGCTCGTTGAGGTACATCACAGCGGACAGACAGAGGGCTGTAGAGTGGTGACTGATCCGGGATGACAGGATGACTGGGAAATGGATCTGAGGGGAAAGTCAGATCTGTGAATCATGCCCTGCTGCAGAGTGGATGTCTGGCTCTTTGACCTATTGTATAGTGTGGCCAACATGGGGCTTCTGTCCTTTCGAAAGGACACTCCTAACTGGTCCGCCAACAAAGCATTTCCATCAAACCAGCCTTTCAAAATATAGGTTTTCAAGCACTCTCTGACTCGGAATGACCTGCATGAAGCCCAGTGTGATTAAAGTTACAGGGTGTTTGCCAGAGCTGCTCTACAGAAACTGTTTTCCACAGATGTTGGAGTCTACAAGATTGGTCCAACACACATGTTGTTAACGTAGCGAAGCCGGCAATGTCAAACGCTACAATGCCGAGTTGTTGTTTTGTCCCGGTAGCCTGCGAGAAAGATAAAAATAGAAGAAAACGATGGTGCTAGGCTAAATAGATTACATCTGACGAGGCTGTACAGGCACTCGTGACTTATGCAAACATTTCATTAGAGCAGGAAACCACAAGACCAGTTCAGAGTAGCCCAACCAGACTGGTGCATCTCAGCTGTTCATCCATCTTCATAGTTTTGTTGTGATACTAACCATAACTTTGGGTTTGACAACAAAGAAGTTCCTGTGAGTTGAAGATATAAATAGTGAGTCTCTTTGTGATCCTGGCTGCCGATTGCATGCTACTCGAGCAGCTCTCCAAACAGCACAGAAGACTTTTGAGGTTTTGCAAGTTGGATTCCCCGGCTGGTAAAAAAACAACAGTTATCAACTAAAATAATTAGAAAACAGCCCATTAATCATTAGGGAATCTCTTTCGGAGATAGTCCGTTACATCCTCTCAAAATCATACTCTGATTCATTTAACTCCATAAATCGTGGCCACTCAGTCACTGTTTTTTGCCTTTGTGTAGATTCCGCATTGTAGTTCTAACAACAAAGGGCCCGATACAGCACCATGCAGGTTTTAGCTAATGCTAGATTATGCCATCACATGATTCCTGGGCAGGCTCAGTGGATTCCTCTCAAGGGCACTCTGCCTCCACATGTCCTATTTCTCTCCTTGATATTGTCAAGCATGGTCTCAATGACTTTGAATGGACAGATCATGACATTATTTATTGAATGAGCCGATATTTCACAGCTTATCACTATATTTGAGTCCATTGCCTGTTATTGTGTTCAGCAGAGGGAGTTGGTGTCACTGAATGGAGCGTTGTCTGAGATTAATTTCCGGCCCTTTTTTTCCCTTGAGCTGTGCAGCAGTGTCTACGCACAGCAGACCCACTCTGCTGCGATGACACCTGTGCTTGTAACTGCTGCGTCTTCATCGTCCATCCCAGGCCGAGACTGGAGGCGTCGGCCAGCATTCCCGGCTGAGCTGACACCGACAGGAGAGGGAAGCTCGAGGGCAGAGCCGGGTTTTAGCTTCTCCGTAAGGTGGAGGAATCACTGGAGCTGCGAACTCTGCTCATCCATGAAGGCCAGCACGTTTGAGTGTGTGTTTGTGTGTGGTGTGCATCAAATAGTAATCAGACAGCAGATGGCTGTTTTGTAATGATTAGTGTTCAATGACTTGCAGCGAGTGCAAAAATCTGTGAGTTTTTAAAAGTACACAAACAGCAAATTATAAGCATTAGCTAGAATACAGGTCGTACAGTTATGTGTGTAGCGGAGCAGCTTTGTGCAGTCATCCGAGGACGGCTGTCATGCATTTCATCTGCGATTTGTGCAACAAATTATTGTGATAACCTTGTAGTCTTTCATGCCAACTA
Organism: Platichthys flesus; assembly: GCF_949316205.1. Classification (NCBI taxonomy): domain Eukaryota; kingdom Metazoa; phylum Chordata; class Actinopteri; order Pleuronectiformes; family Pleuronectidae; genus Platichthys; species Platichthys flesus. Next base: position 16,736,438 of record NC_084961.1, on the reverse strand, counting down.
CAACCGCAGAAGCTGAGTCTACATCCCCACTACTATATTTTCGTTTTAAAAGCATCAATCTGCTATGGGATATGAATGTTGTGCACACTACTCTGGAGTTTTAGAGCCATTAAAATTGAGATGTTGGAAATGCTGCTTGTCCAGTTTTAAAGTAAAGGCAGAGAGAAAATGAGATGTTTGAAAACACTGAAGTAAACACTCACAACTTGCTGATTCGGGCGTTTCAGTCAAAACATAACCTTCGCTGATTCGTCAGGCTCCTATCAAATGAGCCCCTTCTGGAAACAACTGGCATGGGCCACAGATACCAGTGTAGAACACAACAATGATAAGCAATTACAAGCGTGGTTGACCCTGTTGTCATTGCCAACAGCTTGTGCAGTTAGATTCTGCATTTTACAATGATACAACTATTTACATTCTTAGGAGACGGGCTAAAAAAAAGAGAGGCGGTGCACTAGTGCCAGAAACTTGGACTATGGGCAGAGAAGGTCTCTGGTTTGTCTCTGGTTCGACTCCACGGAGAAACAACAAAAAGAGGAACCTGGATTGATCTGTCCAAAAATCCAAGAGGATTCTCCCTACCCTGTCTAGTGCCCCTGAGCAAGGCACCTTACTCCCCCAATATCTGCTTCCCGTGCGCCGTACATGGTCGCTCACTGCTCTGTGTGTCCTGCACCAAATGGGTCAAAAGCAGAGGTTAAATTTCCCTACCTGCATGAGTGTGCCTTTGCATGTGTTTGGGACAAATAAATGTATCCCAATCTAAGTTTCAACTTTTCTACAACTATCGACTAAATGTTTCCTGTTTACACTTGTCTTTGACAATTCTGAGCTGTTTCACATTTGCTGTAATATTTAAAGCATGCTACATTAAGCATTTGGATCCTGGTAATAAACGTTTAAAGGTGCAGTCTGATGGAAACAGCTAAATAAAGGTTTTTATTCATGAGATATTGCTAAGATATGGCTGATGAAATTTTACAATTCTTTCAGATAATCCAATGAAAATACCAGAATTAATGAAGGATTTCTCTCACCAAACAAGCATGGTCTGTGTTGCCTTAACCATTTCTCCAAACAAATTACACTGAATGCCAAAGACCGCCGGCGTCAGAAGTATAAACAGCCAGACAAACAAACACGTCGTTGGTTTTGGTCTTGTCGTGGGATTTGCTAACAGTGTGACTTTTACCCTTTAAAGATATATTTCCTGGAGAGAAGTTTCATCTTCATCATCATGATCATTGTTGTCATCATCATCAAAGGGCACACACTGTACCCTGTCCAGATGAATGACAGCTGTAGGGCTTTGAAGCTGTCTGAGTGGGTGCTTTGCTGTGTGCCTCGCTGATTTGATTAACTTATTAATGAATTTTGGCAGAGCACAAGACAATCAGACATCAGCGCATGACCTGTACATGTGATCCCGCTGTAAACTGAACGTACAGATTGTTTTAACGTCCCAAGTCCCTGCAACTTTGAGCCTCGGCCTAATCAAGCACACAGTGTTCAGTCTCCTCCTTACTGCCAACGCAACACATTGCTGAGGGGAGTGAGCAGCTCCTTCTCATAAATCTCTGATACAGCAGGTGTAAAACAGATAACGGACGTTCAACGCAGTGAATTAGGGAAGCAATGAGGCCGATTTGGTTGGCTTAATAAGCGCTGACGAAATCAGACGCTGTATATTCTCCACGGCCTCACAGTTTTGCATCTAATGGCCTGTAATTGGCTCGACATTATGATGACTGGTCACCCCCGATACACACGCAGCCTCACTGTTATTCCGGCGAGTGTCAATGTGACAGGACAGGCAGAATCAGCAAGGAGAGGAGAAAACGCATTAACTGTGCCGTGGCTTGTCCCTTCAGGCCTTTTGCAGCAGCATCCAGCTAATGTAGCACAACAATGCTACTGTGTTTGTCAGGATTCTTTTACTGCACTGCTGTCTTTTACTCTTCCTCCACACTGCACAGTTTGAAAAACTTAGATCCTGGTTTTATTGAAGATTTCTCAGCCTTTCTTTTTATACACTTGGCAGGATTCTTATAATGCATCTTATCAGCATAAGTAAGGTTGAGCAGACCATCCCTGCCAAGTGAGACTCACCTTATTTGCCCAAATAAAATTCTGCAGTTGAGAAAGGACACAGAAATAGATTTATCTGCTCAGGAGAGACAAATAAGAACTGACTTTGGACTTGGATCAGCATAATTTTCACATTAAAGAAAGTGATCCAGCAAAACCAAATAATGCTTGGCAAAGTAGTTCAACCTTGTTCTTTATTACAAAATATTTGGGGGGTATAGTATTAGAAAAAACTAAGTTTATCACCGTACTTGCTCTATCACTCATAGTACAATACAATACACTCATACAATTGGAGAGCTACAAGGATTGATTAAGCTACTTGGTATAGTTTGTTATATGCTCTTATCTGAGCTTCACACTTTAGTAAGTCTGGTTAGCTAACGGAGCATTCAAAGGCCAATGTGCACATGATTAGCTAACGACATTAGTTTGTTAGGTAACAGGACATGTTCCTGTCCTGGATGTTATCACAGTCTAGCTAATGCTAACTTGCTTTTTATTGTACTTCGGGAAGCAACTTCCAACAATCTGAAGATTCTTAAGAAGTGGCTAGTTGTAATGACGTAAATGACAACTTTGCTTCTTGAAAATGTGAACAATGAAGTAAAAGTTTGCCAGAGACTGATCTTACATCAAATTTTCTTTACCTTATTTAAAAATAGCTTTTTAGCTATCTTGTCCTGAACATGGCGTTTCTTCATTTCAGTTACTAGGGAAAAAATCTGTTCATGACGATGCCGGCCTGCAACATGCATACATTTTAACTTATTTTAAAAGATTGACCATTAAATGTTATTTAGTTTGAATATTAGAAATTCAACCAATTCTGTTCAATTTATCTTATTTTCAAATAGACTGCTGTGTGTCGCAGACTGTGTGTAGGCGAAAGAGAGACCGCTAGCCAGAGATAGGCAGCAGTGAAATACGTGTACAGAGTTACTTATTTAGAATACATGAACAAAGTTAATAATGCATCATTGTAGCAGGTAACAATAGGGGCCAAATGAGCTTAACTTAGCAAATAGTCTGATAATGAAGTAAAATGCTGTCACTTATTTTAAGTCATGAGAGAAACTATATTGACAAAAGATAAGCAACCCTGAATTACCTAATAATTTTCTATGTTAACTCCTCGCAATAAAATGCTGCCTTAGCTCTGGTGTTGTTTATTGTCAGATAAATCTTCAGAGCTTGAAGAAAGTGGTCTGAAAACAGTACCATGCTTTTAAAGCAGCCATGCTGAGGAGTTGCACAAGTGCAGTGGAACTTCTGATAGGTGTCCAGCAGTGTTTCCTTACTGTGTGTACAATCTGCTTGCTAGTGATCCCTTCCAGTTTTTAACAGCACTTACAGGAACAAAGCATTAAATGAGGGGGTTACCTGATACACTTTACTGTGAACACAAGTGTTTCATCTGCTTGTGGTTGGCAACTACACAGATTCACTGTGTTTCAGGTCTGTGGGATGCACCAGAGCAAAAAGTCCATTTGCTTATGACATTATGGATTTAAAATAAAGTTAGAAGGCTTTTGTTTGAAGTGTTGGGAAAACACTCAGCTTCCACTGCTTTTAATGGTGCACGGTCTTCTTGTGCGTTTTCACACCTGAGGCTCAGCATTCCTGGGATGTGTCACAGTCTCTTGTAGAGATATCTAATTTTAATTGTCTGAGGATGGTCAGGCACACACATTTTTCTGCGTTTGTCTTAAAGGAGACACAATATGCCATTGTGTTGTATAGGTTTTGGTGTATGTAAAATATCCACAAACATAAACAAAAACAAGTTTATGGTCAAAGCAGATCTTCTCCCCCATAGAAAAGACATAAATCTTAAGACAGAAGCTGAAAATGGTTGCTGCAGAAATGAACAGGTTGAAGAAAGTGATACATTTTCAAGTAGTAGCGTATCAATTACGATTATATGTCTCCTTTGTTGAGCTGAGATACTGTATACATAAGCTAGAACCTCTCAGGCCCTGGAGATAATTCTCATTTTAATCATGGTTAAATGTTTTTTCTTGTAAAGTTGATCTCTAAAAGTCAAAAACAATCCAAAAATATTTTCCTATTTTACTTGAAGACAGATACTACAAAGATATTCTTTCCAGCCGCACACATCAGTGTTTTAACTCTGAAATAATCACATCATAGGGTGGAATTTATTGTCTGACATTTATCTGATCAACGATGATGAAAACTATATTCAGAGCAAGATGTCTGTCTCATACATCAGTTCTCCCCAGCGGGCTTCATGAGTTAAATAATCTCAGCACACAGAAGAAATAACAATGTGAGCTAGTTTTAGAATTATCATAATTTATCTTTTTAATTCTTTTCTCTGTCAATCCTGCGGTCTGTTTGTCTGATGTGTCCTATTAACCGGTTTTCTTTTCTCTCGACAGGTGATGAGTGGGAATATATCATGTCTGAAGTACAGGGAACACTGGAGTTTTCCGTAGAGTTGCACAAGTTTCACAATGTGGATCTCTTTCAAAGAGGGTAAGTGATTTATCTCTGCAGAAATCCCATTACTGGAGTCATGACTTAAGTTAATTTCCTGGCTTCACAACTTGCAAGTCAGCAAACTCACAGAACAGATTTGTGTGGATTCTTGACTTTTGCTTTGAAGACACCATAATTGTTTAGGAAAGACAGAACTGAATCCATAATTTACAATTGTAAAACCCATAACATGAACAGTAGAGGTACAATGGTGCTCAAACTGGCAATATGTCCCTGCCTTTCAGATGATCTCTGGTTATCTACTGAAGAATTGCAGGAAAAAGACAGGTTGTTGTGACCTTTGCTTAAGATCCATTATTAACATTGCTAAACAAACAAATTAGTAATTACTGATAAAGATATGACTCATTCGGGAGTGATGCTGAGGACATTATATTGATTTGGTAAATAAGCTTGTTGTAAGCTCAACCCACTGCTGCATTATTTCACTACACATCTCATCTTTAGCTACTTGGATTTTAAGGTGCCAGAAAGATGGGAAGGGGCCGGGTGTTGCTGACAGGCAGGAGGGAGTGGAAAGTTCTGAAATAACAAGAGGCTTGGTGATGATGGCAAAGTCGGGCAGGGAGTGAATGAATTCATGACTCATCTGTGACATTTGTTGTACGAAATTAAAATAAAGAGGAATATAATGGGGATGAAACACGACAAACATATTATTCGATAGAGTGTCTACAGAGATCCCCCTGAACAACCTTGAAACTCTTTTTACACCATTAAGACAACAGAAAAACCTGTGTCCCATCGAATTAGCCAATATAACCAATGCCAGATCTATAGCCAACAGATAGTAGTATAATTACTTAAACATAAAGGCTTATTAGAAATAACAACATGGAACTATTTGAAAACATTTCAGAACTCATAATACAAATGTAACTTTCATAGAATACTAGAATAAATAAAAAAATATCATAATGCATGATTACATAATATTAGGTGTTACAATTATGTAATACTTTAAAGTATAAGGATTCTTGGGTTAAATAATGTTTTCATAGCTGTAAACTAGATACTTTCACAACATTAAATCCACTCAGAGAAACAGCTCAAGCACGAGAAAAACAACATAGAGTTACATCCAGTTTAATGCTATTTGTAGCCTAATTGAAACAATTTATTTGATAAACTGAGATTATGGTAATTATCTATCTGTTATTCATCACAATCAAGGCAGAAGATAACCCAAACTTGATGGAGTGAAAAAGGAAAAGGCTGAAACTGCTGAAAAAGAAACGAGCTTGCACTTCTTAGTAGTCGCTAACTCTGTGATCATGGTTACGTTAAATCACATATTTCAAAGTGCGTTAATCATTTATTAAACTGTTTTCGGTAAAAATGTCAATAATTGATGGGAAGACACCTCAGATTTAATCTTTATAAATCACAAAACAGATTTCCCAAGTTAATGCACAGGAAGCTGATAGCCCATCTTTTTTGTGGATTCTGTTTTTTTTTTTTCATTTATTATAATCCCAAACTATTCATTTTTTAGATAATTATTTTCAGGCTAAAATAACAAGCCCTGAAAGATATGAAATTGAGGAATAACAATCTGTGCAGCTGCCCTTTAGGCAACACATTCACAGAATAGGCTGTATCAATATGCAGTTTTATATGTCAAAATGACCAAATCACTTTGTGATGTAGAAAAGGGCCATGTTCATCCTAACATCATGATGTATCTGCAGGAAGATTAAAGTCGTCTCTATGAAACACCAGTTTTAATGGTTTCCCCTCTCCAAATGGGCTGGGCTGCAGCTTTATCGTGTTAATCCCTTCAGCTGTGTGCACTAATATGTTGGTTTTTTGACCGGCTCCCATGTTACTTTCTGAAAGCACCACTGGTCCCACTTGAGCACGAAACCTGAATTGGGTCCCGATGTAAAGTTGTGGATTAAGAACAGTTTAGTGACCGGGACACACACATCGCATCACACAGAAGATGTAATTGCAGAGATTGATGCTAATCCCTGCACCAGACTGGGGGGGGGCACACAGCTGTTCACTTAAGGGCCCAGTTGCAGACTGATTGCATTAAAAATAGAGATTGAATCTGCATTTGATTCGTTAAGGAGGCGACTGCAAGGAGCACAGCACTTAAACTTTCCACTAATGGAGGCAAAGTCTCAGATTGTTTCAGATATTCAAATATTGAACCTATTTTCTTGCAATTTATTGCAGAGCAAATGTGCCAAACCACTGATACCTTTCATTGTCCTCCAGCATTTTTTTGCCAAGAGTTGTTATCAATGTGGGCACTCAGATGTGAGTCTATGCAGTGTGAGTGGTTTGTGGTGCAGCTTCCGACCGGGAACTAGCCACAGATTTGACCTATTTCACTCCATAAACAACCCTTATTTATTTATTAACTCTTCAAACCCTTTTTCCATGCTCTTCACTGTCAAGTCTTCATCTTTAGGTGCGCTGTCGCTAACGCTCTGATTATTACCGTGTTCATAGCCATGCTTCAGTCTTTTAGATTGCAGATGTGTCCCCAGGGAGCTGAGAAGTGCTTTTACACAAAATTGGCCAAAAACTGTCAAAGTGACCTTTCAAAGGGGCGTTTCGCTCGCCCCTCGTAGTCTGGACAGTCTTGTAAATAATCCATATAAAAGTCAACTTCTACTACGGCACTGTGCTGATATTGTTTTCGTTCCCATGAATCCTTTGACTTTAATCGCATTTCCAACTTGTTCCAAAACAGTATCATCTTACCTTGACTCTGTTTGCTAGCATTGTAGAATTCTAGCACCCAGTGCTCATCGGATACCACATACAGCCTTCGAATAGGGGAGCATTATTGTGTCTTTTTTAATTATTAATGACCATTTGGCCTTTAATCTTTGAATAATTTAGTCACATTTGTACAATTCATGGCAGATTTTGTTTAACATGACATTGTTAGCTTTTCATCCATGTCATGAAGACCACTCCTGAAGCTTTGAACATACACTTTACACACTGCACAGGATTATAGTGACGTTTAATGTAATGTTGGTGCTACAATATCCCCTATTCCACCCGAGACACATCAGTTAAATTCCAAGTGAAATCACTCTTTGAGGGTTAGGGTTAGAGCTCTGGTCTTTTTTGGTTGTCCAATCATTTGTATTGTCCAATTCTCTGGAGGGAATTTTCCTACAATTTTGCACAGAGCTTCAAATGAAGTGATTCGAAGTTAGTGGTCAATGCTAAAAATCTGGGTTACCAATGTCTAAGGTCAAGGTCAGAGGGACTTGTTTTATGTTTTATGACCTCCCTTTACCATTTATAAGGTAACTGTTCAAAACACCCCAAATACCTTTAATAATATTCCTTTAAAATCTTCACGACCTACATTTTGTTAAAGACATAGATGCAAACTGCTGCTGGTTGCCAGATGCAAACAACGACAAGGCAGCAATCTTATTATAAAAAGAGAAAACTTGTATCTTTTGTCCCTGTCAATGATCCCCTGGAAAATCGTGACTTAGAAAAACTCTAAATGAATCTGAGTGTGAGCACTATTAAAGTTTGTTTTCAAGGAACCTATTGCACACTAACAAGTAAAGTATTGTATTTCACGCTGTGTGAAGTGTGACTGTTACGTTTTTGTCCTTCTCTTCAGGTTCTACCAGGTGCGAGCAGGGCTGAAGGTCTCACCTCGAGTCCCCCACAGATTGATAGCGACAACTCAAGACAATACGGGTAAGGAGAAGTAATGTTCACACACACACACACACACACACACAAACACACACACGCACACACACACACACATACGGGTATAGATGGTATCGAAAGACTTTTTCCTCAAACAGGCCCGGTGGTGGTAAACAGGGACTACCCTTTCCCGAGGTCCTAGAGCAATGGGAGTAAGGTCAACACACTCTAAAAAATCTGAAAAAAATTCAGCTCACTTTAGAATGTAGAAATGAGTTACAGAACTCTATACACAAGGCCCTGACTGGGTTGTGGTTTTTGCAGACATCAATCTTTTGTGGCATTTGAGGACACAACAAACCAAGTTGGGACTTTAAAGGGACAATGACGTCACCTTTTAAATAGCTCCTCATTAACATAAAACACACACCTGACAGAACACAGCATAAGGGGGACCATTATTTTATTACCATAAAATTAGGTTAAACCTTAGATATATGTTGAAATAAGAACACAATATAATATATATACAGGGATCACTTAAAAATAAGTGATCTCAATTCTGAGCTTAACCAAATAATGAAGAATAACAGAACTGGAGTTTTTTTTTATTAGCAGCCACACACGCTACAAACAAAACACACGTCCATTATGAACTTCCATTAGCTTTTCTGATGAAGTATTACATGTATCCATTTTGCAATAACACATTTTTAGAAACAAATGGCCTTTTAAAACGTTAAGGCATCAGCCAAACCACAATGCAAACAAAAACAAATGAACACAAGTCAGTGGATTTACAGCTTTTGCTGCTCTGTCTGCCTCTTTGCAGTTATTCCCCGGTTTCTGACAAAGTCCCTTATATTTTGCACTGTTCGTTGTGCTAGCACGGAGCCTTCGACCATCTTGCAGTGACTGCATTCATATTTTGTGGCTAGTCTTCCTTTGATTATGTGACTTTTGAAGTGCCGCATTACTGCAGCCACCTCAGCCTTGGACCAGATCTTCTTTTTCACTTTTCTGGAATCGTGTTCTTGATGAGTTTTGCCTGGAAGACATACAGTAAAATATGTAGAAAACATTTGTCCCACAAACAGATAACAAAATGTGATGACTACTTTGATCCTTCAAAACTTCCAACTAATTCCACTAATTGTCTCTTTGATGAAAATTCTTGATAACTTATTACCTGTTCACGGTTCACTTGATATGATTTTCCCAACTAGATTTATCTAACTCAGTTATTCATATTCAAACAATGTTATTCATTCATTTTTTTATGTTGAGGATGATTGGTGCATATTGTATGTAGTGTACTCTGCACAAGTTTTAGGCAGATCAATCTGGGATGCTTATAGGAGTAGTACCATTAATAGTTTGAGAATTATTTAGATACTGTTAGGAGAAAAACCCCAAGTTAAAATCAATATTTGGTATGAGCATCCATTCTCCTGTATACTTGGCAGTTAGGTTGTTCAGCATCCTTGGGAGCTTTCCACAGTTCTGCTGTGGATTTTAACTTTCTCAATGTCTCTTCTGGCTCTGCATGTAATCCCCGAGTTCACCTGGGAACGTTTGTACGTGGCTCTGCCTCATATCCTGCCCATCTGCACGCGGACATTCAACCATAAAGGGTCAACGCAAAGCAACTAATTAAATTGTGATGCCCCAAAACTATAAAATTGAACAGATTAATTTTGATATGCCTGTGTTTCTATTGAGATGGTTCTGTTCCATCGGTCAATCTAATACTGGACTCCCTTCAGCACAAAGATCCAAGATCACAGATCTATGGGATCTACATTAACTGATGAGTCATCACCATGGGACAAAAAACTGTGATCATTGAAACTGAATTTCCTCATCCTTCCATTTGTGTGCATCCATCACGCAGCTTTACGCATGAGTATCACCGATGTATTTATTTATTTAGAGCAAACGGACTGAATACTTCACAAATCCGTTGAATCCTTACCTCCACCCTGAGGTGTTATTTGTTAATAGAAGTTTGAAAGTGCACTCTGTGCGACTGATGGCTAAGTCTCGATTTTACACACACACACGCGTCCTCCATTATACATGCAGTCCTTCATTATACATGCAGTGTTGGAAGATAATCTTAAAAACTATTAAAGACTCGGCTCTGTTACTCTGCTGTTTAATGGAATCTTGGAATTGGAGTACAATAGAGAGAAACTGGGATGCACAGATGCAGGGGTAGAGCAGAGTATGACATGCAACAGAGGTCCTCACCAAGAATCCAACTTTGCAGTTATGTAGTATGCTTCTTAACCAGCAATTGTATACTTTTGTTTTATTCGATTAAATCATATGCTGTCTTTATTTATTGCATTAGTCTTCTTTAATACCATTCCTAAATACCTTAAAACTTGCCTTACCTTCAGACGGACAAAAAGCCTCATCTACTGTGGACGTCACAGTTCCTGCTAAACACAATACAACAGAAGTCGTTTTTTCACTGGAAAAGGTACATTTTAGAAATAGAAACATAACTTTAGGGTATGGCAACTTACCAAAATCTGCAGTTTCCTGGACCTGTTTTGTGAGTGTAGAAGCTAATGCACAACCAGCATTTCCAGCCTCTGATGCTGTGACGGCTGTGTCACTGTCATCTGACTCGCCTTCACTGTCCTTGGTCTCAGTGTCACTCAATGCAATTTCCTCTGGGAAAAGGTATTAAAACTAACATGAATATATCATCATTACATGAAAAGCTAACAATTAATCAATTAACAATTTGAAATTGTATATTAGCTCACTATAGTAGAGTTAGGTAAATCCACAAGGGTAAAGGTAAGGTTAAACAGAAAAAGCCATTGTGTGCTCAAACAATATATGTTAGAACTTCCGAGGTTTTCTAAGAAAAAGTTAGTGACCAGTGAACTAAGGCACTTCCAGATGTTTTTGATTTGACGTTCAGAATGAAAAGCACGTTAAATGATGTGCATACAGGAAGATATCATCTCAAGGAATCACTTGCGCTCTGGGCACTTGACTACACATCTAAAAAGATCACTTAGGAATGGACTAATAAAGTATGTGAGTGCATCTACATGAATAAGTAAGTGAAAGATAACACATAAAAGACATTGAAGATAAATAGTCTAAGGGTTTGTATATAGGTGGATCTGGGTGATTGGACTTAATAGTCCTCATTGTTAGGATTGATCGGATGGTGTATGTGTGAGCTATAATGAGACAGATGTTCAAGAGAATCTGTATAACAAGAATAGACCTCACCAAGGAGGTGCCCCCATATTTCATGGGAACTTCCCCTCAACCCACAGGGGAAACGTGGGGGGCAAGTGCCTACTGTCTTAGTTCGTTGTTTTTTCAGTGTTGAGTTGCTCAATGTTCTTTGGGCTGTTGTTTTTTTCTCATGGCTGCAATAAGGGCCCGAAAGAAATGTATAACGCCATTCTCCGAAGTTATAAATGAACAGCATATCGTTAGTGTCGTTAAATGTTAATGGGTTGAACAATCCAATTAAAAGATCTAAGATAATTTTGAAAATGAGAAAACTTAAGGCCCAAGTTGTCTTCATGCAGGAAACACACCTTTCCCAGGAAGAACATGAAAAGCTGAAGAAATTCGGTTTTAGAAACACCTATTACAGTAAATGTAAACAAAGCAACAAAAGAGGTGTGGCAATACTTATACAAAACTCAAATAATTTTGAGTGTCTCAAAGAAATCAAGGATTTACAGAGGGACGATATATTATGGTGAAGGGGAAATTAAAGAAAGAGGTGGTTACATTAATAAATGTACATGCTCCTCCAGAGAGTACTAAACAATTCTTTAAAATCATTATTCTCAGTCATGGCCTTAGAATCTGAAGGTATAGTGATATGTGCTGGTGATTTTCACATGATAATGGATCATAGGGTAGACACAACAAGCATAAAAAGAAAAATTCTACCTTGAGACTGAATGTAAGCATACTGAACAACAAGACAACGATTGAACAAATTAAAAATGAAATAAAGAAAAGCATTGAGGAAAACGACACAGAAGAAATCAACCCAACAATCTTATGGAACACAATGAAGGCGGTGATAAGGGGGAAATTAATAGCCATCACGTCAAGACAAAAAAAACTTAAGCAGGCAAATTATCTTAACTTAGTGGAAAGACTAAAAAATCTTGGAGGTACAATGCCAAACTACTTACACAGCCCAAATCCAACAAGAAATAAAGGATATTAAAGGGGAAATAGATAATATATGATATTAGGGAGCGAAATAGAGAGAAAAACTTAGATTTCTGAAACAAGATTATTATGAAACAGGCCCTAAAGGCACATGGCTTCTCGCAAGGAGAATTAGGAAACAACAAGGGATTAACATGGTATATAATGCTCTCACAGCACCTATAACTCCTGAAGAAATAACTAAGGCAATATCCAGGCTTAAGGCAAATAAATCACCAGGCAGTGACGGTTTTCCATCGGATTGGAACTGAACTTTTAGAGAAGAACTAACCCCTCTCCTTGTTTCATCCTTTAACTGTACCCTTAAGGAAGGTAGAATGCCACCCTCATGGAATGAAGCAATCATATCTGTAATCCCCAAGGAGGGTAAAGACGCAGAATATTGTAAAAATGACAGACCCATTTCTATACTGAATGTAGATTACAAGATATACACATCCATTATAGCAGGGAGATATCAGAATTTCATGACAGAATTAATTGACGAGCACCAAACTGGATTTATTACAGGACGACAAACATTAGAGAACTATGTACCTTGGAAATGTAACTGAAAGTGTAACTGGAAGTGATAGATATATAGTCAAGATACTGTTGATTGCAACTAAGAAAACAATAACAAGAAACTGGTACAAAACTGAATCTCCTACCATAAAACAATGGTTAGGGATTGTAAGAGAAATAAACTTTATGGAGAGAATGACCTACCAACTTTGACTGAAGGAAGATGTTTCTATAACAAAGTGGAAAAAATGGGTGTTGTATGACATAAAGAAAGACATGTGAACTGTAAACTGTATAAATCTGATTTGTAGATAAACACTACAGTTTAAAAAAAAAAAAAAAGATAACTTAGATCCATTTAACTCAGTCCTTGTCAGTGAAAAAGAGGCAAAATTGACCTCTTCAAGTAATCATAATATTTTTGGAATTACAATTATTCACTTGCTGCCAAATTGATGTTGCAGTGTTTCATTTCATCATGAAATCTCTTTTACCCGTTTTTCTTTACAGTGTGGTCAGTCATACATTAGAACAATGCACATTCATCCACCTACTACCATTTACCACATACTCCATTAAAAACTCACCTTCGCATTGAAGCCACTTGAAGGAGGATACAGGTCCCACACACTGAACGCACTTGTCCAAGGAGCCTATTGTTGCGCACACTAGGCGATGTTTCGGACACTAATAACAAAAGTGAAACATTTGTTTGTGTCTAACATTTGAAAAGCAAGATATTTCACAATCTGTTTGTATTAGTTGGTTTCCTTTAAAAAAAGAAAAAAATGTATTGGTAAATCTTTCAAGATACTTATGAGTAACAATTAACAAAATTAATAAAAAGCAGATTGAATATACTATATATTTATACGGTGCTGTAATCATGATTGACATACCCTTTAAAATAGACACAATGCACATGCATCTAAGTTGGGCAGTAGGTCAACAAAAATCCCACTAAAAAGGTGTAATCCATTTACAATGCAATTAAAAACACTAGTTTGCAGGATTTGTATTGCTCTGAATAGGTTTAAATACCTTAGAGATGGTCATTGAGACAATGTTTTATTAAATTAAGGACTCAATATGCTATTGCATGAGATACAAGTTTTGATTAATCCATTACTTTTTTGAGCACGGGATAAGTTAATGTATGTACAGAGCGACAGAACAGTAGAACAGACTTTCTCCATGCATATTACAATTGGAAATATCCTCAACTGTCGGATCAATAGCTCCTTGGAGAAACGTTCTTAAAACACAAACAGTCCTTCCCAATTGTAGAAAAGGTAGAAAATGAGCTACAACCTAATTTCCATTAAAACAAAGAGTGCACAGGAACCATCTACAAAGTAAAAAAGAGATACTATACTTGGAGGGTATTCTTCACTCATATACACCTTTGGCAAAATCACTTCACACATCAGTGGTCACGTATTGATTGTACTACAACACTAAGTTTGGACAAATTTGCTATCATTAAGAGGTGAACTCAATCCAATATACAGTATATATGATTGAGTTCAGGTATAAGCCCTGACCTGCAGAATAACCCTGTGCTCTACATACAACAACTGTTTGACTGGAAATGTGAGTTCCTTTGTTCCTAGTAAATGTTGCAGTATTCTGATACTTGAATTGTTGGTTAGAATGCTAATTCAGAACACTGAATTAGCTCTTAATAGTTACATGGTAGCCATAAACATTAGCTTCCTATGTTTTAAGTTTAACGTGTAGTGATAACGCATTACATATTTTCTGTTTAAATAAAACAGCCTCAACTGCCTTGACCAGCTACCACCTGTCTGTATCAGCCATATAACCTGCCGCTGCTCTGCACAAAGACTGGAATAAACCACAACTTAAGTGGATTGGATTCTTCTGGTGTTTCTGGTCAGGCAGAACACCAGAAACACCAGAAGAATCCAATCCAATACATTTTTTTACTCATAATATTTATTAGTATATGTTTAAATACTTTTAATGTAAAGTGAATGGAATATTTTTGATTATAATTGTAGTACAGAATCTCCTTACAGTGTTACTTTGTAGACAGCCCATTTGAGACACCAATATATTTGTTCAGTAGTCTGAATAGCCGTATCTTACTACCGTTGGCAAAAAGGTAAATTTGTATTTAACGTTTCCCTCATGATAAGATGTTGGCAGACTTTGAATGTTAAAGAAAGGCCACTATCAACCCCACCCTTGATTGAGATGCTTGCAGTCATCTCAATCAAGTCTCTTTCGGTCGTCATCAGTAGCAGATAATGAATAGAAGAAAAGTTAAATAAAAAATAACATAGTGAGAATGCACCAGTCAAAAGGGATATTTGAGGTCTGGATGAAAAGAACAAGTATTGCTAAAAAACATAAGAAAAAAGGAACCTCTCTAGATAGTTCAACATCTTCATACCTGTAACATTATGTAACAGTCATCATGACTGTGGTCCCAAGTATTTTGTGGGGAGAAAAATGCACTTTGGAAGTATTTGTAGTCACCTGAAGTGTCTGATTACGGCATCCTGCAAGCTGTTAGAACTATACTAATCACAGTTAATTTTGACGGATGAATTTGATTTTTGGTTCCTTCTTTATATTCTCTCAACCCATTTTGGTCTCACACTACCTGTGATTGGTGGCTGTGAGCTTTTTGCTGTCTGACTCCAGGCCTCTAACATGCCTAGATTTGTTTTGATTGATTTTAAATATGATCTTGTCTTGCAATTTCATGCATTACTGGTGACCGGGTCCACATCTGTGACATACAACATGAATACGAAAACTTACCACTCCCATTAAACTAACATAAAGATCAAATGCAGGTTGTACAAGTACTCTTAAATACCATAGTAATGCCACTAACAACCCCATCTACGGGAGGGACCCCAAACAACGTATGGTCCACCCAAGTCATATTGGTGTCAGAGCTTAATACACACACACTCAAATGTTATTCTGCCTTAGATTCTGAAAGACATCCTCTGAGATTGTCCTTAAATACCATTGTCCTAATACACCATAATACACTCAGGTGACAGCACACACACACACTAACCCTACACCTTTTACATATGCAGCTCACGCAAGAGATCGGGTCCACATCTGTGACATACAACATGAATACGAAAACTTACCACTCCCATTAAACTAACATAAAGATCAAATGCAGGTTGTACAAGTACTCTTAAATACCAAAGTAATGCCACTAACAACCCCATCTACGGGAGGGACCCCAAATAACGTATGGTCCACCCAAGTCATATTGGTGTCAGAGCTTAATACACACACACTCAAATGTTATTCTGCCTTCGATTCTGAAAGACGTCCTCTGAGATTGTCCTTAAATACCATTGTCCTTGTACACCATAATACACTCAGGTGACAGCACACACACACACTAACCCTAACCCTACATTTTGCCACAATTCATGTCATCAAGCACACTTCACTTACCTGTCCAATCCTTGTGAGTGGATCAAGCACTGGACTTGACTGGTTCAGGTTGCTTGCAGTCATCTCAATCTGGCCTCTTTCGGTCGTCATCTGTAGCAGATAATGAATGGAAGAAAAGTTGAATAAAAAGTAATGTAATGTGAATGCAGTAGTCAAAAGGGATATTTGAGGTCAGGATGAAAAAGAACACATACAGCTTACAAAAAGCACAAGTGGAACCTCTCTAGATAGTTTTACATCTTCATACCTCTAACATTATGTGACAGTCATCATGACTGTGGTTCCAAGTATTTTGTGGGGAGAAAAATGTCCTTTGGAAGTATTTGTAGTCACCTGAAGTGTCTGATTACGGCAGCCTGCAAGCTGTTAGAACTATACTAATCACAGTTAATTTTGACGGATGAATTTGATTTTTGATTCCTTCTTTATATTCTGACAACCCATTTTGGTCTCACGCTACCTGTGATTGGTGGCTGTGAGCTTTTTGCTGTCTGACTCCAGGCCTCTAACATGCCTAGATTTGTTTTGATTGATTTTAAATATGATCTTGTCTTGCATTTCATGCATTATTGGTGACCGGGTCCACATCTGTGACATACATCATGAATACGAAAACTTACCACTCCCATTAAACTAACATAAAGATCAAATGCAGGTTGTACAAGTACTCTTAAATACCATAGTAATGCCACTAACAACCCCATCTACGGGAGGGACCCCAAATAACGTATGGTCCACCCAAGTCATATTGGTGTCAGAGCTTAATACACACACACTCAAATGTTATTCTGCCTTCGATTCTGAAAGACGTCCTCTGAGATTGTCCTTAAATACCATTGTCCTTATACACCATAATACACTCTGGTGACAGCACACACACACACTAACCCTACACCTTTTACATATGCAGCTCACGCAAGAGATCGGGTCCACATCTGTGACATACAACATGAATACGAAAACTTACCACTCCCATTAAACTAACATAAAGATCAAATGCAGGTTGCACAAGTACTCTTAAATACCAAAGTAATGCCACTAACAACCCCATCTACGGGAGGGACCCCAAATAACGTATGGTCCACCCAAGTCATATTGGTGTCAGAGCTTAATACACACACACTCAAATGTTATTCTGCCTTCGATTCTGAAAGACGTCCTCTGAGATTGTCCTTAAATACCATTGTCCTTGTACACCATAATACACTCAGGTGACAGCACACACACACACTAACCCTAACCCTACATTTTGCCACAATTCATGTCATCAAGCACACTTCACTTACCTGTCCAATCCTTGTGATTGGATCAAGCACTGGACTTGACTGGTTCAGGTTGCTTGCAGTCATCTCAATCTGGCCTCTTTCGGTCGTCATCTGTAGCAGATAATGAATGGAAGAAAAGTTGAATAAAAAGTAATGTAATGTGAATGCAGTAGTCAAAAGGGATATTTGAGGTCAGGATGAAAAAGACCACATACAGCTTACAAAAAGCAAAAGTGGAACCTCTCTAAATCGTTTTACATCTTCATACCTCTAACATTATGTGACAGTCATCATGACTGTGGTTCCAAGTATTTTGTGGGGAGAAAAATGTCCTTTGGAAGTATTTGTAGTCACCTGAAGTGTCTGATTACGGCAGCCTGCAAGCTGTTAGAACTATACTAATCACAGTTAATTGTGACGGATGAATTTGATTTTTGATTCCTTCTTTATATTCTGACAACCCATTTTGGTCTCACGCTACCTGTGATTGGTGGCTGTGAGCTTTTTGCTGTCTGACTCCAGGCCTCTAACATGCCTAGATTTGTTTTGATTGATTTTAAATATGATCTTGTCTTGCATTTCATGCATTATTGGTGACCAGGTCCACATCTGTGACATACATCATGAATACGAAAACTTACCACTCCCATTAAACTAACATAAAGATCAAATGCAGGTTGTACAAGTACTCTTAAATACCATAGTAATGCCACTATCAACCCCATCTACGGGAGGGACCCCAAATAACGTATGGTCCACCCAAGTCATATTGGTGTCAGAGCTTAATACACACACACTCAAATGTTATTCTGCCTTAGATTCTGAAAGACGTCCTCTGAGATTGTCCTTAAATACCATTGTCCTTATACACCATAATACACTCAGGTGACAGCACACACACACACTAACCCTAACCCTACACTTTTTACATATGCAGCTTACGCAAGAGACTGTCAGATGCGATCTCATTACTGCAAATGTCAAATTGTATCAGCTGAGAGGAGGAGCACCGTCAGAGCATGCAGCAGAAGGACTCATCACTAATGTTAAAAATAACGAAACTGCGTGTATTTGAACTTATCAAATATCAACAAAAGAGTGCAAAATAACATACAGGCCATCAGAAAAAAGTAAGAAGCAGTTAAAGTACATATTATGCATCAACATCATGAACACACCCACTAGCACTCTGTGAATCCTGCAGACTATTACCTGTTGTATTCACATATCAGACATTACCCAGATTTTGTATTAGGGAGCTGGCACGTTAAAGACCTGTTAATTCCGGTGTGACTGAATCTGACATTTGCGGTCACACTTACAGTTCCACTAATTGATGTCCAAACAAAGTCCAGAGTGCACTTCATGTGTGAAAGTGGCTTAAGTGTAGCTGAAGCAGTAAGAGATGGTCAGGAAAATAACACTAATGAAGAGTGTGATGAGAGCAAGAAGAGGACAGTCTGTTGGTGTGCCTCCTTAAGTTTACGCACACAATCAATCAATATGCAAACACATACCATCCAAAAGTAGCTTCAAACTGTTTACACAAACCATGAACTTGAAATTGTTACATACCTTAATAAAGCATTCAAGACGACCAGCTGATGTCCCTGCAGGCATCTTTTTTTGGGCCTTATGTGTTGACCTCTTTTGAGTTCTTGTAGAAAGCTTTGATGTGGATGGTACCTCACCATGTTGGACATCTGATGACATCCCTCCAGATTTCTGGAGATTAATGCGCCTTCGCCTCTGCATGATTCACTGGCCAGTGTCAAAAGCCAGAGTAACATAATAAAAAGAAGATTGTTGTTATGATTATTATGTACTAGAAGTCTAGTAATGTACATGTGGCATCTGAGCAGAAGCCATATTCTGAGCTGATAAATCAACATTCAAGTTTAAATTTAATACAAAAGGACTTAATGCTTTACCGAAATTAATTTCTTTACATATGCCCATTAAAAGGTAGAAACCCATTTCTACAATAGAAATAGGCTGCACATGAACTAAATATAAACAGGAGGATGATGTCTGTTCTAGTGTAGAGCTGTGTTGGACCACAGACTGACCTCTCTACCATTTAATGTAACATAATCTCAGTGTACAGAGATTCTATAACTACATCAGCTGCATTGAACCTCTGTGGGATTGATGTCCCATCATTATCACCCAGAAGGAACAAACACACAAATCAATACAGTCTTTCATCTGCTTAAATGATCATCCTCAGTCTCTATATCTCCTCCTCACTCACTTACCTTGTCCTGCTTCTTCAAACAAGAACTTAACCTACATATATAACTTTACATTAACGTTCAATTATATTTACAGCAGCATCAGCATGACTTGACTATTGTGCGATAGCACACTCCTGGGTTCAGATTTCTGATCCAAGGTCCTTTATGACATTTACAAGGACAGTGGTTTAGGATGTTATCACATCAGTGCTTCTGACATGTGATTAGTTTTTCATCATTTTGTATTAATTCAAATAACAACCTGAAATAATAAACTGCTCAACCTGTTTTCTACCAGATGCAAAATGTTAATTTAGAAAGACTATGTTAGACAACGTGAGTGCTGTGAGTCTCTATCATACACAGAACCCAGTCTCAGGGAAAAATATGAAATAGAAATAAAACCTGCTGACATTTCATCCTTGCTTTTAGCTATGGAATAGTTAAATAATCGACATGAACATTAAACAGCATTTTTAAATGGCACACACTGCACCAGTTACTATACCACAGCTTTGTTTCTCCTCACTATTGTACTTTACACCTTCATAATAACGATAACAGCCAAAAACCTCTGTGGAAACACGGTTAGCTTACTTTTTTAATCACATAAGATTTGGTTATTTTGTTTTTAGCTGTTTTCAGCACACAAACACCACTCTAACTGCTCAAATGTTCTGTCCTCATCCCCACCACCTGTGCTCATTACTATCATGTGTGTGAAGCATGCACCTCAACGAGGGGGCATGGCCACTCCCGACACGCAGCTTCCACTGGCATGAAAAGCAACTGTGGCTTAAAATGAACAAGAATCAAACATCCTCACCTTCTCTTGTCCACAAGACAGCTGGTTACACAACACAGCACGAGGCACATTCCTCCAAAACAAAAGACTGATCCTCTCCTGCCTACTATGAAGCTGCTGCAGCTGAGAGCTGGTAGCTGTTAGCTCTACTACTAGTGCAGGCTTGTGCAGGTAACACAGGCCTCAACAGCATGCGTGAGCACTGCTGTAAAAACAACCTAATGCCAATATCCATTTAGTTTAGCCTTACTTTATTTCCATTAAAATATGCATCAAAAAAAAAAAACTTAGACTAACTAATAACTAATAAGTTATTGTTATGGTGTAAAAATCCTTCCTCATGCAATTATTTACTTTATTTACAAGTTTTAATGCTTACCTGTATGTTTTAAATCCTCTACTGCTTCCATTAGGTCGCCAGCTGCTTCAAATGGGCTTTAAAGATTAAATGCCGTCAGTCGGGGCGGTCCTTGGAGCGAACTGCCTGTAGACGCCACCCACTTTTCAAACCAACCAATCAGTGAAAAGGGCGGCAAAATCGAACCGTGTGTGTCAGAAATGTGTATGAGAGTGCAGTATAAGCACCACAGATAGGTTGCGCTGTGCTATACACTGGGATACACCGAAAAACAGGTTTATGGTAAAAAAGGACTATGAACGAAAATGAGAGAGGATGTTCCTCAGACACTCACGAATGCAAATAAATTGTTTGAAATTCGGGGACCTTGGCATAGTCCTCAAATTACCCTAAGGTCCGCGGATTGCTGGTGTGTAAACGGGTAAATTGTCCCTGAATACCATGTCTACCAACACACACACACACACACACACACACACACACACACACACATTCAAGGACGGGCTGCATTTTGTTTGTCTCCTAACATATTTTTGTTGTCATCCTGTGGTGCTATTGCTTTAGTATTAATTCTCTCAGCAATTTTCACATAGGATTTTATCGTAGATACTTATTATACTAATGTAAAATAAGGATTAAATGAGTCCTCACTGAGCTCCGGCTGTGTTTGTTGTGCACAGTAAACAGAATGACTAACTTTTAAAAACTGTGCATTTCACTAATTTCATGGTAAGTTAAAGTTCAGTTTTGTCTAATCAAGGTAGATAGCAAAGGTATGTAGTTATAGTTGTTATCAATACTACTTTGTATCACTATGTGGTCGTTTTGTGGTGTGCTTCAATGTTGTCAGTTTGCTTCTATTTGTAATAGTTGAAGCCTCAGCGTTTGTTTCACATTTCATTTGGCCTTTTGTCTTGCGTCTCTTTGCATTTAAAAAGCCTAACCCTCTGCACGACTCTGTTGTCGTTTGGTTTCGCCTTGGTGCTGATCATGTGTGTCCTGCATCCTTTTGTATCTCTTGGCGGTCGTCCTCAGTCGTCTCTTGGTCGTTGTTTTACATCTCTTTGTGGCTGTTTGTTTGAAATTCAGACAAGAAATGTTTCAGTGAGTTCCAGCTGAGGACAAGGGACCCAAATGGTCATTGGGGTCGTCAACACTTGTCGCTTTCTGACTAGTTGGCATCATTAGCAATCTGTCCACGTCTTGTCTTATGTATAATTTATGAGTAAAATTGATGTTTTGAGAAAGAACAAGTGGGCCACAGCAGCTTAAAGCTAGCATTTCGATAATTACCATATGTCATTCTCTATTATTCCTGTATTGTCACTAGATTATGCAAATTAAATAAAAACCTGTACTCCTAACACTGATTGTCTAACACATTTAAATCTTGGGTTTCCAATGTGATGACATTAGCTTGACTATGGTCCCTACAGTCTGAAGCATGTTTGAACAGGTTGGGCCACATCCACAGAGGTTATGACGAAAGTGTGAGCAAACCTCACTTTACACAGGGAATTGTTTGCATCTGAACTACACCCATTCTGTTGTTGTTATTCTGCACCTGTCCTGGAAAAAGCGTAATTTTACATTATGTGAGATATGAACCTGCTACAGAAGGTTCCCCTGAATGTATTCCTTCATGTCTTGGCTGTGTTTATGGTATATTTTGACATCCATTTCTTTTATTGACTTTATTTGACAGGCAGTGTAGAGAGAGGCAGGAAACGGTGAGACAGACGAATGTGAAAAACAACAAAGATCCTCTTGGCCGAGATTCAAACTGTTGACGTTGTGGTTATGCAGTATGTGCATTAACCAATGGGCTGTCAAATCCCCTGCTGTCTGCTTTTTGCAGTGCCTTGCATTTGCCTCAGAATGCACCAGAATCTTTAATATTAATTGTGGATAACAACCATAGATTGAAAATGTAACTCTATTTTTTCCCCCGAACAATATACTGTTGTGTCTGTATGTATTGGGCCATTGTCCCACCTTTCATTAGAGAATGAGAGCAGAAAATAGCTTGCATTTATTATAGAACAGTTCTCCAACACCTAATGTGAAACAAGACAATTTTGCTTGTTTCAAATGTAAATCAGTTTCAGCGATACCTTTCTCGGTTCTTGGTTTTCTTCATAATCCTGAAGTGCCAGGAGGAAATATCTCTCTTTTCTTATATTGAAGACTGTATGATTAAAAATGGCTGAATAGGTTTAAAGGGGCTATGTGTACGTTTTCTTTACCCTGAAGGGGATTTCTTGTCAGGAGTGATTGGTGGTAATGGTCGCCCAACAGCTTCAGCCAGTATTACTTCTTCAGGGGAAAGTGGTTGCTACAGTGATTCGCCAGGCCACTGGGTTGGCATGCAAGCCTTAGTGGGAGAAAAGCAGTGACAGAAAAAGAACAAATTATTAAAATTGGTATTCCATTCCAGGGCTAGACGTATAAAAATGTGTTGTGGGCTTTAGAGCTTTTAGCTTTTTTTCCTGAACATTTTGGTTTAATCATTTTATCATGTAAACCTAATCTCATCAAAGATGAGTTTTTCTCGATTCTGCAGATAAACAACAATTTACTAGGTTAAACGTAAGCTATATGTATAGAGCGTTTATATGTTTTAATTTCTAGACACAATTTGTTTAAGAGGCATTCTATGATATAACATATACCACATGCCCTGTCTTGTTTTGTATTCTTAGGTGTCTGTGAAATCTGGATCTCTGGCGATGCAGGAGTCTGTTGGCAATACTGATTCACAGTAATAATGGCTATTTTTAGCTTATCATGACTGGCGAACCACGTGCGTGTGTGTGTTTCTGTTTTCTGATAGCTGTGCGTGTGGGGACCACATTTTGACAGTGCAGCCCACTGTTCATGTCAGGATGTTTTTAATTTTAAGGACACATAGATCCTGACTGTCAGTTTCCGGTCATTTTAAGATCAGGATTGCATTTTTAAGCTTCTATGGTTTAGGTAAACACTTATAGGGAGTTAATGTCAGTTTGGATGTTCTCACAGCTATAGAGGACCTGTGCATGTGTGGTGGCAAGGATGTGGCTTATTGTGAAGATAATGTGTCTCCAGCTGTGACAGTGATTTGTGTCATCTTGAGTGTTTCTCGAGAAACACAGCGACCGGACCACCAGCAGGAGAGACTATTTCCTCACCTCATTATGGAAGGGGCTGCAAAATGAATGATCGATTGCAGTGGGAATGTTCAGCAGTCTATTTTTAGGATGCCAAATCCATGCTCTGCAGTTCTACATGATGTCGGCTGAGGAAGAGGAGGTATAGAGCATCGTCCTGGTTGAGGAGGACTCAGTATTAAACAAGGAGCACCATTATATCAATTGTGTCAGACCAGTTCATGTGGACAACTTGTCGACATAATACACAGTGGATTTATTGATAGCACAAGCGAGCGTAATAAGATTTCTTTCCAAGAGTGAGATTATAACATTGAAATCTATAACACGACTATGTGGAAAAGTGGCTGTAATCAATATTATTATGTGGGGCTGCAGTCAATGTAACATGCTTGTATGTGAAAGGCGTCGGTCTTGGTGATGAACTCTGCTGATCCATGAGCTCTGTGGAATCTATGAGAGTCAGTTCATTGTGAGGAATTTCAAGGCAGCAGCAGTTCACCTTCACTGGCTTCTTCAGCACTAGTTTTCAGACACAAGGAAGGTTAGCAACTAGCTGGCAAACATAGTGGAAGATTTACCTCGAAAAATGTAGCTAAATGCAGACACGGAGCTAAACTGTACACTGGAAACAGCTTACAGCGCTATCACTATAAGCGTTTGATTTATATAACTGAATTGCGTAGCTTCTATGCGATATACCCAGAACTTGAGGGAAGGGTGGTGGCGCCTTTTAAGATAAGGACGCGGACTACGACACACACACACAAGTGTGATAGGACACATGTGTAAACTCCGAATGGGTAAACAACAGAATTAGTAAACTTAGTCAATGTATGGAGAGCAGGAAGAGATGAAGGGGCCCTCTGTTTGGCTCGATTGGGTTGGCTGTGCGCAGCAAGAATGATAGAGACACAGGGGAGTAAACTACTGACAGAGCCTGCAAACACATGTTTGAAAAGACCCCAAATGATCAATGTGAACAGGCTACCTGATCATTATAACCCAACATTTGAATAGGAACGATACTGTCGTCAAGCTTTTTGTTCAATATAAACGGTTGATCACTATATCCGGTTTCCACGGTATTAGATAGATATTCATTGGGTTTAAAGTAATGTGTCTTCAAATGATAGCTAATGCTAATGTCTACCTGATGTGTAAACGACCATTTATTCATTATGTCAACTTAAAAGCGGCCCCAAAGAGGCCACAAATTTATGCTGAAATCACAATGTTGTTAAAAAGGTGGGATCCATCATCAAACAGTAAGCCTGGCTTGGTACAAACTAGGAAACAAATTCCCTTTGCTAAACATGTTTGAAAGCTGGTTGTTAATTCATATTTCATTCCTCTAAGATGTCACAGTTTTTTGGTGAACAATAGTTGGATGGGGTGACTCAATTAACAAAAGTCTTGCTATGACCTAGCTCATGTGCGATAGCTGGAGTTAGATGCAGCATTGGGCAAATTACTTTTATATCTGTTCATCTACAGGGTCAAAATAATAGGTCTATCTAAGTCATCTCTAGTGGGTCAGCTTTAGCCCCTGACCTGTTTAAGATGACTTAGGTGGCTTAATAAGTGTTGAATGCATATTTATTACATTTGACAGAGCAGGTCTACTTGTGACCCCCCTGCCTCAAGGCTTTATGCTAAGCTAGCCTACTCATTCTTGTACATCATTTTAGATATTCATCTTCTTATCTTGCACACGGAGAGAGGCAAGACAACAGACATTCAGTTAATGATAAACAATTGCTTAAATATTTGCACAAAGTAAGCTTGGTAAATCACAACTTCATTAGATTCATATGCATATTGATTTGTTATTTTCCCCTCGTCTATTTCATACAGTTAATACAATCTTATATTCTACGTTTTGCTACTCTTGCATAAAGTGTAACCTTTTCCAAAGATCTGGCTGCACCCTTTGAAATTCTGTTATCAGGGTTTTGTTTTCTTTAATTATCAAAATCCACTCAGCCGGGGCCAAGCCCAAGATAAATTGTTTGTTCAACCCCTAACACTAGGGGGGAGGGGGGACTTGTTGCGGTGGAACATTTGTACATGTAGACGTATGTGAGATCGTAGGTGAGAGATTATTGGGTCTTCCACTAGTGAATACCATTTTTTTATACTGGCCTGATGTGTAATGAGGTGAACTAGGTGCCAGACGACAGGCTTATACGACAGGCTTATATCCAACATGTACATCCGGTCAGACTGTTTGTTAACTCTATGAAGTTCAAAGTTTCAGTTCAGTTGCCCTAAGGAAATGCAGCCTATATTTCAGTTGTGTTTTTTACTCTATTTAAGTGGCAAACACATAACACTGCTGCAATGTACATTACAGTGAGAAACATATTCATAAAGTAATTGGACGGCTGCTCCCTCCCCCCTCGCTTTGGCTGCTCCCTGCACAAGGTCGAGTCTTAAGCCCATACACCATCCTGAGCGTGAAGCCGACACACCAGCCAGCACTCTGGCCGCTGACAGGAAATACATTCATCATACGCACACAGGAAATAATCCCTTACTATAATCCCTCCTTCTCTGTGAAAGTGTATGCTTGACATTTGTGTGAAGGATTGTGCCACACACTCAACCGAAGCATTTAATGATTGCGACTGATGCACTATTACACAGTTGTTGTTTTTTAAACCAGACTGTAAACTGGTAGGATTGTTATTCATAGTTAGTGCCTCTGCACTGACAGAGCTACTCGCTCATATTAGTAGCATGAAGAGCAATAATGTGTTTTATCTATAGAAATTCACACACACACACACACACACGTTTGTACATCTATTTTAGTGAGGACACTCATTGGCACAATACATTCCCTAGTCCCTAATCCTAACCTAATTCTAACCCTGACCCTAAAACCAAGTCTTAACCCTAAAACAGGACTGGTCAAAATGTACTCACTCTCCAAAAATGTACTCACTCTGTATGGTCTATGCTTAAAATACAGGAACTCACACTCTTAAACACAGGCAAACACACACACACACACACATACAAACACACAGACACACACACCGAGAGCAGATGTAGAGCACCAGAGGCTGAAAGCAGATTATTTCCAGCACACTGTGGCTAAAGCTTAATGGCATTTCAGCAGGTTTTAATGTGCAGGATGTGATAACTCCCCAACACCTGTGAGAACTGCAGTTTACCACGACGTCAGAAAAGAGTCGGTTTGATGTGTTTCTGTTGGTTTCACTCACTAAAATATCTGAACGGAGGGCGTGAAGTGTCACATTTATATCTAACGAGAACAGCATGGAAATACTATTGGACATACACATTTTTATAGCGCTAGAATACATTGGTGTCAGGTAAGTATTTTGGGAAATTATCATTTACTGTGACAAAATCATTCTTTCCAGGGAGAGAAAAAAGGTTTTCAGTCAATCGTGCAGAGTCACAGGTAACTGGACGTAATTGGCTTTACAGTCTGTATTATAAAGGAATTATGATGGTGACTTAAATTGTCATGATTATGACTATTATGCAAAAATGTCAATTAGAAGTTAAGAAGCTTGTTTTTCTATTGCTCTATTGCATTCTTACAGTGAGTTGTTTTTCTTGGCATTTATGATGTTTGCTGATATCATCTTATAGCCTGACATTAAAAACATAGGGCATCGGGTGGGATGGGAAACGATCATTGTGCATCAGGCGCAACAACTTATCATTATTTGAGCTTGTGTAGTTTGTGATCATAGATGTAAACTAACACTGCAAGACATCCTAACATAAAGACAAGATCCTATGTCCTTTGTTGAGTCTGGGCTATTAAGTTTTTCTTATTACGAGCAAACATCGGCTTCTTTTGCTGTTACATACTTTGGATCAACAATGTTGTTTTTAAAGTGCTATATAAGTAAAGTTGAAGTTGAAGTTTGTTCAAAGTAATAAAACACATATTGGGCCCATTCAGAGCAGTAGGTTTGCCGGTATATTGGAGTTTGACCTGTACCTCGTGACATGGACAAAATTGAGATTAGATGTTGCTGTGTGACTCTGCTAAACTGGGCCACAGCGTGGGCTATTGAGCTAACCTTATATTATATATATTATGCAAGGAACAACAAACTGATTTTACAAATAAGTGTGTGTGTGGGTATGTGAGATCAATGTTATGTATTCTGTAACTTACAACACACACAACATCATATTAAATTCGATGCTACACAAATGTAAACTACAAGCTGAACAAAACCAAAAAAGTGATAGATTTACAAATAAAGTACTTGAGCTTGGCTGTTGCATTGGATTGCATTATAGTGTACATTGGTCTTTCTTTTGCTTGCCCTTTGTGTGCAAAAACTGCTGCTATCAGTGTCAAAGCAGAGATCACTGCAAAGCTGCTTCATTATCAAGGTCTCTTCACGTCTGCTCCCCTGGTACATGGCTTAATGTTTAATCAATCTAGTAAAACAAACTGGCTTTCAAAAGCAGTACAGCGCATGTGAGTGTTTCGGTCGCAGATACGACTCATTGATTGTGCGGCTTTGGTAACATTGAAGTGCCACCCAGCACAGGGGATGAGGCGTGGATGCAACATGGGGCCGTCTCGACTCCTTCACAGGTCAAACACACAGAGAATAAGTTCTGGGACTGATTTTAAACATGTCAAGAAGCACGAAAAATCTAAGTCACATTCATCTGACTGTGGGGAGACAGCGCTAACACATGCAGTGCTACAACTCCTTCCACACACGCTTCATCCCTGGAGGGATTAGGCCGTCTCTGTCACTTACCCACCAAGTCTTTGATAACAGCCACGCTCTCACACGTCCGTCTTCCTTGCGGGGGCCGCTTGATGCTGCGAGTAGTCATGGCATCATCAGGAGAAGGCGTGCGGTGAGAGGGAGGGTTAGAAATGAAACAGAAAAGAGCACGACCTCAGCAGGGGATTTCAAAGACCTTTCACGGCTCGCAGATGAACGGCATCTCTGCCTCTGTCACTGCAGGCGTAGCAGTGAGAAAGTAGCAGAGAGGAAATGTCACACACTAAGGAGCTGGGACAGGGGACCCTCATTGATCAATTGTAGGTGCCCATAGTTTTATGCATAAATATGGGCGAACCAATTAATTAATGTCGAAACAAAACCACTCCTTTTCATGCATGCAAAAAAGATCCTGCTGTGGCGACTTTCTCCATTTTAGCCACTATCTCCCTCAGAGGTCAGCACTGTAAAGAAATATGGCTCTTATGGGTCCAAGCTCAATGGAAGTCGACTTGAACACTTTCCCCAGAGGGGTGATTCCACTTACTGTGACGATTCCACTGGAATAATCTGAAATCCTCCCGAAAGATTTTAAGGACATATAAAACCCTGGTGCTATCAGGTGTGTGGGTGAGACGAAGCGATACCACCTCATGTCCTCAAGTCAGATATGAAGCTAAAGGCACTAGCTGTTAGCCCAAATAATGAAAGCAGGTGAAACTCTGTTTAAAGGTAACTAATGTGGCTGGTAGCAACCTCATTTAGGGCCAGAGGATGCGCAGTTATGGTCGGGGAGTAGCGTCAAAGTCCTGCACATACACATCACGAAGCAACTGCGTGTCAGTTTCAGCCATCAATGGTGATATCAGACTTCTAGTAACTAATGAAAACAAATCATTGAGGACACACACATGCACCAGGTGTTTTATCGGCATGTTTGAGGAGCTGTAATTACATTTTTCACTTTTTTTTATATCTGGTAACATATTCATAAATTGTACTAGATCTGAATATGCAAACTCAGATCCCTCACGAATCTTGGTTAACATTTGCAAATGTCAGGTCAGGCATCTTCAAATATGGGAACATATTAAAAAAAATCAGAGCACATACCGCAAATGTCTGGTGAAGACTTTGGCAAATGAAAAGCCAAGGTTCATATCGTGCTGTGATGTTAAGTGTGTATAGTATCAGTGGTACTACATGTGGCACATATTGAGCTGATTGTTATTTCGCCTGCTGTTGTGTCCCACATCAGGAGAATGCAGCTTCAGCTCTGCGGGGGTGTACGACGGCATCGTGTTCAGCCGGATATTCCAGATCCTTTACAGAAATGAGGAGATTTCGGTGAATGACTGTCTGCTCTTCAAAGTCCACCTGCTGCTGGACGGAGAGAAGGTGAGTGATGCTGGTGACATTTTCCACAAACAAACACACACACACTCACACACACACTAACACACATACACACACACTTCCTCTCGGGGTAAAAGAAGAGAAAGAATAAGGAATGACATTTGGCTGCTTGCAAGTCATCAGTAGCCTGAAAGTAAATGCATGACTGACAGTGCAAACAGTTGTATAACATTTTTTTGCCTCATGGTTGCAGCTTGTGTCTTTCAGAAATATAAAATAGCCTTTTTTTTTAAAGCATTCAATTTTTTTCCTCCCATCTGACATAAACAATCTTCTCTTTAACTGAGCAAAGGAATATCGTCGTTAAGGTAATTCAAAAGGATCACTGCCCTGGCTTGCAGATTGAGTTCCATACTTGAGTTACCTAAAGCAGTGAGTCCCTAACTTGTTTGAAGTGTCTCAGCAAAACCGATTCTTTACTTTGATTGAGTGCCAAATGGCAAACGTCAGCAACTCCAAAACAATATATACCAAGGCAGTGACCATTGTACCTACATGCTGCAAACTAGCTTGCCAGTGAGCATGCTAACATGCTAGAATAGAATTAAGCGCAAAGCACCTCTGTTACTAATGTTGCATTCATGTTGTGTCTGAGTATTTCCAAAAAAAAGTTAATATATTATGAACCAAACACATAATTTTACAATCAGCTCCAAATAGGAGCTTAATGTGCACCTAAAGCCAATACAGAAAGAGGGGTCAAGTTGTTTAAATGCTCTTTATCAAAAATCAAACACACGTTGTTCACAGCATCCATGTTTTAAAAACATCCTTTTCTTAAAAACTAATTTCCACAACAAACACTTTCCTTTCACACCTGGGGACATGGAACTTTCAGAGGAGCATGTGAATGGAAAATAAGTTCAGATTCCTATACCTGCTTTCATATTATTAAAGTGTAATCACATTATCCTGGAAAGAAGTGCAAATTCAAATTTGTTGAATATTGCCCTGAGCTGCACTGACCTTTCCAGACATAGTCAGTCGCTGTTGACCACTGCTTGAACTAGATAATTGACTAAATAAATGTAGGATATAGGGGGTAGATGGCAGATGCAGCTACCAGGTTTCACACAAAAACACATTTGGAGTCTCTGAAAAATAAAGATAAAGAAACACTTGAAAAGAGTATTTTATTAACTTGTGTCATAGTCAAAGGTGATAGAGCTTGTCTGTGATTCAGTGTGTTAACCACAACAGACACAGGATCAGTAGGGCTATGGAGTCCAATGACTTGCCTCTCAGAAGTAACATCTCTAATTGACAAATGCTAATGGCCTGTGCCCCCATGCTGCCCATGTTCAGGTCAAACGATCAGGTGTGTAAACTTGCCCGACAGTTATTGATGTACTGTCTTTTACAGTTTGAACTTGGGCACGACCCTGAAAATCCACTCTGCCGTGTTCTTCTTTTTCTTTTTTTTTGTTCGAGGGCAACCTGACCTCAAATTGATCAGCGGTGACAGTGATGAGACAGTCCAGAGGCCGTAGTGTGGGGAAGATATGATGGCTCCTCCCGTGGCTTAATCATCCATATGAGAGCCATAGCTCACTCAGTGGCATAACCCTGCACCGTCCACTCTGGGGCATTTGGTGTATCTAGAGAAGGGAGAAGGAATTCCTGCTTCAGTCAGAATGTGCATATTCTCTCTGACATGATTGTCTGTTTCACTGCTAATTTTACATGTTCCTGTGGAGATATGGAGACACTGTAGCTTAAAGGCATATCCGATTTCGGCTGTAAGCTCTCCCAAAGGCTCCTCGCTCATTAACCTTCTTCAGGTTATCTGAAGCTGTCAGCGGCAGATAGCACAGACAGAAATAGCCCATTGTTTCCTCTGTGTACACCCGCATGTATGCTTAATCAATCAGAACATCAGCAACGGACAGAACTACAGCCATGTGTGTTTACCAAGTGCGCGTATTAATCAATTTTCGACAGGAAGACCTGTGTCTGTCTTTTATCATAACAAGCACTGCACCTCAATCTTCAAAAGACTCCATTATGTTCAATATCGGCTCCACCTCTGATCAAACCTTTCATTTTCCCCACTTTGTTGTTTTGAATTTGAAAAGGCATGATATTTCATGGCAATCTGAACATGAGAGAAATTCAAACATGTCCAGTCCACTCTGAATTAAAAGAACTTCAGGAACACAGTTCGTAAGCCACACAGAGAAAATCAGGAGTCCATTTAAAAGAACTTTGAAGTGACTAAATCAGCATTGCAAAGAAGGCTGCTCAGAGCAGGGGGCATGGCAAACAGCAGGATTCACGGCCAACTGTACACATACACTGTATATCCACCATATGCTTGTTGATTACATGTGATGACTGCTCCTCTTCATCAGTTTCATGTTTGAAATGCTGATGATGCAAATAAAAAACATGAATAACATGAATAAATACATGAGATAATATAGTGGAGCAGCACATAGGTTGCATATGCTTCCATACGAGGGAACGAGGTGTCAACAAATGGTTTAATGAGTATTAAAATTACCTATGTTGGTGAGTTCACAGTTATCGACTCAGTTGAACACTTGCATATTGCAATATACTGGGATATTTGGAGTGAGTTTTTTGACCAAATGAGGGAATACTTAATCCTTTGGAAGAATGGTATTCAAGTCTACAGATGAGTTGTTGAGAGTTTTTGGACGACATACAGTATACAAGGAAGATTTGAAACTTCCTTCTATCTGTCTAAGGTGGGGGGGTTACACCTTGCTTCTCTGGTCCAGACTATCAGACCTTCAAATTAGTCTGAACCAAAATAACATGTGTGAATGGTGTCAGCGAACACGGTCCAGATCCAGGGAGCAAAATTCAATCCCACCAAATGGCTGAGGTCTTTGTCCGGTTCAAACTCAACTGTGGGTTGGATTGTTGGTAACGTTGAGACACAGACAAATTGGATCAATGTGAAGTACAGGACGTACATATGTCTAACTAGATCAAATTTCAAACAATGGCAGACATGAACCTTTGGTTTGTACCATAGTTGGTTTGTACCATTCACACCTTCAGGTGTGAAAATGACCAAAGTCGATATTTTATTTGTCATGGTAGCTGCATGAATCTATGGTCCAAACTTAAAAAGCTTAACAAATGTTTGAAGGATTTGTTGTTAAACCTGAGACAGCTTTAGTGTCTACATAATTCAATTTGGAGTCTGGACCAAATTTATGTTTGATAACACAAAATATCACAAACATGACGTTATGCTCAGTTATTAATGAAAATGTGCTGTATTGATAAATAAAATGCATTCAGCAAATAAATGATTAAGCTCATCAAGTGTTGAATTGAAACCTCCTGACTGATTCAAACTGAAGGCCTAACAGAGGAAAACATCAAATCTGTGTAGGATGATGAGGAGTTTGTATCCTTTCTTATAAAATAAAGTGTAATTATATTTTCACCATCCTCTCAACATGACTGTACTGTGCTGCAAAATAACCTTCACCCTGATATGTTCAACGACAGCCCCCAAATGTAATATTAGCACAACCAACTGGTAGGGTTTATGTTTCCAACAAGGTGTTAAGAAGGTGCATTTACTTTACATTTTCTTTTGCCAATTTTCTGGTCATTTCGTGAAAATTTTGCTAAATTTGTAAGGAAACTCGAATAGAGGGACACAACAGAGGCTGCAGACTCCCGGTCGTGTTGTTAGTTTTACAGTTTGCCATTTTACAGACCTCTGCGAAAAATGATTCTGTCTCATTGAAGGTCTATTTTCATAAAGGAAAGTCAACCTAACTTCTTCTTCATCACTGTCCTCTCATGTTCATGCATCAACGACACGTGTGTCAATGTTTTGCAGGTGGAGGAAGCCTTGAGTGAGGTGGACTTTCAGTTGAAGCTGGATCTTCATTTCACTGACAATGAGCAACAGTAGGTTTTGGAAGAGTTTGCTGTGTGTGTGTGTGTGTGTATGTGTGTTTAAGAGAGAGAGAGCAAGAGAGAGAGTCTTAAACCAAGCATAATGGGGGTTATTATGTTCTTCGGTTCAAAGCCATCTCTTTGGTCAGCTGATCACAACTTCTGTGCTGGGAGGACATGATTGCAATAATTATTGATGGGAGAAGAGGAATTTGTATCGGTTTACTCTGTACGACTGACAAACATCCTCCAGGTCTCTATTACCATTCCAGTCAAGATGCAGACTCGTCCCCAGAGTCTTTCTCTCAGAGCTGCAAGGACAATGAACATGTCGGTAATAATGACATTGGGTTATTGGTGAGAAGTCGTCTGCATCGCATCCATTTTTAATAAGTCTGACAAAAGGAAAAGACATTTGTCATTGATAGATCTTGCTCTCTAAACAAAGAGCTGCACCTTTCCATTATCTAGATACATACTCTCCAGGGTCAGAGAGTAATACATTCAAACATTGTTGTTTTTTTACGCATATGCAATAAAATCACTTACTTTACACTTACGTTGTGCTTTCCTTTAATTAATCTGCATCATCCTTACAAACTGTTTTTGTTTATGTGTTGTTTTTATATTGTGTCAGTTGAAGTTTTCAGCTAAATAGAAAAGACAAGTATTCCGATTTATGCAATGTCTTTGTGATTTTTGTGCCGGAGAAACATCCGTCTCTGTTTCTCCTCCTCAGGTTGGCAGAGATACTGACTGTCCCCTTGATCAGCAGTCGCACCCTCAGCCTCCACTTCCACCCGCGGAGAGGCCTCCACCACCACGTCCCTGTCATGTTCGACTACTTCCACCTGTCCGTCATTTCGGTCTCCATACATGCCTCACTGGTTGCCTTACATCAGCCGCTTATCAGGTAGAGACAAAAGAGGCTTTACAATCATTTGCCTTTTACAAATCTCCACTTATTTCGCACGATAGAATGATAATCAGCAGAGACCGAAGTGAATGTTCACTAAGTTCTGCCCTTGTTATGCCTGTCTGGTCTCTCAGGATTGCACATGATAGTTTGATTAACAGCAGCCAGTTTTCTCAAAAGCAGGGTTCTCATCCCACTGAACTGTCTGGCAGATTTGATCATCTAGCTTTTAAGGCTCCGGGTAGCTCAGCGAGATGCTTGAAAACAACAGCCTCTGACTGAATTTCCAATATTAAAAAATTTGACAGTTACCAATCTAGCTGCTAAAGGCTAAAGCAACATTTTCTGGGCAGAAAGTCAATATCCTTACCACCCATGTATAATACATGGAAATAAAGAAACAGCATGTTTTTGTATTGCAGTAAGGGGATGATCTGTTGCTATATTAAGGAAAAAATGTATAGCTAATTTAACTATACTGTGTTTACTGTATTGTTAGCTGGGGGTGCTGCATTGCAAATTTTTTGAAA
Source organism: Platichthys flesus (assembly GCF_949316205.1). Taxonomy (NCBI): domain Eukaryota; kingdom Metazoa; phylum Chordata; class Actinopteri; order Pleuronectiformes; family Pleuronectidae; genus Platichthys; species Platichthys flesus. The sequence continues at coordinate 16,700,674 of NC_084961.1, read as the reverse complement.
TTGAATAAAGTGCAGACATTGTCTAATTTGGCGTAACATCTGAAAGCATCCATGGCCGTCTTCCATACGACTGGTTAATACATCACATATGCTCCTCTGGAACATTTTCCTTTTTATATCCTCTGACTGATGAAGTCGAGTTAGGGTAGGGTGTGCTCCTTTTAAATAGAATATTTGCACGCTGGTTAATTCCTTTTTTTATGGAGCACTTTTTTACACGCACCAAGAAAAGAATGGTTAAAATAGAAGGTGCTGCACAGCAGAAAATAATAATGGTAATGACAACGATACAGATAAAACAACAAAATATTCTGGCACCCCAAGTTGACTTAGGAAGGTATTTTCCTGAATTTGCCAGGAAAACATGCTTTCAAATGCAGAATATTGCTCTCAATGCAGCATCATGCCACAGTAATCCAGAGCTTGACAGGCTGGGGCAAGCTGCATTTACAAAATTATCCGTGTGAAATGTTGGTTATTTAATTGTAAAATAGTTTGGAAGTCTTTGAGTGGATGGGACATGTAACATGTATGAATACGGCTCCAGAACAGACATGGAGAAAGTGTGTTGAGGGAATCCGTTAAATGCTTTAATGGATGGTTTGCTGAACACTTATGTGATGAATTCAACGGTCAATATCCTAAAGTCAGTCTTCATTGAATAGATTAACGGAGCACTTGAGTGATTGGAACGGCAGCAGCTTGTATTTCACAGCTTATGTCTTGTAACACTGACACACAATACACACACACAAACATGCAGGCACACACTCACTCATGGTCTGTCTCTGCATGTGTCCTCTCTCCAGCTTTGCACGTACAGGGAAGGGCTCCTGGCTGGGGAAGAGCTCCCCAGATAGCGCCAGCGACCCATCTGCCATGTCTGTAGAGAACCTTGTGTTCGGAGCTGGCTACTGCAAGCCTGTCATCTCTGAGGTATGTCAACCTTTAGCTGTTCCAGGGGAGTTCGAACCTGAAAGTCACAGAGACTCAAAGCCCATGTTGCTACACAAAGCTCGACAACAAAGCTCGACAACAGCTCAAAATGAGTGGGTGTCGTCTGTGTTCAGTTGGTTGCGATGAGGTAAATGTCTACCTCGGTTTATCAGCCGACAGATTTAGATGTGATGTGTTTTTTTCATGTCATCCAGAAGCAACAGGATTCAGCCCGAGAGCTGGGTAGAGAGTCACTCTGGTCTGGATCCCAGATCTGCCTATCCCTCAGTAAAGGCCATTTGTCTGGGCCCCATGAAGTCTTGTAAACTTAAAGACCAGAGGCCAACACAGATTATTACTGGGCTGCACGGTGGCTTTTCATAATATCTGATGAACGCACGTGTCCAGGCACGTAGGCTCCAAGCATCTGGAAGTGATAGACGCTCTCGCCAGAATTGATGGTTTAGTCTTGTCACCTTCCTTGGAGCTTAAAGATATAATCTCTAACGATTCCTCATTAGAACGCTGAACTCGGACTGATATATGTTTTGTTGACTTTGTACTTAAATTATCCAAAGTGTTTCCAGCATGTATCAAACCAAGAGAAATCCACAATTCTATTCAAGGTAGCAGGACTTTTCAATTTTGTCGCCTCATAATTACCTCATATCTGCTTTACCTGAGTTGCTTAACGTCTGGAACAAATAACATACGACAACGGACAAACACACTGCGAGCCAGATTAAAGTAACATTTTCAACGTTTTACCTCTCCCATGATGCCACTCAGCAATCAAACTAAATATTTGTATAGGTTTTTAATTGAGAGACTCCTAGTGGCCAAGGCTATATTTGATGTTTAATTAATTTATCACACTTTGATATCTGGACAAACAGTCGTACACCTTTTAGTGCAGTGTTGCCCAAACAGTGGCAGGTGGAGAATCTGGTCACCCTTATTGTTAGAAATAATTTAATTAAATTTATAGGAAGCTGCTGAGACAAACATGGCACATAAGCTGCTTCTGTTTATATCGACTGGTTTTAAGTTTTCCCAAGTGACAAATGTTGATTCGGTTTTGTGAAGGGAAATTATATTTTCACGATCAGGTTTTATGTTTAACATTTGATCAAACCTCTTTCATCCAGAAAATACTTCGCATTTGTAGCACTTATTCCATTCTAATAGTATCCAGATTGTACTACACTAAACGTCAGTAAACCCTATTTACTGCTTGAAAACTCCTGCCAATTGTAGCCTTACTCTTACAGTGTGTATGTATGAGTTTCCTGTTTTACTTGTTGTACAGTATTCTATGATGGTTAGTGCGTATATTCGTATGATACTGAATTAGTATGTAGATTCTATGCAGTGTGGACCCAGTTCATGATAATAAGCCCACTACAGCTGAATTAAAATGCATCTTCTCACATCTCAGGTGTCAACATAACACACTTTACACATGCTCAGAATTAATATGTATTTTAACCACTGCTATGGTCTATGTGAAACTACTACAGTATTAGTAGATATGCTTACACCTAGTAATTTAATTCCATTATGGCCTTTATATTTCATCAAATCACATCATATAGTTTAATGTGTGTTTGCCAATTATTCATACTTACTGTACGTACAGTTTTACAGCTGTTGGTTCCCTTTTCTACCTTTTTATAACACGCATGTATCAGGTCCCTGTGGACGTCACAGCCTTCATTGTAAATCTTAATGAGCACCCAGGTTGCCCAGTCCTCCCCTCCTCCTCCTGGTTTTTTACTCCCACCCCTGGCTGGGCGCTTTAGTAAGCTCTGTGTTTAGCAAGGCAGGGGGGTTTCGTTTGATCACAGTAATGAGTTGTGCTCCCAAGCGCCACGTACAACATAGCTGCAGGTGAAATCTGCACACAAGGCCGCCTCTTCCTTCACCTTTATTTGTTTAGCGCTTTTCACCTGCGGCTACGCTTCAGTCTCAGCATTTTCCCTTTTAACACCACGTGGAGTCAAGTGTTGGGGTTTTATTTTATGAAAAAAACAAACAGATGCTTTATGTTCCATTGACAACAACTGTGTCATCTCAGATTCAGAGGTTAACAATATTTTTTGTGGAAAATGACGATGCTGCAGTTTGAAGGGAGACACCAAGAGACACCTGAGAATCTTTGGTCTAAATCAAACACAGTACTGAGGAAATCGTACCGCAACAAAAGCTCAACAAACCGTTGTCAACTGGATTATTTAACACGGCACACACTGTGATGCTGAGCTGGGGAAAAGAAAAAAGGGCAGCAAACAAAAAAATGTCTCATGTCAGGTAAGTTAGAGCTGGGGCACATCCCGAGCATTGTCAGCATAGAGGGAAGCTATGGTTTCCGGATAATGATTGGTTCATAGAGAAGAAAAAAGCTATTTTTCTCTGCCCTTCGCTCACAGACTGATCCTGGCAGGCCTCTATAACACTTTAGAGAATTATGAAAGTAAACACACAGATGTTCCTTCCTGGTTTGGGTATTCTGCACTGCTGCAATTACAGAGCGCACACAGGTATGATGATAGGGTCGGAGGCTGGAGTTGCTTGGGGGCAAATTACAGTACATCTCCAGATACTGGGGCGCTGCGTGCCGTTCAAAGCGCTTAGCCCCGCTGGCGCTGCAAAAACATCCCAGCCATGGCAAGAACTCGCGGGTAGCCGACTGCTTCAGGTCAAGGAGCAGCAGATTGAGGGCAGACGCTGATCACATTCAAGGCCCACTGAATCCAAGTCGTGACAGCTGATTGTTTGGATAGAAAGCCATTAGCTCTCTCCGAGATCAATGGGAGACATGATTAAAGTATCGTGGCTGAGATAAACTGTAGCTTTGTGGATGGAGGCATTTTTTGCACTGAGCGCCTGCTGCGAATTACAATGGGGAATTGCAGTTCATATTTCTACAGCACTGTTAGAGAGCCATCTACTGGAAACATGGTCCATATTACAGCTCTTACTGAAATTCACACAAGCAGGACAGACAGTGCTTTTTTAATTCTTGTTATTGCTGCTTCCTTAATTTATCAACTGAGCACAAATATAATCCTCTTACTATTCGATATGCACAGTTTCATCTTTCTTTCACCTATAGTGACAATGACACGCTGGATTCTGGTGCAGCTTCCCACACTTGGGAACTTTTAAAGGGCATAACAGGGATGCGTTACATCCTCCTGTGCTACATGTACGTATTGATGTGTTTTTACAGCTCACGGCAAGCTGTGTTTAGGGCCAATTTGTCTCTAGCGTTGCATTTGATCTTCCGAGCAACTTGGCCGATGCAGTACCAAGCTCCTTTTAACGCAGGGTCAGAGATGATCACATACATCTGCTACAGCGCAGTCCATAAAGTTCAAGTATGTTTTTCGTGTCCCGTCATTAAGGAAGACCGGTTTTTCTGAGAGGTGATCCCTGACCTACATAGCAGCTGACATTTTACCCCGGGTCCCTGTCTCCGCAGGGGAGCTTTTATGTGCCCAGTGAAGACTGCCTGCAGAGAGCTCATACGTGGCACCGAAGGCTCTGTCGCCTCCTGTTGGTGGCACACAGAGGCCTACACACGTACTACACTGCACTGATGAAGGAAATCCCACAACTCCAGCAGATTCCACTAATGTCAGGTAAGTTTAAACAAAGCTCTGTATTGATTTATTCATTCATGTTCTCAAAATAAATAATACAAATTTAAGGTGTAGTGAGAATTAACCCATCTGGAAAAGCACTAAGTAGAGCGTCTACCCCTGCATAGGCCCATCATGAAGAGATTCACAAACATTTGAATGAAAGTGGATTTTCCTTCTTGATCGATTCTGCTCTGAAATGTGATGGGTTCTGCTTCAGCCCATAGCGCATGTTTCCCTCGCACCAAGTTTCAAGAAAAGTGGTTGAGTTGTTCTGGATCTTTTTTCCCACAAAGATTAATCTAGAGGATGCTTAGCAAAGTGAAAGTGGTGGAAAAAGTATTCACAAATTTAAAAATGAACACTGTAAAAATATACTCAATTTACTTTGATTACATATGATTGACGTAAAATATTCTTAAAATGATAAGTAGAAATGGTTGTATGACATTTTGACCTCTGACTCATTAAAATGTTTGCAAAAGTTTACTATTGTTTCCAGTGTAAGTCAATTATTGTATGTACCCTTGATTCCAAAAAGTTATTATTTGGTTACTTTGTAGTTTAGTTGAAGATTTTATCCCGTCTCATGTTTGGTCCTGATTAGTATTTCAAAGATTCAAATATATGACTTTGTGTTACAGCGTTTGTAACAACAATGACTTAGCACGCACAGTTGAATGTCCTTTTTCACTGATCTCTGCAAATGACCTTTCTCTCAACAGAGGCGCTTCATGTAGAAGAAACTCTCAACCAGCTCACATTAGAGTTACAGGTATGATACAGCCATGTCAAACACATCCTTCCTTATAACTTTGTGATGGAAAATAAGGCTTTTCTAATCTAACTATGATTTTTATTGTTATAGCTGGATTGTTTTAGATTGTTATACAGATTAAATTGTAAGCTGCAGAGTTTTCATCTATTTCAACGCTTTCATGCATTGACATCTTTTATTGTATTCCCCTGATCTAAATGAATGCTGCTCGTAAAAATAATCAATTCGTTTTTTACAATAATAAACAGCTATTATTCAAGGGGATGGTATCTTTGTAGTATAAAAGAATATCTATGTAAAGCATGAGGACGATCATGAAGAGATTATATACTTATAGCTTTTAAGCATTGATGCATTTGTGAACTCGCATGATGGTTCAGCTGTTACCACACAGAGAGACGCATGAGTTGATTGATTTACATCATTAACATGAGCTGCCTACAATGATCTGATGACCTGGAAAACTGCAGACACTCTAATTTCAATGGGTATAAATATTAAAGCAAGTTGAGCAGGGATCCTAAAATAGAAGACATATTTTAAGAAATCTTTGACAGCTAATGCAGCCAGTTTTATAATCTATGGATACATGCTTTTTTTCTGTTCCCATCAGCTGCAAGAGGGCCACGAGAAGGTAGCGGAGCAGATCAGCAGGGACGTGAGCCAGCTCTGTTCCCAGCTGGCTGCTCTGTGGAGCAGCTTCCTGGAGGCTGCTGTGCACAGCCCCCACATCCTGTCCTATCTGGTCCAGGAGCACCACACGCTCAGGGTGAGAATCAAACACTGTTCACTGTATGTGTCCTCTGAGCCACAGTCTGCATCACAGTGCACTCATGACAATTGGTTTCAAATAAGCCATTTTCGGTTGTCAGTGCCCACAGGAAAATACAAAAATAGAGAACAATCAAAGTAGTTTTTTTAACCAGTGACATTTTAGCATTATAACCACCCCCCTTAAGGTATATCCTGACAAATTTTCTTAAAGGTCTCACCGGCTAAAATGTTCCCATAGCACATTAAAAACAATCTCAAGGAAATGTCAGACTAGAAAAAAGATCTGAATTGTAACCAGAGGTGGCAGGAGATGCCAAAACCTGCACTCAAGTGAACCCTCAGTCCACGGGGAAGGTAACCCAAACAGACCCGGGTCTGGGTGAGGACATGACAACAACCGGACTGAGAGGTCGAGAATCGTCAGTCCAGCTAGCTCTCAGCGGCTAGCTGCTGCTCTCTCCGTCGGCTAGCTGCTCTCTCATCGGGGCTTAAGAGTACAGCAGAGCATTTTTTCCAGTCTAACCAGTAAGCAGATCCCGTTTAACTGCCACAAGAGTTGTTCATATTTTAACAAAGATCTCAATGAGGAAACACGGTGTATTTTTTTCTATTTTCACTGCATTTTAATATAGTTTACAAATAGTGAATTTAAATATAATACAAAAATATTAATGATTAATCGAAAATCAATCGTTAATTCTCCCGACGATCGATTAAGACAATTTAATCGAATACCCATCCCTAGTTAATACATTAGCAAAGATGTACACTGTTAGCTATAATATATCCATTATGACGGAAAGCATGCATTGTAGTAGATTTTAAGCACAATACACTCATATTGAACTGAATATTATTTAAGATGATATACTTATGATGATCACTGCCACTAGATGTCACACTAGTATCAGAATCTCCAAAAAAACAAATGCTGAGCAAGGTCTTGCAGTGAAAAGCGAGTAGAAAGTCCTTCATCTAATTTAAATCAGGGGAGATTTAAACATTTCGGGTTTTTGTGTTTGGCTGTTTCCTGGAGAGCAGCCAATCCCAGCTGACATGAGAATTGTATCACACACCCTGGAAAGGTCACCAGCCCATCACAGGGGCCTCCAGCAAGGACAATATATGCAAACAAATTGTTTCCTGTCATGTATAATGGAGGAAATGTAAGTCATACTAGCCACCTTTAATTATGACCTCACTTCACCTAACTCTGGAGAGGCAGAGTGATCAGTGAACGGACTTATGCAATTTCCAGTGTCATTTCTATCTAATCACTGGTCTATTTAATATGAGTATGAGCTTCACAGTGGAGTAGCTCTGTTGGCTCTCTTACATTGCACTGCTTCATCTCAATTGTCTGAAAGATAATGACGGTTTGCTTCGGTACTGGATTATCCCAGGGGATGGTCCCATGCTGCCACACACCAGTCGTGTTAGGATTTTAATTAACACATATGATCTAATTATTGTGGAGTGAAGATTCACCAGGTAGGGTGTTTGGTGCATGCTGATTTGCATTTCATGGTGGCTGACTTTCAAAAATGATGTATTTCTAATTGGAGCTTGAGAAGGAAAACACTTTGGAGGTGATTTCAAACTTTCTAAACCTTAAGTGATGGACTGAATGAGATTGACTGTTGTAATCATTGTATCTTTTAATGTCAATAAAGATGAGATATACACACCACCAAGATACTGCGTTTTTTTTGTTTCTGGAAACATCAGGTCAGGAGGTTCTCCGAGGCATACTTCTTCACTGAACACCCCAAAGAGATGTCTCTAACCTTTCAAGAGGAACTGTAAGTTTAAGTCGTCTGAGGGGGAGACTTTTTAATTCTATGAAAACGTGAAAGCTGTTTTATTCATAATATTACTGTTTTATTCCAGAATCAACAGACATGGCCAGATAGCTACAGAGGTTCGGAGTTCAGACTACCTTACCAAGATGCCTCCTCTACCAGTTGAGTGCCTGGACATCGATGGGGACTGGAACAGCCTGCCTATTATCTTTGAGGACAGATATGTGGAGTCTCCTCAAACAGGTAATACATCAGCACAATGGACCTGTTTTGTCTACACCTAATCAGAATCAGGTTTATTGGCCAAGTAAGTTTGGAGAAACAGGGAATTTGACTCGGTAAAGTGGCTCTCAGTTACTTACAAAGAATACACATCACAAAACAAACATAACAAAACAAAGCTAAACAAAGCTAAACAAAACAAAACAAAACAAAACAAAACAAAACAAAACAAAACAAAACAAAACAACAGTCCGAACAGTGCGACGGGTAAGGAAAGAAGTGCAGGTGTGCATATTACAATTTTCCATTGAGGGTGAAATAAGTGAACATGATTAAATATAATTATAATATATATTATATATAATATAATATAATTTCGGGAGTAACTGTACAGTGGTTACTATAAGGATCCAGAGTTATTGCACAGTGCCACAGTGGGTTGGCTTTTATCATGTATTTGTGCTTTTCAAGACAAAAGCTTTACTTTAAAACTGTAATGTCCCTTTTTATTCCAGAGTCGGTCTCACATGTGCCAATGACTGCAACTACTGAAACGCGGACCAGATCAGATCCAGCGATCACTTCTTCCAAAAATATTTGTGGAAGCAGCCAGGGAGCCAGATCACCAGCAATACCCTTGGATCCCTTGGACAGTGATGACTGCATGGACCTGCCCACATATGTCTCTCTTATAGCAGAGCAGAGTAAGACCTGTCCCAATATCAGGAGCATCCAGAGCCCCATTCCTCCTGAGGACAGAGCTGAACTCCCTCCAGGAGAGGCAGAACACGTGAAGAGGCCAGCAGAAACACAAGAGGAAGTTGAGGAGAACTGCAGTCCGGGTCTGAGGCACCTCACAGTAAAGCCTTGTGATGTAGATCCATATAGAGGCGAAACCGTCCTGGTTCACACCTCAGGCGACATCCCACTCACCGTCTCCACTAGCAACGGTGATGAGACCCCTGTTCTTCATGGAACAAAAAACACTGTCCCGCTTTCTGATGCCACAAAGGAGAGCTATGCAAGAGAGGATGAAAACAATAAAGAGGAGTCTGACATTGCAATGCCTTTAAATCACTCCATGGATGGTGAGAGTGAAGACATCCCTCTCATCAACTTGCACCCAGCCTATGTGCATCCGGTTACGTCTCCCTTTTCTGGTGATCTCAGAAAAGAGATCACTCACCGCGGAGGCTTGGTCGGCTCCAAAATCATGAAGCGCTCATCCTCTGTTATTTCCGACTCAGGTATCGAGAGTGAGCCCAGCTCGGTAGCGTGGCCCGTTGAGGCTAGTCTGCGTGGTCGGCCTCTTCTGGACTTCTCAAGTGAACGGGAATTCCCACAACAGATAGTGTGTCGGCACCCGGTTCACCGCAGCTCTCTGGAAGGGCTGCAGATGCAGAGTAACGGCAGCCTTCCAAGCGCTGGTATACAGGCTTCACTCACTTCCATTAGCTCCCTGCCCTATGAGGAGGACCAGCAGCAGAGGCAGCTCAGCAAACTGACCAAGTCGGTCTCAGCACCACAGATAAGTAGCCCAGAAGACACAGAGGAGGACAATGTGCTGCTCAGCCAGGAAGCAGTTACCAAGAGCTTAATGCAACACCAGGACTCATGTAACGTCACCTGCTCTTCTTTGATCAGCAACCTGGATTCAGAAACATCACTATTAGACACAAGTTCAGTCACAAATCTTGACCATATTCTCAAGGAGAGTATTAGTTTGGAAAAGTCAAATGCAGACACGTGCAGACCCAAGACAGTTGTAGGTGGTGTGTCTGAAGTTTTGGATCTGCAAGAGTCTGTAGAAAGCCCTCATGTGAAGGAACGGGCTGTTATTGGCAGCTATGGGGAGAATATTAATCTTCAAACACACATCAGTGAAGTGAGCGCCTCAGTGGAGGATGTGCATCTCATTGAATCAGAAGCAGTGCCCCACAGCTGCGGAAATAAACCGTGTATGCATGAAAGTGCAGCAGATCAAGAGAGAATTGACACTGGAGATGAGTGCCAACCGCTCCATCAGACTGAAGTGCTTACTGTTGAGTACCAGGAGGGTCTGGATGTCTCCCAAACACCTCTCGAGCCCTCAAGGCTTCAGTTCTCCAACAACCTCTCCGACAGAACCACCGCCACACAGAGGCCCAGTGACCTTAAAGGGCTGAAATCCAACGATATCATATCATCTTTTGAACTGAATGGGTTATCATCCAGTGAGAAAGAGCCTTTGGACTGCCCGACGAAGTCCTCTAAGATCCCCAACTCTGGGCTGGCCTTTGTGAATAAGAAGATGGTGGAGGTGGTGAACATGTCAGTGTCCTGTGCCCCGACCTGTCTGCCATTTTCTTCTGTTCTAAGAGACTCTCCGTCCGTCAGTGGAATGTCCACTCGCCAGACTACCTCTCCTATAACCCATCAGCCCCTGGGCTCCTTTGGCATCATCTCTTCATCTTCACTCAACCCCCTCAACACGGATGATGACACCAACGAACGAATGCTAAAGTGAGCTCATGTTCTATCTCGACTTATTGTGGTTTAAATGGATATAAATCCCCAAATTGAATTTCATACCGTAGCATGCTAGTATTAGTTTACAAAGACAAACAGTGACAATGACTAATAACCAGGTGACAGCCAAATGCGCAACAACAGAAAAAAAAAGTGTGTATTAGCTTTCCATCTAATGTCTTCCTCTTATCTAGAAGCCAGGAATCCATGTTTTCTGTAACCATTAGCTTGCTGGACAAGTTACATAACAAATATCTGCCAAGGGAATGATGCTGACATTGCAGATTAGCTTATGCATTTGCACTTGTGGATGGGTGCAGAACATGTCAGGGAAGTATCCAGTTGATGAATATCTGGATCAGGGTCGGATCTAGGAAGGTTTTATCACTGTTAGTTATAGGTTGTGTGAAGTCAGTAGGAATTAACGTCTCAAGCATGTTCAAATGTGTGTGTGATATCTGTTCAGCCAGGTGAGAATAATACCTCTCTGACCTGGATGTCAATAGATAATGTGTGAAAATTAAAATGGAGGCTGTCTTCCAAGGAAAACTTTGGAGGAGTAACATTATAATCCAAAGCAACGACTGGAAACAAGGTCAAAACACAAGGTTTTATGGGTATGTGGAGACAGCTGTTGACATCTAGTGAAGTAGCTGGCAGTTACTAATGCTTGGAAAGCCTAGCATAACCAAATGTGGGCAAATTTGAAGCGAGGGAGTCAAGACGAGGTGAAATGCCTCCTGCATGTATTAAATCACATCAGAGGTTGTGAAGGCAAATCCGTCACGATTAGCTGAAAGTACAGGAACTGGAAACGACTCCTGCACTGCTAAAATCTCTAACCTGGTTGGATGACGGAATAATAAAACCTACAGAGAAGCTTCTTGTAACTCTTAGGTTATTGTGTACGGCAATTCAATAAAATGCAGAAATTTGGACATATTTTCCATCATATATGGATCTTAAGGAGTAAACTATAGGACCATGCTTATGAGTTGGAGTTTTAGTGCAACATCTTTCAAAATGAAATCTTAGACCAGCATTTAATTTTCAGTCTTTAACTAAAGTTTGCATTACTCGCTAATCGTTGCACATTATTGTAGAGTTACTTTTTAATTTATTGCTAATTCCCAGAATATAATCCCTCTTGTTCTCTCCTGAATCTCTTAAGTTTCTACAAGGCCAAAGAAGAGCTGTTCAAAGAGTTAAGTTTTCAGGCCAGCTTGTACAGCGACCTTCCTCTCCTGGCATCAGATCTGCCCTACTTTCCCCCAGAGGAGGACGATGAGGAGTTTGATGACGGCATACACCTTGTGGTGTGTGTCCACGGGCTTGACGGTGAGTCCCCACACAGTATAAGCACACAAACGTAATAGGAATGAAACTGACACATCTGCACCATACCGTAAATCCTTTTTTAAGATGTCCTAATTAGCATTGTGAAGGTAATTTAGTCTCTGAGTGTATGTCCCACAAACCTCAAATACATTGCACGCTATAACCGGATTTCTTCAAACATATTCCAGGTGTCTGTGAAATGATCAGTGGGTACCCTTCATAAGAGCTGAGCCAGAAAGCATGTGTGAATAATTACATTTTTGCTTCCAGGAAACAGCGCAGACCTCCGTCTGGTGAAGACTTTCATTGAGTTAGGGCTGCCGGGGTCCAGGCTCGACTTCCTCATGTCTGAGAGGAACCAGGTACATTTGTGGATGACAGCCACAGGAGCAAATTGAGAACATGAACCATCACACACTGTGAAAGTGCTTTAAGGCAATTTGTGCAGTGCTGACAACTGCACCTTTCATCTGCCGTTTCCCCCGCAGATTGACACATTTGCAGATTTCGACACCATGACGGACAGGCTGCTGGATGAGATCATTCAGCATATCCAGCTGTACAATCTCACCATTCGCAGGATAAGGTCAGCTGCTCCACTTTAATACCTTGCAATATTCACATTCCTGACAACTGTCCGTTTGGATTGATTTGGATTGATTATTTGGGGCAAAGTCAGAGCAGGGACAATCATCAACCTGAGCACCCTTTAGTTTGGTCAGTAGATGGCAGCATTGTCCTAACATTGATGCCTGTGCTCAGCATTGACTGCCTTTACTTGAAGGAGTCACAATGCCCGTGATAATAAATACACTGTACAAAGTCAAAATGGATAAGTGACACAAAATTGATGAACAAGGTCTTATCATACAGTGCCAATACGTTTCTGACTTTCACTTGATAGATTATTCTCCTTTATGCAGCACCCTTTCGCTGAGTTCCCATTAAATAAAGTAATTTATCTTCCCTCTTAATTGCCCTCAATGTGCCAATTTATATTTTATTTTTTGTCTCCCCAAGTTTGTTAACTCTCTTTATTGTAGCATGTTCCCAAGAGAGTAAGAATCAAAGACAAAAGCAATGGACTGCTACAACAGCATCTGGTTCTTTGTATATTACCTCTATATTTAGTTTGGTAGGAGACAGATGAGAAGGAGCAGGCGTGGCGATGAGGGATTTCGAGTAGCGCAGTATCAGTACAGTAATTAAACTAAGTGACAGACACAGCGTCATGAATCTAATCATTCCCACTGCTGGGGAGATGTTATTAATTCGTATTGCATGTCCTCTATGTTAGCATCATTAAGTTGTCATTGCCTTTGAGGATGTTCAAGCAGTTAACAAGTTAATGAATTTTCTGCAATTACCAGTGTTGCAGCTAAAATCTCCAAATAGCATCCATTGGACCTGCTGTCCTTCCTACTTACAGCTGAGTCTATAATAAGACATGCACAGTGTCAGAGGTCGGCAGCGTTGGAGGCACTGTTTTTCCTGCCACCCCCTCAAGTTGCAAGTTTATCTCAGTGAAAGTTGTTTGTCTTTTTCCAACAGTTTCATCGGCCACTCTCTGGGGAACATCATCATCCGCTCAGTGCTGACGAGGCCGCGGTTCCGCTGCTATTTGCCCAAACTGCATACTTTCCTCTCGCTGTCAGGCCCACACTTGGGAACACTCTATAACAACAGCACGTTGGTCAGCACAGGTGAGGCCTATACTCAGCTCTGGGTAAAAAAAATACACACTGCAGATGCACAGTATAGCATTTTGATGTAATGTGCTCCTTATAGTCTCTTTTCTATGAATACCATGGTTTCGCTCAGTGTGCTTGGTGTTTAAAAAGTAAGAAGCCTATAATCTGTGTGTGTGTGTGTGTGTGTGTGTGTGTGTGTGCTTGTGTGTCTGTGTGTCTGTGTGTGTGCGCTGTGTGTATTGCTTAGGCCTGTGGTTAATGCAGAAGCTGAAGAAATCCGGATCCTTGCTGCAGCTCACCTTCAGAGATCATGTCGATCCACGGAAAACATTCCTCTATATCCTGAGTCAGAAACCAGGTATGTTATGAAATTCAAAGCAGAGTTACTGTATCGACTGCCCCCCTCTGCACAGAATTACCTGAAAGACAGTCTATTCAAATTTTTCCGAAATATTTTTGGCATCTAGTCTTGTCTTTTTAACATCAGCTTGCTAACACTCAAACCCCTGGCAGCGAACCAGTTAGTGGCTGTGAGAGGCCTCCCCACTGTGTGAGTGGAACAAAGCAGTCGTTTGTCACACAGGCTTGAAGAAGATAAGCCTGAAAACCCTTATTTTCCCCCTCCAGAGCTGTGGCAGGCTGACAAAACGATCCAAACCCTGTCATTTGAAACCCACCAGTGCACTCTCTTAAAAGCACACTGAGAGGAGAGTAGAGGAAAGAAAACACAATTTTATCTAGCCTTTCAATGTATTTTGTCAGTGAACTTTGCGTTTGTCGACCAATTCACTTCTTTCGTGTGTCTCCACCTCTCTCTCACACACACAGTCACGCACTGCAGTCCTGTTTACCTGTTTGTTTTGTGTCCTTTCAGGGCTCCAGTTCTTCAAGAATGTGGTGTTGGTGGCATCTCCACAGGACCGCTATGTTCCTTTCCACTCTGCACGAATAGAGATGTGCAAAACTGCTCTCAAAGACAGAACCACAGGTCAGCAATGCATATTGTATAATAATGTTGTTCAATATTTTGGAATGATAACCTCCCTTCTTACCTGTGCATATACTGGGTATTAAGTTGTTAAATATAAGGCACTTATGCTCGCTTTAAGTGTAATATTAAGCTGTAACTACAAATCACCTCTTAACTACAGAATAACTGAATACATCAGCAACCTTTTTGACCCTTTGTAATCTTGATGGACACATTTAGCATGTTGACATACAGAATCTGTGGGTGAGGGAGAATATTTTGGGGCCTTCTGATTTTCGTTTCTAATTTGATCAATCCCGTTTGAGCAGGCTTTAGTTGTCTATGGCTTGTACACTAGAGAGCAAAAAAGGCATTGTTAACTGATGAGCCCAATTTTTGTCTGGACCTAAAACAACTCCAAAAAGTATTGCTGTTTATGTTTTGTCTGGATAAATGTTCCATTCGTTTGATTAAAATAACTAGACGTACGTTTAACTATAGCATGGAATGGAAGAGTTAGACTTGGTCTGGATACACGCTGTCCACCCTTGGAGCTCCAAAATATTGCCTGTTGTCTTTAGGTTTGTTAGAACAACTAAGCCAATCCAGTACTAATATAAGTTTTAAAAAAAGGATGACGCTCACCAGGTCATCCATTGGATCAATGAATAAAATAAATCTGCAAAGCCAGCTTAGATTACAGCTACTGATCAGAAAAGTATCTTCCTGTCAATTGCGATTTTGCCTGAGGAATTGGGAAGAAATTCCCCACTTCCCCTCCACCTCACTTTCTTCTGGAGTGTGCGATGAGGCGAGTTATGTGCAGTGAATATGAAGCCACAGCCAGCAGCTAGTTAGTTAAGCATTAAGACTGCAATCCGGGGATGACAGCCAATTTGACTTTGTCTAAAAAATGTACTTGCCAGCACCACATTTGCCAAATTAAAACATTATATCTTGTTTGTGTAATCAATACATTGAGGTTTTATAGGTGGTAAAGTGCTGGATGTGTTCTTGGCTGGATGTAATGAAAAAAAAACATATTCCTCAAAAAGTCAAACTATTACAGAACAGCGAAGGATAAAAGTCTGTGTGGTCTGCCATGTGAAATATAAATAAAGAAAATAATAAGAATGTTTGTGCCAATTGCTGTTGAGCTAACTTTGGTGCAATACATTTATTAATTTAGCATAACTCATCCGCACACATGAATTCAAAAGATGTTTCATGTAAATTAGGAGGACTCGCTGTAACTTTCCACATTTTTGCCCTGAAGGACCTGTGTACACTGAGATGATCACCAACCTCCTGCAGCCACTGATGGAGGCCAAAGAGTGTCGGCTGATCCGCCAGAATGTGTTTCATGCTCTGCCCAACACAGCCAACACTCTGATTGGCCGAGCAGCCCACATCGCTGTCCTGGACTCCGAGCTTTTCCTCGAGAAGTTCTTCTTAGTGGCAGGACTCAACTACTTCAAATGAAGGTGCTAGTGCTCCAGACTGACAGGACCAAATCGGTTTGCGACTGGCAGAGCTAATTTGAAGGAAAAGGTCCTTACCTTCACCTTGTAAAGTCTATTTCATGTATATAATCCCTGGTACCGAAGAGGCAAGACGTGTATATCTCATTCGTTCGGATTGATAGCAGATATTAATAACGTCATTGTGTATTCGGACTGTTTAAATTGCTAACTCAGAAGTCTGAGTTTGACGTGTTGCCGTGCAGGTTATGAATAACCTGTCAGCAGGCATTTAACTGCAGTAGTTACATTGAAGAGTGGGTTGGAACCTATAGCATCGCTGGTTGATTGAATTCTTCTGTAAAGGTTACACAGATGGTTTTAAACTATCCATAGAAACGAGGCAACAGATGCACAGCATTTATCCTCTGGATTGTACATGAATTTTTTGTACAATACAGACTGCCCTTTATACAGAAATTAGTATATTGTTTAAAGTTATTTATTTTGTATCTGCTGAAGTATCTACAGTGTAACTAGTCCATCCAAATGTGATCTCTTGTGTGTTGTTATCCTCAAATCATTAGATCTGAAAATCGGTGTTAATAATACTGTGCAGGAGGAGGTGTTATGCTATGTAGACTGTAATTCAGTATAGTGTAAAAAGGAATACGCTTTTCATACACTTACTTTTAGTTATGTGTGTCTCGTTGACCCTGATTTGCCAAGATAGCTAAAGCTACAGTGAAATGAGCCTTACGGTTTCATTGACACCAAAGGCTCTGTGTTAGCTTTTGTTTTTTAACTGATTGCGCTGACAAAACAGGCCGATAGACTAATTTCCATAATCATTATTCCATAATACTCTTTAAATCATGTTACACCTGTCAGGCTTTGCCTAATCACCAGAAAAATATACAGTCTTTTTTCAATTTTGATCTGCTACTGCTATGCCAATTTTAGTACATTGTGATGAACAGATGGTTATGTAATTTCTCGAGTTGGCATCAAACCACTGCAGAAGACACGGGAGCAATGTGCTGATCAGACTTTGTCGCAGCTCAAACAAAAATGAAGTGATCTAGGAAGATATCTAAGTGGAATAATGCTAGCTCCAGATGTTGGTTAAAAAAGCCTTAAAAAGACTTTGATACCGTAGCCCTGCTTGTTCAGCTTTGCATAAATACAGTCTTATATATTCAAACAGTATATTTAATATATTTTTAAAAAGATTTTAGGGTACGGGCTCACTGATTTTAAACTTTGCCCAAATCCAATTAAGAGCAAGACGGACAGTACGCTATGGTTAGCATCTATAATCGGCTTCATATTAAAAAAATGACTACATAGTGGATTTGATAGTCATGTACAGGAATTTTTAGCAATGTAATAAAGAAAACCTATTTGGTGAAAGACCTTGCCCTATAGAGTGGAGCAAAGATAATGTAATTTCGAAGGTCAACCTTGAAGAATTTTAGCAAACGCTTAATACTTTCATAAACCGTCCAATGGCATTGAAGTAAATCTCAGCACGATAGCTATGAAGATAACCCAAGTGATAAACATGACTAATTCCCAGATTGCTCCTTGAATCAAGTGATGGCTAAGCAGAAGAAATGCTTCATCATGTAATCAACAGCAGATTCACTGTTCATATAATGTGAAAGAGAAAATCCATGATGATGTACAATCTTATGGTCTAATGACCATCATTTTTCTAATGAACGAAATTAATTTAAAAGAAAATCCTCTCAACAAGGTTGGATCGTTTGTATAACTATAACATTTATTATTTTTTAAATAGGGTGAATCAGGGTGATATTGCTTTGTTTTCCTGGAAAACTGGATTATTTTACATAGTGTGGACCTACTGCCAAGACTTTTTACTCACACATTGTCATTTTCCATCAATAAAGTTCAGTATCATGCATGATGGGAGCGGGGAAGCACTGTCATAGCAGAGCCTGTCTCATGTTTTCTAAAATATGTGCTCATCTCATCAGCTGAATCAGAACTGTGTTGGGTAAATTACTATTACTTCTGCATCCACAACCTTTGCTGTCACATTCGAGCGTAACAGACAGGTTTTAACAGCATATGGATGAGGACTGTTTCCTCATCACTGTGCTGTCCATCAAATGTTTACATTCTGGCATCAGAGAACTGTTATCATAAACGTCTCATATCCAGCAGTGGCTGTGTATCTGCTGCATATGCAGTCTTGTACATATTGAGAGCTGTATTTAACCTTTGCACTGGTTTGATGGAAAGTGCACTTTATTGACAACCTTGTGTCAACCTCCAGTAGCTTAACAAAGTCCAAACAGCATTTTCTTCCTGTGTGTGTGTGTTTTTTGTTTTGTTTTTACATGCACTGCTTCTTTTGACATCTATAGGTTGTAAGAGACGACCTTGGCTGTCCGTCTCAGCCATTGAAGCATTGTATCGTCCTCAAAGTGTGCTGTCTCCGAGAACAAGCGGTGACATCGCTCTTTACTGTGTAGAGGCTGTTGTCGTGGCGCTGCATGGTAAGCAGAGTGTCACCGTGATTGACTCTAATCAAATGGGTTCCCTTAGGACGCCGAGATAGTTCCCCCAAAGACACAAAGCAAAGCTGCATAAGCATCATGCATCATGTCTCAACACACACTCACACACATACACACACACAAAGCCCCCCACACACATACACATAC
The DNA here is from genome assembly GCF_949316205.1 of Platichthys flesus. Classification (NCBI taxonomy): domain Eukaryota; kingdom Metazoa; phylum Chordata; class Actinopteri; order Pleuronectiformes; family Pleuronectidae; genus Platichthys; species Platichthys flesus. Next base: position 16,681,855 of record NC_084961.1, on the reverse strand, counting down.
TGTATATGAATTAGGCTTTAATTGTTGCTTCTCTTTCAAATGTGTGTTTAGGCCCATGTGTGTTTTCTGAAAGCGGTCAGCAGGAACTGATGGAGGGAAAAAGTGTTTTTGGGATTCAGAATAGTGCATTTGAGAGAAAATAGAGGTTCTAAGTCCAGTTTTTTTTTATGACTAAATGTGTCTCAGAGAGTGTTAAGTGTACATCAAACCTGCTGTCATAACAGACTGAAGTCAGATGTGATCCATGAATACAGTAGATCCTTGAAAGTGCTGTCAAGCTTCATAATAGCTAACTTGAACCTTTTTGTATTTGATTGCCCTTTACTGAAGGTCATGTTCATTTGTGGTGTGTGAGTGTGTGTGTGTGTGTGTGTGTGTGTGTGTGTGTGTGTGTATGTGTGTGTGTGTGTGTGTGTGTTAGATGAAGGACGGTGTGTAATATCTGAATGAAAGGAGATGTGTGATCCTTGTCTGCTCGTTGCCGGAGCCTCATTCATGTGTTTGAACTGAAAGTAAAAGAAAAATTTGACATCACTGTGAGGAACGTGTGTTTGCAGAATGTATACCATGTACAGTAAATACTACTTCATCTGTGCCAATACTAATATTTTTCTATGTTGCTGACTGTACTGTATGTACTCCTTAGTAGCTTGTGTTCTATGTAAAATTATAAATACAGATATATATAGCATAGCATTATTATAACGATAGTATGGTACAATAAAAAATGTTGCATTTTTTAAATCTATGTTTCCTGCTTATTTTGGCTATGCCTGCATCCAGTTCCTGTCAACATCAATCTACACTTAAGCAGGTCATTTTTATTGGATTTATTTTAGGGATTTTATTTTGTAAGTCGGTATCTTACATTACATTTCCATCTCTGATTTCAATCAATATCTTAATCCTTCAGACTCAGTTTCCATCATAAAAGACGTCAATGAAAATACTAACAATTCTTTCCAGCTCTTACAGACTTGTCTGTGGATAATTCACCCAAGCAGATTGCTACCTGAAGGCAGACGTCTTTTAAAAGAGCTCATGAATATACACTTTTATGTAGTAAAAGTTGCACGAGTGAACAGCTGAGCACTGCAGGTTCAACCAATTGTTACTCAAACAAGAGTAAACAAGGAATAAATATATAATTATATATATATAATTAGTTTTTGTTGGAAATTAACAACTTTATTTTCACAATATTATGAATTTTTTTCTCGTAAATTTTTTTTTAATTATTATTACCATTATTCATATATCTTTTTGTTTAATGCTGACTTTATGTTTCTAATATCTTGATTTTTCCTGTTAAATTACCACTTAATTATCATAATATTATTATTGGTTTTCCTGATAAACTACAACTTTTTATATCATGATATCATCACAGTTTTTAACCCTAATACTGCAGTAGAATCAGACAATGGGTGCAGCTCAATTGAACTTTTGACCTCATTACTACTTCCTGTTAGCCAGAGGGCATTTTTTCACGAGATAGCATTAGCATTAGCAAAGCGAGTCTTGATGGAGGGGTTGTTTTTTTACTCAGTGAACGTCCACGTGTGGATACTGAGGCCAAACGTGGAGACATGGCAGAGACACTGTGATGAAGAAGAGGAGGAATTAATAATGGACTTGTGCAAACATTCAAAAATTTCTGTGACACTAGTGCTATATGTAAATTGATATATTCGCACCAGGTCTATGGAGTCATTGTGTGTGAAAGTACTAAGTTTTGAGCCACGCTGCCACAGACAAAAATGGCATCTGTCAGGCTGATGTGGTGGCATGAGAAACACATGGAACTGAAATGGCATGTATCAGAATTAGGTGAAAAGAAAGTGGCGGGCTAATTATGTTTGAACTTCTTCTGAAATGTTTCTTTTATAATTTAAAAACACTTCTCCAGGTCCATTATTGTTTCTGAGAGTAAAAGTGGGATTGAGAAAGGGACATTTTCTTTAAAATTGTTCAAACTTCAAATGTCATGAAGACCTCCAGAAAGTTCGGTTTCTGTTTTTTGACTTGAGACTTATCTGAAGTGACATCACATCACTGACTCCTTATGATAATGTTGAACTGCAGCAGTTCTCCATCATCCTCCTTTGTCATGGAATGAGCCAGTATTATGGATTCATTAGTGCTGGTGTTGGTTGCTGATTTCACAATCTGTGGCCGAAGATTCCAACCTGTGTGTTCGCTGCTGTGTGTGTCCGTGGATTCATAATGTTTCTATTCAGAGGTGTGTGACAGTAGGTGTGTAATGATCCAATCTAAATACCATTTCACGCTTTGGTTTAAATAACAGATTAACAGTGTACCTGTGGCACAGGGTTGCCAGGTCTGCACCACAAAATCAAAACCCCAAAACAAGCCATATACCACATTTGAAAATATGCCTCTGCCAAACCATATAATGTTTTTAAAGGCCAATAGCATTACTACATTGTCCCATGTTTTGTATTATCTAAACACAGCATAGTCAGTGTGCCCCTATTAAATGCAATTTAAATTAAACGGTTGTATGCCCTAAAGTGACCAGTTAGTCACAGTATATTATCATAAATATAATAAAGCTCTGAACATGGTGAAAATCCTCCTCCACTTGCCTGGATGACTTGAATTTACTCTTTATATGTCATATCCAAATACTGTAGTTAATGCAGTACCTCATGTAGACTGAAATGTGTGATAACACCTTACCATGTTGTTATTTTGAATATTTATATATATTTAACTTACACACATTAAGTTCATGTCATCCAGGCTGGAGGAGGAAATAACGGAAGGGAAAGCAAAAACTAACAGTTCATTTTTTGTGTCATGTTTAAATGGGCTTTCTATGTACTGGTTTTAAATCCCAGTTGCCTGTTGACCTAGTTGAAGGAAGAGCTTGATCTCTTTATAACCAAAAAGTAAAGACAAAGGGAAACAAATGAAAGTATTTAAAAGCTTTGGCATCCCTCACCGTCTTGGCCTTATGCAAAATAGGTCTTCTCCAACCGCGGACATAGAAATTCAGGCGGCGCCAGCACAAAAGCTGTCCTCTTCCGCGCGGAAACCTCTGAACCTGGCAACTTTGCTTTCATGGAGCGACAACAGAAATCTTGAATTCCAGAGTGACCTAACTGATAAGTTGAGCCACTTCATAGCACCAGCAAAAGCAAATGTCCTAGGCCTACACTGATAAGCAGTATGGATGAATGAAGGCTGCCCTCTGGCTAACAGGTATGAATGAATAGATGTTTTCTCTTTTATCTTTTACAAACAGTCATTGTATTGGATTAATCAATACTGCATCAGATACTGTATTCAATTATCCAAACTTAATCAGTTCCATCATGTAAGATCAATAGAGATCCAGGTAGCTGCAGTATCAATCTGCTGGTCTCAATCCGGCTGTCAGTCAGAGGCCTGAGTGATGCTCGTGCTGTGTGTAGGTCTGCAGCTGTTTCCTGCCTCGGCCCACTGAGGCAGATTTGTCACGGCCTTTAACTTCTGTCTGTGTATATTCTATTAACGAGCCCTGTTGTGGGACAACACAATGACTCGCCATTTGTATTGTTCGCCGGTGACACGCGCTGTAAGCGAATCATCGCAGCAATCCCCACTGAGGGCCTATTTCAACTGCATCAATTTATGGCTTCCAGGTCTGAGATACCCCAGAGCTATTAATCCAGGCCACAGCAATCCATACTCTATTTGATTTCAGGGTGTTCTTTCTCATTCCACCGTCCATTTGTCACTGCATGTTGAACTCCTGATCCTACAGAGGCTAGCTGGAGTCCCTCTACTTGCTTGTCCCCCCTCTTTTCCCCTCCCTGAAATCGATAGAACTCATTTTTCCAGCCGACTCGAAAGACATCCCCCAGTCGCCCGAAAACTGATGAGGGAACAAGGCTCGCGCATAGTAATGCAGTTCATTTACTGCGGGTTAACAGCAATGGGTTGGTCACATTCAGTTACCATCAAAGGCAATGAAATCACAGCAAATAAAAGGGGCGCCCCTTGTTTACAGCTCAGCCTCGCTCGAACGCTTCCCCTCGGAGACCGATCATATTCTGCATGTGTCGCTCCTCCTAAGCCATAAAGTGAAGGAGAAATGATTTTGTCATTAAATCCATCTCTCGAACTTGATTGAAGCGGTGTTCATTCCATTGTTGGCCTTGTGAAGGAGGGAAACCATCAGTCCCAGAGTAATACTTTGAGCAGGCGTCATCAGTAAGCAAGACGCCAGTGGGAGTAATTATCGCTGCACCAAACTGTCGATGCTGGGAGGTAATAAGATCTCAGATGGTCTTATTACCTCCCATGACACTGATGAGGATTTCACACCCAAATATCAGGGACATGAAGCAGCAGGACTGGACTTTCAGGAGTTCTCTGAATTATGTTTCTATTTGTGATGTTTTCTCTGAAGGTCTTTGCAAACGAGATGCTTTTTCTCATGCAATTCATTCGCACATTGTTTATACTTTTCTGTTTGTCAATTCAATATATATGTCAATTTATTTTATATATGTTTCTTTGCAATTGGATCCGGTTTTAGTAAACAATTAAGTCCTGAACAGGCTGCGGTACAGTTTGAATTCCTGAGCCAAACCGTGATCTTCAAATTTTTCCAGGTATCTGTCTTTTTTTCCTCTTTATTAAGTTAAAGGATTATCGGATCATAATCCCTAAATGTTGATTCCATTTTTCTTTTCCCATCGGGAATTTTTTTTAATCTTTACAATTTATTTGGTAAATCCAACTGTGGTCAGTGTGAACAGTCAGGAGCCTTGAAATGGACCCACTCTGCTACAGAGGAACCCAAAATGTTTATGAGGCGTGGGGTTGTTTTTATTTGATTGCATATTTCAAATGAGAACAGAGAACTGAGAACACCCTTGTTCAAAAGTTGAGCCTTTAAGAAACAAGTATTTTGTACTACTCACCAGCAGACAATGAAGAGTGGGAACATTTTTAACTTTATTTAAGTCACAGCTCCACAACAAAGGGACCATAATGAGGATCGATGGGGCTTTTAATCAATACCAGTGACTGATGGTGGATTTCCACACTCATTTCCTGTCCTGCTGTCTTGTCAATGGATAATAACTCTTTTTAAAGAATATTATCAGAAACAAAACTAAAGCTGCCATGATTCTCGGCAGAGAAATGTTAGCTTCAATCATGTCAGTAGACTGAGAATCAAACACAATTTGCCAAAATATCTATCTGTTACCATATAACAATAATTTGTTTTCTGAGATGGTAGCTGGAAATGACACAACTAGACCTATGTGGGCACAGTGGTGCGGGGAGCTAAATGATAATGTGGGAATGCTAACATGCTCACAGTGACAATGCCAACAAATAAGTTAAGCATATTGTTGCATTAATACTTATTTATTTTCACTAAATACAAAGTCAAGTTCATCTTGGTGTTACTGCCTGCATGCAAACCAGATTAACTCTGGGAAAAAACACAAATTCTCCCTCAGAATTAAGTTTCAGTTTCTTAGATTTTAGGGAGTTCCTGTAAAAGGTACCTGCATAGAAGTTCACATTCTTTGCTTTTCTTGACGAGGGCATGATGCTTGTAAGCGATGTCACTCAGAAGTTACGTCCATGTTGCAATCACCGTTATCACAAACATAAAACCAGAAGGGACTGAGCTGAAGGACATTTTAGTCAAATATTCTATATTATTTTGTATCACTGAACAATCAAATTGCTCTTTTTTGCTTGTTTTTTTATTTTTAACATTCTCTGAATGAATGATTGAAATTGCATTGAGTCAGAGTCAAATTGAGTCAGATGAGTGAGATATCCAAACTTTTTATTGTAAGTATGAATCAAGCTCCAAAATCGCTAGTAGCAATTGTAAAAAAATATTTGTATCCTCCCTGTACAACCCAGGGTGTTGTGGAGATTTGTATTTTATTACAATCATTATCTAAAAAAAATTCTCAAACATAATGGTGACATTATCCAAGGTTATTTCCTATTAAAACCATAACCATCAAAGCGACAGAATACTTTGGTTTCTACAGACCGATACATTTTAATTGATATACTGCATAAACAGAGGTATTACCCCTTAAATATAAAGCACAAGCTTTAAATCAGAATCTAACTTATTGCTACTACAACTGTTGTTAATGCAGCTCCAGTTTGTTAGAGAGGAAAACTTGCATCCTTTACTGCTGCGCTGAGAGCCTCTCGGAGAGAGGCCCTTATCAACTCCACAATTAGTGTCTAGTCCACATCAGGAAATATCAGTAATATTTTCACAGTGAAGCACAATTTCAAAATTCGAATGGGTCTAATTGCCACAAACGTTTCTGTAAGTCCATGAAACGTCTTCAGTCATTCATTGCAGTTCTTACACATTAAAGGGAGAATCACGCTTAGACACGTTGAGTTGAATGATGACAACTTTTATATAGACCTCTCAGACCCTTTTCACAACTGTGTGTACGCCAATGTGTTTCAGACGAAAATATTCTTATCTCTTCTTATCTCTAAGATTTGTTTCATTTTTTCATTGTCCAAGTCCTCACCAGCAGATGGTGCTGCTACTCTCTGTTCTTGCCTTTTTTGTGACCCAGCTATTAAAAGGTTCAGCAATGAAGCCATTTTGTCACTAGTTTGAGATCGTCAGAGTGGTGATGGATTGTGTTCCTGCATACCTTTTAAGGTAGATCCTGGTTGTGCAGTTTGAAAGCTTTACCAATTAACTGCAGTACCGTGTGCATGTCTTTTAATGTGTGTGTCTGTACTGAAAGCAGGTATGTCTGGCTGGTGAAAGCCTATAGGTCAGACAGATCTCTAATGAACTGAGCAGTGTGAAAGGCTCGGTACAGTGCAGAGCTATATACAGCATTATCGATCAGGAGACATTTAGCATTTACTGTAGCATCCGTTCTGGCAGTGAGGTGTCAAGCTGCCTCCTCATCTCTACACTGAGTGGTTAGAGATCAGGGAAAAACTTCTGATGAACAAAAGTAAAATTAAAAGGCTAAAAAACACGAAACTCAATTCATCCTAGTGTTACAGAGGCAGAGCCAGAGGTAGTTCAGCAGTGAACTTTTCATTTCACCTTTTCTCAAGGTGACCAACCTTATTTGGTCAACTTCTGAAAGGGATTCCGACAATACCCACCAATTTTGTAGCATTGCTGGTGAACACACTTCACCAGTCACTTCCATATCATTTCTCATCTCGGGTGGGCTGTAACTTTAGAGGTCAGTGAATCCTGAAACTGGATTATGGATCTGTGTTGGATCAAAGGCTGTTCGGAAATTGAAAGGGAGATGCTAAGAGGAACAGAGAGAAAGAAGAGACTGTTAATAATTCTTTGTTGAGCAATGTGGGTTTTGATTCACTTTGGTAAATATCTGTATTTGCTTTCTTTCCAGTTGTTGGACCTTATCTCAGGATAACCCTGTGGAGGCAGCGGGAATTCTTACCCTTTATTTAACCACGTTTATTCTGATTATGGTATACACCATTATAAACATACACTTTTATCAGAATAAAAATATTGTTTCAGCATCAAGCAAACCTATTTAACACATTGAAGCCGTGATTACAGTATTTTCTTTATCACTTGGAATCTTATGAAGGATGGAGTTCTTTAGCATGACTTCTCAGCATGACAGCTAACTGCCAGCAGATATAAAGGCCCTGCAATAAACTGCTACCTACATAGCCTAAAAGGCTTTGTTGGCTAGTAAGTTGATTGACACTAAATGGAGGTAACCATGTATTTTACAGTAGCCCAGACTGGACAAACTAGACACCTTTTTGAGTTTTTATGAAAACTGAAGGCTACAACTTGTTCTCTTTCATGTTTGGAAGGGGAGGGTAAGGTGAAGGGTATTCAGCTGCAACTTGCGACTTCACCACTAGATATCCCTAAACTCTACACACTGAAGCTTTACATTTGTGAAAGACTTGGGACACTAAGCTAGGATGACAGTTGGTGAATATGAAATTTGCTCAACTATGATTAAAATGCCAACAGTTCAGAGACCAAGATCATGGTTGAACAATCTCTTTTTATCTTGGTAAGTGCTTTTTACAGAGCCGTGCTCTTTCATCTGCCTCCAGTCTTTACTCTAGGCTAAAAACATTAAAACTCTGGCTTTGTATTAACAGTAACAGAAATTGAAATGATCGATCATTTCAGCTCACATGACTGTTTGTCCCCAAATTCTAATAATATCTACTCTAATGACAATGTCATCAGAACTTGACCTTCGCATTTACCCATTAGAGCTCGCTAATGATGTGGTGTTTTCTACACAACACAGATACTGTATCTCCTTCAAAGCCGTAGGGACATGGGGCAAGCAACAGCATGAGTCGTGGGTGTTTTCAAAGCTTGTTTTTCTAGTTGGTATAAAAAATAAGGACAAGCAAAAAAGCAAAAGGTTATTTGAGATCAGAGTAATCAAAAAAAATTCACATATATGCAGAGAGTGTGGAGAGGACTGTGGAGAAACATAAAGTATGGGGTGGAGGTTGAGCGTCTGTCTTACCAAAAACTGCCTGATGGAGCTGGATGGTGTGTGTGTGGGGGGGGGGGGTTAGAAATATGAAGTAATCTTGCTGTAATCCTAAAAGATCCCTGCATGCAAAGGAATGGTAATCCCATGTAATGATAGATGATCCTTAACAAAGGTCCACTCTATTCTGCAAAAGAAAGGCTGTAGAAAGAAAGGTGGAAGAGGATATACTGTGCGGGGGAAAATATCCATATGGGCTTTACGTCTGGACTCTCAAGTAAGTCATCATGACTTTCGCCCTTCAACTAAATGTGCTGCATTGGCAAAACCGGAAACATGCTGAGCAAGAGATATTGTGTCTTGATATGTTCTGAATCCATCTCATTTTTAACGACAGATTAACCTTGATCCCGCATATCTCAGGATTATCCACTCAGTGACAAGTGCATATGGTGTGCTTTTCCGAGATGCTTCCAAATCCATTGCCACAGCCACATGTATTCATCCAGCCCCCCTCCCACACCACACCAGGATCTGTCTCCTGATTTGGAGCCCATGTGAGGACTGCTGGGAATCAAAAAAGTCATCTTTAGATGTCAGTCACCGCTATGATCCTCCTCGCCACATCACACAACTGCTCTGCGGTTGAAATAAGATGCTAGTCTCCCACATTTGTCCTCCAGATGTATTCTTGTTTACCTGTCTTACTAACTTCTCCGAGCTAAAGTTTTATTTTTTCTGCTGCAGCTGGCCTACAGAGCTCAAGCCGCGTTGTCGGGCATTGGGATATACAGTAGAAACTAGTTATAGAGATATAGCTGAGGAAATATTTTCTACAATATAATCCAGTAATCTACTGTTTGTTAAACCCGTTTGACAGTGATTCATGCAGAGGTGCGATAGAGGTTCAAACTTCACGGCACATCAAAGCTAAACTCTGGCTCATCTTGTTGTCTTTATATTCTATATTTCATTTGTGGTTACATGCAGTACTTAGGCTGATCAATGGCCAGTTTGATGACCTGCTAGCTCAGGTTGATGCCGGGACGCGTCTTCCCTGAGTACCTTTTTCAGTGCTGATTAGCTTTTGCAATATCTCATCATGTAGACTTTAAGTCGCTGCATCTATCTATGTGATCATCGGGTGTGGCGCAAAATTTGTGTCTATTCACACTTTGGAATGACCTTGTATTCTACCTTATCTCATGAAAAATTCCTTCAGAGCTTGGTGTGAAGTCAGACAACAAATATGTATTGTATTTCCCAACCCACTGACTAACAGCTTAAGGATACATTTAAGAAACTGCGCTGACATTATCGGTTCTTATACCTCATAAATCATGTATTTAAAATGGTAATAAAAAAAAATGCAAAACCAACTTGTTTACTTATGAAATGTTGTAACCGGTCATTAACCTCAATTCAAGGGTGAGTGAACATGATTATGGCACATTTTAGACTGCTGTTAGGGGTGTGTGGCCATTTCCCTGTTTCCCTGTTCACTCTTTGTGGTTAAGGATAATTAAATCAGCATGTATGCATAAAATTCAGCATTGTACAGGTTCACAACTCTGGTCCTCAAAGAAAACCAACATTTTCACTTATTTCTCATTTTTCCCGAATGTCTTTTTTTCCTACCTCTTTCTGACACCCAGGCTGCGACAGGAGTAAGTGGAGGAAGGGTGGATTGAGATGGATGGAGGGACAGATGAGGGAGGATGGGCGTAATAGCTGCCTGTTTCCGTTGCTGCAGTCATTTCTCCAGGACCTCATAATAAGACACGGAACACAAATTTGCTCATCTTTGTTAATGCGCTCCCCTCATATCTAGCTGTACATATGCAGGTAAATAATTAAGCATCAAAGTCTAATTCAGAGTTAATTAGCAGATTAGTGGACGAAGGTCATCCTCAGAAGATTTCACTTGCCTTACAGTTTCATTAAAAGAGAGGAAGAGGAGCAACTGGGATCCATCAATTCTAAACATGTAGCCTCCCCTGCTAATACAGTTAATTGGCAATTTGATTAAGTTTCAGAATTGAATTGAGAAGTTGGCCATTCATCCTTTTCATTTTACAGAGATATGGTTTTCCCTCCCCACACTATGAGGGAGAAGTCTATTAATAAAAAGTAATATGGTTGTGAGCTAATTTTTAAAGCTACCGAGCCGTTTAATCACCACCAGATGTGGATTCTCGGTATAGATATTCGAGACCAAATATTCTTCCAGGGATAACTTTTATGTGTCATCTTTGCTAGCTGTGGGGTTTTAGTCTTTGATGGAACAGTTTGCATTGCTGGCAGAAAGACTTACAAGAGGAATCAAAGAAAGATATTAGCATGAACGCTTCTGCTTTTAAAGCATGAAGCTCCAGTTGACCTCAGTGGAGACATCCAGCAGGGATTTGAGCAACAAGAGAGGGATGGTCCAGTTAATGTGGAAGGAGAAAAGTGATTATGCTAAGGGGAAGCTGAAGAAATGCTGATGCAACCAGTTTAGTTGTGCATATTGTAAGAAGCAGAGTCCACATAGTTCGCGCTTGCACAGGATGTGGTCAACGGTTGTGACCATACTCCGTTTCATTACCATTGCCCTACTGTGGTGTCGACGTGAGGTAACATGGAGTCAAAAAAGCGGCGAGCAGGAGGAGACATACAGTAAGCGCCGTGTGAGGTGAATTAATGAGGAGCAGGTGATGAAAGGGTTACAGGGAATTCATGAACACAGGGAGCCTCACAAAGAACGGTCAGGGGCTGCTTTAATTGAAAGGAGGCCTCATCTCACTTGGGTAGAAGCAGTGCCAACAGCTTTGAAGTTGGGGCATCTCACTGTCAAGAGTATATTTTAATGGCGACCGGGTGGGACATATGATGGGTAAGAGAAATATAAGAGGACGGTTTGTTCAGCGGAGTCGACGATAGGCAAGATTTGCTACAGAGAGGAGATAAATGGTGATGCATTTTTCATTATCCAGCAGAGGGAGGATGTCAGAAACATGTTCTGCAGCAGAACTGGACTTCAGTGAAGTTGGCATAGTGCGTGCAGGCTGGTACCTGTTGCTCTGAGTCAATACATTGCAGTTACTGTAAATCTTGGTTTCTAAAGTTCAAAAGTTCAATGATTTTTTATTGTGGAGTTATTGAATATTATTGGCACAAATAGTATTTTTGTCTGTATGTGAAATGCAGATCTTGCAAAGAGTTCATCTTACTGGCTTCACACTGGGCATGTGTATTGCCAGTAGGGGTGGGCATTCGATTAAATTATCTTAATCGATCGTCGGGAGTATTAACGATTGATTTTCGATAAATCATTAATATTTTTAATTTGAATTCACTATTTATAAACTATATAAAAATGCAGTGAAAATAGAAAAAACAGAATGTTTCCTCATTGAGATCTTTATTACAATATGAACAACCTTTGTGGCATTTAAACGGGATCCGCTCACTGGTTAGACTTGAAAATATGCGCTGCTGTACTCTAAAGCCCCGATGAGAGAGCAGCTAGCCGCCGGAGAAAACAGCAGCTAGCCGCTGAGAGCTAGCGGGATTTGACGGTTCTCGACCTCTAAGTCCGGGTGTTGTCATGTCCTCACTCCCGGAACACCTCACCCAGACCCGGGTCTGTCCGGGTTCCCTTCCCCTTGGAATGAGGGTCCGTGTGCGGACATTAAGCCGAGCACTGGAGGCTAGCTCCAGGATTTTTCCCATAGATATATATAAAGTCTAGATGTCTCGGCCAACGGAGTCGAACGTCCGCACATGATGGCCATCTTGCCACAGGCATCTCGCCCACCCATAACATTGTGTTGTAGTGGTACGTACTTTTTAAATAACCATAACTTGCTAAATTCTCAACCGATTTTTAAATGGTTTGGTTTGTTACAAACGTCAGAGATGTAGTTATGACACTGCATACTTATGAATAATTATGTTATTTTCCATAAAATAGAATAATGTTCTCTATAGGTACAAGATTTCCCTCCTTACATCATTACTGTGCTGCGTTCCAGGCAACTCGGATATCTGACCTCCTGCCACATAACGAAATCCAGTTTTTCGTTGATGAAAAAATAATGTCATCGAGGAAATTCTTAATGATCAATAATTAAACGTCAATTAATTATGCCAGTCCCTAATTGCCAGTGTCTTTGCATTGCTGAGTCTGATGCAATAAGTACATGTTATACATATAAAAAATTTGTCTGGAAAACAGTATTCACAGAGTCACGTCATGTTTGGTAACATCTTGAAAGTAAATGCACAACAATTATTTTGTTGCTGCAATGCTTTATAATGAGCAGAATCACAGAGGTTTCATTTTTATAGTTAGAAACTTGGGTCTGAAGATTATGTTGAATTCTTAAAAGTTGTCTGAAATTACCAACATTCATTGCAGATAAAGTATGACATTTACCACCGATTTCCAACTTCACTCTGCACCATTGACTGTTTATTAATAAAAAGATTTTTCAAGCACACAAACCCTAAAAAGTGACAGTTTTAGTTTTGTAGAACTGTGTGAGGAAGACTCACTAATGACAACGAATAATTCTGAAATAGCTCCAGAACATCCACACAGGCCAAGCAAACAGCCCCTTCCCAACAGATATGCCTAGATCTAATGATTCCGTAATGTTCTGTCTGTATGTGGAATGCCAATCTGGAGGATCATTCATCTTATCAGCTTAAGTCTTGGCATCTCTATCGTTAAGTGAAGTGCACTGTTGAATGTGATGCGATATGGACATGCGGTGTGTTCAATATCTATACAATCGCGACTCCTCAATGAAAGTGACATTGTCAATCACAACAATAGTGCATTTATGACAAATACAACGACAACTGATTGTCTAATAGGCTCAGTGAACTTTCAACAAACAGGTGAAAAGCTCCTTGTGCAGCAGCAGCTTCAGGGTTTTGCAGGCTGGGTCCTGCAACTTATCTTTAATTGCTGCTGCTGTGCAGGTCACTTGTACACTGTTAGAGAGAAAGCTGCTACCAGCATAACCAAAGGCCAAACACACAGCTCATTCCAAACAGGCATTTGAAGAACCAGCACTGCACAATTATTTTAAATATACAAATTGTATTAAAGACAGACTATACACAAGAACTTCAGATTTAAATTTGAACTAATTATGTCTCAGTTAAGTTTGTGCAAGAAATTACAAATTCAAGTTGAGATGACGTATTCATTCATTTTCAAAGTGACATTTAAAAATTCAGGTAGCATAAATATCAGTGGATATTTCACAATGACAAAAGAAAAGACTGCATCAATCACAGCTCAACTTTGAGAAAGGAAGGGACGAGATGAGGAGAATGAAATGAAGACAGAAGGTGATTGAAAAAGAGAAAGAGCATGTACAATGTAAAAAGTCAAGTGAAATGAAATATATTCAATCAACGCAACATATACTTGTTTATGTCTGACAAATCTTCATAATTACCTGACAGCTCATGGAGCATTTCACTTGTTAAGTCATTAAAAATTGTAACCCTAACCCTAATAACATTCACACAATGTATATACCACAGAGATATTCAGATGGGTGTCAGATTAAAGGAGAAGCTTTAAGCAAATGCCTAAGTGAGGTGTTGGGCGATCACGAGTCTCCAGCTTTAATTACCCTTTACAAGCCTCTCAAACTGTGCTGGAGGGATGAACATCAATCTTCCAGTATATATTCCCTCAATATGATGTTGGGGTAGAGCGCTGCCAAGCAAGTCAATCCAAATTCAAGATCCAAATTCAAAATGCAGAGTTTTGTGATCTATAGTTGGATTATTTCTTGAATAAGCAGGTATACTTGTGTATACAATTTATACAGCAGAGATTAATAATAGTGGTTTTAGTTTGCTTGTATTCTTTACTGTAGAAACATTCACAACATATTATATAGATTTCAAGTACAAGCTAGCAAGGCGAACTAAAGGATAATGGCAAACTGCTCGTCAGTCACCTGAGCTATGAGTTTTAGATATGATAGCTTTGCCCCGAAAAACAATCAGAGCAAAAAAGAAACTTTTTGAAGTGGACATTTGACAGAAGTCCCCAACTGGTTAACTTGTTAGCTGGTTAACACAGCTTCTAAAAGCTTCCATCCTCAGTTCTCTTTGTGTTAAGATTCATTCTTTTAAGCGGACCCAAAAAGAATGCAGACCAGGAACACGGCAGATTGACGGCAGAAAAAAAGGTTTATTTGGAAAGTCCAAAAAGTAAGGCAGGCAGGAAGGCAGGTAAACAGGCAGGCAGGCAGGCAGGCAGAACTCTGTGGTAGGAGACAAACCAGGAAGGTGTGCAGCTGAATCACACAGGTGAACGGACGATCTGGCAATGACAGGGGGAATGAGCTGAGGTTTTATGGAGTGGAGGTGGAGTTGATTAGATGAGTCTCAGCTGCGAAGGTCTCCCACAGGAGGCCCCTCCCAGCTCCAGGTTGAGCCATCTGTGGGAGGAGCACAGTGGGGGAAGGGAAAACAGGAGGTGGAAAGCCTGGTCCTGACACTTTGAGACATCTTTGACCAAACTAATTGAAATGCTCTTCATCATAATATTGAGAGTTTTGCTGTTCTGGGCAGTGAACAACTGTGGCTTCTTTATTTTTATGGCTTGTATAAACCAGACTTAAATTGTTATAAACTGGAGCCCTATCTCCGATTTTCAGTAAGTAATGGCCATTACCTCAGATAGAAAAAAGTTGGCACAGGCAGAGAAATACTGGCATTATCCGTGAAGGATGTTAATCTGTCTGGCTATTTTCTATAGCTCTATACGAGTTACTCAGATATTTGCATTATATAGGTAGAGAGGAAGCATTTTATTGATACCTCATATGTACTAAATAGTGGGGGAACCGTCACCTTATCGTGGTGGAGAGGTTTGTGTGTCCCTGTGAACCTGAGGGCTGTGTTGTCTGGAGCCTTGTGCTCCTGGTAGGGTCTCTCATGGCAGAGTGGTCTCAGGTGAGGGGCCAGACTAAGAATGGTTCAAAAACCCTCAATGAATATCGATAAAAGAGGAGATGGGACCCAGCCCGGAGGAAGCCCGGGGCCCCCGTCTGGAGCTAGGCCCAGACGGAGGGCTCGATGGCGAGCGTCTGGTGGCCGGGTTTGCCACGGAGCCCGGTCGGGCATAGCCCGAACAAACTACGTGGCACCCCCCCTCTCTTCATCTCATGGGCCCACCACCTGTGGGAAGACCCGTTGGGGTCGGGTGCGCAGCCACATGGGTGGCAGCGAAGGTCAGGGGTCTCGATGGACCAGACCCGGGCGGCAGAAGCTGGCTCTGGGGACGTGGAACGTCACCTCGCTGTGGGGAAAGGAACCGGAGCTTGTGAGGGAGGTGGAGCGCTATCAGTTAGATCTGGTGGGGCTTACGTCCACGCACAGTCTCAGCTCTGGTACCGTACTCCTGGATAAGGGTTGGACTTTATTCTTCTCCGGAGTTGCTAAGGGCGTGAGGCGCCGGGCGGGTGTGGGGATACTCATAAATCCCCGGCTGAGCGCCGCGGTGTTGGAGTTTACCCCGGTAGACGAGAGGGTCGCCTCCCTGCGCCTAAGGGTTGTAGGGGGGAAAACTCTGACTGTTGTTTGTGCGTATGCACCAAACAGCAGTTCAGAGTACTCGGCCTTCTTGGAGACCCTGAATGGAGTCCTGTATGGGGCTCCAGTAGGGGACTCCGTACTTCTGCTGGGTGACTTCAACGCCCACGTGGGCAACGATGGAGACACCTGGAGAGGCGTGGTGGGGAGGAACGGCCTCCCTGATCTGAACCCGAGCGGTCGTTTGTTATTGGACTTCTGTGCTAGCCATGGATTATCCATAACAAATACCATGTTCGAACATAAGGGTGCTCATAAGTGTACCTGGTACCAGAGTACCCTAGGCCGAAGATCAATGATCGATTTTGTGATCGTGTCATCTGATCTGAGGCCGCATGTTTTGGACACTCGGGTAAAGAGAGGGGCGGAACTGTCAACCGACCACCATCTGGTTGTGAGTTGGATCAGGGAGTGGGGGAAATTTCCGGATAGACCTGGTAAGCCAAAACGAGTAGTGCGGGTGAACTGGGAACGCCTGGAGGAGGCCCCCGTCCTAGGTATCTTCAACTCACACCTCCGGCGGAGTTTTTCTGGCATTCCTGTGGAGGTTGGGGGCATTGAGCCGGAGTGGGCGGTGTTCAAAGCCTCCATTGCTGAAGCTGCGGCGGCTAGCTGTGGCCTCAGGGTCTTAGGCTCCTCAAGGGGCGGTAACCCTCGGACACCGTGGTGGACACCGGTGGTCAGGGAAGCCGTCCGATTGAAGAAGGAGGCCTTCCGGGATATGATATCCTGGAGGACTCCTGACTCGGTTGCAGGGTACCGACAGGCCCGAAGGGCTGCAGCTGCTGCCGTGTCGGAGGCTAAGCAGCGGGTGTGGTAGAAGTTCGGAGAGGCCATGGAGAAGGACTTTCGGTCGGCACCAAAGTGTTTCTGGAAGACTATCCGGCACCTCAGGAGGGGGAAACGGGGAACCATCCAAGCTGTGTACAGTAAGGATGGGACTCTGTTGACCTCAACTGAGGAGGTTGTCGGACGTTGGAAGGAACACTTTGAGGAACTCCTGAATCCGAATAACACGCCCTCTATGTTGGAGGCAGAGCTCGAGGTTGATGGTGTTTCATCGTCAATTTCCCTGGTGGAGGTCACTGAGGTGGTCAAACATCTCCGCAGTGGCAAGGCCCCAGGGATTGATGAGATCCGGCCAGAAATGCTAAAGGCTCTGGGTGTTGAGGGGCTGTCATGGTTGACACGCCTATTCAACATCGCGTGGGAGTCTGGTACAGTGCCAAAGGAGTGGCAAACCGGGGTGGTGGTTCCCCTGTTCAATAAGGGGGACCAGAGAGTGTGTGCCAATTACCGGGGCATCACACTTCTCAGCCTCCCTGGTAAAGTCTACTCCAAGGTGCTGGAAAGGAGGGTTCGGCCGATCGTCGAACCTCAGATTGAAGAGGAACAATGCGGTTTTCGCCCCGGACGTGGAACTACGGACCAGCTCTTCACTCTCGCAAGGATCCTGGAGGGGGCCTGGGAGTATGCCCATCCGGTCTACATGTGTTTTGTGGATCTGGAGAAGGCGTATGACCGGGTCCCCCGGGAGAAACTGTGGGAGGTGCTGCGGGAGTATGGGGTAAGGGGGTCTATCCTCAGGGCCATCCAATCCCTGTACTCCCAAAGCGAGAGCTGTGTTCGCGTCCTCGGCAGCCAGTCAGTTTCGTTCTCAGTGGATGCTGGTCTCCGCCAGGGCTGCGCCTTGTCACCAATCCTGTTTGTGATATACATGGACAGGATATCGAGGCGTAGTCGTGGTGGGGAGGGGTTGCAGTTCGGTGGTCTGAGGATCTCGTCACTGCTTTTTGCAGATGACGTGGTCCTCATTGGATCATCGGCTTGTGACCTTCAGCACTCACTGGATCGGCTGGCGGCCGAGTGTGAAGCGGCTGGGATGAGGATCAGCACCGCTAAATCTGAGGCCATGACTCTTAGCAGGAAACCGATGGATTGCTTACTCCGGGTAGGAAATGAGTCCTTAGCCCAAGTGAAGGAGTTCAAGTACCTTGGGGTCTTGTTCGCGAGTGAGGGTACTATGGAGCGTGAGATTGGCCGGAGAATCGGAGCAGCGGGGGCGGTATTGCGTTCGCTTTACCGCACCGTTGTAACGAAAAGAGAGCTGAGCCGCAAGGCAAAGCTCTCGATCTACCGGTCGATCTTCGTTCCTATCCTCACCTATGGTCATGAGGGCTGGGTGATGACCGAAAGGACGAGATCACGGGTACAAGCGGCCGAGATGAGTTTTCTCAGAAGGGTGGCTGGCGTCTCCCTTAGGGATAGGGTGAGAAGCTCAGCCATCCGTGAGGAACTCGGATTAGAGCCGCTGCTCCTTTACTTAGAAAGGAGTCAGCTGAGGTGGTTCGGGCATCTGGTAAGGATGCCCACTGGGCGCCTTCCTTGGGAGGTGTTTCAGGCACGTCCAGTGGGGAGGAGACCTCGGGGAAGACCCAGGACTAGGTGGAGAGATTATATCTCAACACTGGCCTGGGAACGCCTCGGGATCCCCCCGTCAGAGTTGGTCGATGTGGCCCGGGAAAGGGAAGTCTGGGGTCCCCTGCTTGAGCTGCTCCCCCCGCGACCCGACCCCGGATAAGCGGATGAAAATGAGATGATATGTACTAAATAACAATAACACAATATGCAGACTGTATAACTGATGCTGCCTTTGATACATTTGAAGATAGAGCTTTGAAAGCATGATGATCATCATCACTGTTACACTTCTGAATAGTTTAGAGCTCATGGCCACACATTTGGAAGTCGATTGAGGCCAATACCGTGTCAGCATATTCATATTCACTGTGGCTACAATGGGATCTACTGTGATCACCAAAGTCAATCCAGTGTGGGCGGATCCTCACCCTCCTTCATGGGGAATATCGCACATTAGTAATGTGATCGGAAATGTGACTTCCTTCTCTTTCCTTCTTATCTTATGCAAAAACACAGAAACACACAAGGCATCATGATAGAGGAGAGATTCTGCAAACCCCAAAATCGACACATTTCTCTATACAAACAGCACCTGTTCAGTGATGATAGATCAAGACTGCATAAAGAATGAGGGAGCATATTTAATTGGATGTTTACTAGAGGAATAACTTCAACCACATGGATTAGATATTATTGGACTATATGCACTACGGCCCTTCATCTGCATGTCTTAGATCCTGAAGTAACACATAGATCACAAAAAGACTCCTGCATAGAGAAATCAAAGCTGCTTCGAAACCCATAAAATTCACCACACACCTCGTTATAAAAGTGGTAAAAATGGGAACATAAGATACGTCATTGAAAAAACAAAAGCTTCAGTATGCTGCCAAATACTTTCCTTCAGACCTTTAGCTCAACAAAACTTAATAGCGCGTGAATCGTTTTTTCTGAAGACTGAAGAAGGTGAAGTGGAAGAAAACCTTTACTTAGAAAAACAACCAACCCTTTGCTATGTTAGCACCGGTGACATTTTCTGAGTGACTATCTAGATGGATAATGTATTTGAAAGAGACATAACTTGGTGATAAATAAAAAATTTGTGTACTGCCATTTTGTGTGGTCTTTTTGTGTAATTTCAAAAATGATCATATCATTGGAGAACCCTGCAGAGAGCTGCCATCTGCACCCATTTGATGGTAGCAGCCGTCAATCACATGGTATATACATACAATGCTTTACTGTCTATTTTACTCTAATGCTGTGGTCACATAAAAATGCGAAGCCAATTTTCATGATGGCGTTACTCCCGGAACTTTAGCCGTAGGATAATTTGTGTTTACTTGGGCTATTTGCACCAGCAACGTGAATGACCTAATACACAAATATCCAACTACTGGTGCATTACTGTTGTGTGTGAGTTCACAAGATCGTCCGGAGGCACACAGCTTTGAGGAATTCCAGTTTCAGTAACTGCAAGAAAGTGACAAGAACTTGGCAACAGATTTTTACAGAAAAAATATTGAAAACCCTTTAGTGATTTCAGGTTGTATCTTAATTTTGTGATGCATATTTACATTGATATATTAACACATACAATAATAAACAATTAACTTTGATTTTTTATGGCCCCTAGGACTGAAAAAGAGTTAACATAAAATGAATGAATCCAGACCATAATTTACACTTTGAAATGGTTTGTATACTGTTTATGCTGCCAACAACTACATAACAAAGAAAGTTTTTATTATACAAGATACCTTTGAACTTTCGTTGTGCTCCATTTATCAATTTAGTAGGAACATTCTTCTATTTCAGCAACTCAAATACAATTGTAATTGTTGCCTCGTATCCTGTCGCTTTAAGATCAAAACTTAATTATCCACTGCACAAACTTTAGAGATAACAGGCCATTAATATAGACTTTAAATACATGAAATCATGAGATGAGATGACCCTTCCAGTCACCGGGAAGCTGTGTAATACTGAGCTGCATCACAGAATTGAAATTGACTGTGGCTGTTTATTTGATTTGATTATACTTTGGTTCAACAGGTAAAAGAGTATGGCTTTTATGATGGTAAACAAAAGTCCTATTAGGTCATGATAAATGATTGTCTATGGATAAAAATGTTCATCTCTCTCTCGCGTGCCTCTTAATTATGTTCCTTGGCCCCGGTGAATTTAAAGAGGTGAATAATGATGTGAGTTTTTATTACAATTCATCGACTTTGCCTTTTGCTGCCGTTTGAGCTGGAGAGTGCCCCGAGTCATCATCTCACATTAAATAATGAATAGTGATTGGTATGAAATTACTTCACCCCACTCTGCTGCCTGTCCATTAGTCCGTTAATCAACAGCATATGACTGCCAGGCTGCACAAAATCCTCTTGCAAACAAATCACCCTTGGCTTCCATCCCCTCCCTTCCCCTAAAATACAATTCCTCATTTGCATAATGAGGGCCAAAGGAGGGCAATGTTTGCTCGTAATCAGAATACATTTATTCACAGGAAGCTATCCTGTTGCAGTCGCTTAATTCACACCTGCTCCTGTCTTTAATCAAACCCGGGGTTCAGGCGGAGACACAGGCCCTGTAATGTGCTCCCACGGAGCCCTGGAGTCTGTGAACTGACAAAAGAAAAGATGGTTATGATTCACAAAATCGCACAAGCCTGGAAAAGTACAAGAGACATGGGGATGATAACCCCGGCCGAAACAATGTGAACATAAGTCGTCGAGGCTGTTGGATCAGGATTTTTCATATCATCAGCCTGACTGTGTTGATAAGTGGTTTTAATTATTAGTGTATTTGACGTTCACTTAGACTTTTTACCACCGACTAGGCTGGGTCTATGACCTAAACTGAATCCAGCCACAAGGTGCTTCGGCTTCACTTTCGTGGAGGAGTCATGTCCTTTACATGTTTTACATCTATATGTGAACCGTCACCTTATCGTGGTGGAGAGGTTTGCGTGTCCCCGTGAACCTGAGGGCTGTGTTGTCTGGAGCCTTGTGCTCCTGGTAGGGTCTCCCATGGCAGAGTGGTCTCAGGTGAGGGGCCAGACTAAGAATGGTTCAAAACCCTCAATGAATATCGACAAAAGAGGAGATGGGACCCAGCCCGGAGGAAGCCCGGGGCCCCCGTCTGGAGCTAGGCCCAGACGGAGGGCTCGATGGCGAGCGTCTGGTGGCCGGGTTTGCCACGGAGCCCGGTCGGGCATAGCCCGAACAAACTACGTGGCACCCCCCCTCTCTTCATCTCATGGGCCCACCACCTGTGGGAAGACCCGTTGGGGTCGGGTGCGCAGCCACATGGGTGGCAGCGAAGGTAGGGGGTCTCGACGGACCAGACCCGGGCGGCAGAAGCTGGCTCTGGGGACGTGGAACGTCACCTCGCTGTGGGGAAAGGAACCGGAGCTTGTGAGGGAGGTGGAGCGCTATCAGTTAGATCTGGTGGGGCTTACCTCCACGCACAGTCTCAGCTCTGGTACCGTACTCCTGGATAAGGGTTGGACTTTATTCTTCTCCGGAGTTGCCAAGGGCGTGAGGCGTCGGGCGGGTGTGGGGATACTCATAAATCCCCGGCTGAGCGCCGCGGTGTTGGAGTTTACCCCGGTAGACGAGAGGGTCGCCTCCCTGCGCCTAAGGGTTGTAGGGGGGAAAACTCTGACTGTTGTTTGTGCGTATGCACCAAACAGCAGTTCAGAGTACTCTGCCTTCTTGGAGAACCTGAATGGAGTCCTGTATGGGGCTCCAGTAGGGGACTCCGTAGTTCTGCTGGGTGACTTCAACGCCCACGTGGGCAACGATGGAGACACCTGGAGAGGCGTGGTGGGGAGGAACGGCCTCCCTGATCTGAACCCGAGCGGTCGTTTGTTATTGGACTTCTGTGCTAGCCATGGATTGTCCATAACAAACACCATGTTCGAACATAAGGGTGCTCATAAGTGTACCTGGTACCAGAGTACCCTAGGCCGAAGATCAATGATCGATTTTGTGATCGTGTCATCTGATCTGAGGCCGCATGTTTTGGACACTCGGGTAAAGAGAGGGGCGGAACTGTCAACCGACCACCATCTGGTTGTGAGTTGGATCAGGGAGTGGGGGAAATTTCCGGATAGACCTGGTAAGCCCAAACGAGTAGTGCGGGTGAACTGGGAACGTCTGGAGGAGGCCCCCGTCCTAGGTATCTTCAACTCACACCTCCGGCGGAGTTTTTCTGGCATTCCTGTGGAGGTTGGGGGCATTGAGCCGGAGTGGGCGGTGTTCAAAGCCTCCATTGCTGAAGCTGCGGCGGCTAGCTGTGGCCTCAGGGTCTTAGGCTCCTCAAGGGGCGGTAACCCTCGGACACCGTGGTGGACACCGGTGGTCAGGGAAGCCGTCCGATTGAAGAAGGAGGCCTTCCGGGATATGATATCCTGGAGGACTCCTGACTCGGTTGCAGGGTACCGACAGGCCCGAAGGGCTGCAGCTGCTGCCGTGTCGGAGGCTAAGCAGCGGGTGTGGGAGAAGTTCGGAGAGGTCATGGAGAAGGACTTTCGGTCGGCACCAAAGTGTTTCTGGAAGACTATCCGGCACCTCAGGAGGGGGAAACGGGGAACCATCCAAGCTGTGTACAGTAAGGATGGGACTCTGTTGACCTCAACTGAGGAGGTTGTCGGACGTTGGAAGGAACACTTTGAGGAACTCCTGAATCCGAATAACACGCCCTCTATGTTGGAGGCAGAGCTCGAGGTTGATGGTGTTTCATCGTCAATTTCCCTGGTGGAGGTCACTGAGGTGGTCAAACATCTCCGCAGTGGCAAGGCCCCAGGGATTGATGAGATCCGGCCAGAAATGCTAAAGGCTCTGGGTGTTGAGGGGCTGTCATGGTTGACACGCCTATTCAACATCGCGTGGGAGTCGGGTACAGTGCCAAAGGAGTGGCAAACTGGGGTGGTGGTTCCCCTGTTCAAAAAGGGGGACCAGAGAGTGTGTGCCAATTACCGGGGCATCACACTTCTCAGCCTCCCTGGTAAAGTCTACTCCAAGGTGCTGGAAAGGAGGGTTCGGCCGATCGTCGAACCTCAGATTGAAGAGGAACAATGCGGTTTTCGCCCCGGACGTGGAACTACAGACCAGCTCTTCACTCTCGCAAGGATCCTGGAGGGGGCCTGGGAGTATGCCCATCCGGTCTACATGTGTTTTGTGGATCTGGAGAAGGCGTATGACCGGGTCCCCCGGGAGAAACTGTGGGAGGTGCTGCGGGAGTATGGGGTAAGGGGGTCTATCCTCAGGGCCATCCAATCCCTGTACTCCCAAAGCGAGAGCTGTGTTCGCGTCCTCGGCAGCCAGTCAGTTTCGTTCTCAGTGGATGCTGGTCTCCGCCAGGGCTGCGCCTTGTCACCAATCCTGTTTGTGATATACATGGACAGGATATCGAGGCGTAGTCGGGGTGGGGAGGGGTTGCAGTTCGGTGGTCTGAGGATCTCGTCACTGCTTTTTGCAGATGACGTGGTCCTCATTGGATCATCGGCCTGTGACCTTCAGCACTCACTGGATCGGCTGGCGGCCGAGTGTGAAGCGGCTGGGATGAGGATCAGCACCTCTAAATCTGAGGCCATGACTCTTAGCAGGAAACCGATGGATTGCTTACTCCGGGTAGGAAATGAGTCCTTAGCCCAAGTGAAGGAGTTCAAGTACCTTGGGGTCTTGTTCGCGAGTGAGGGTACTATGGAGCGTGAGATTGGCCGGAGAATCGGAGCAGCGGGGGCGGTATTGCGTTCGCTTTACCGCACCGTTGTAACGAAAAGAGAGCTGAGCCGCAAGGCAAAGCTCTCGATCTACCGGTCGATCTTCGTTCCTATCCTCACCTATGGTCATGAGGGCTGGGTGATGACCGAAAGGACGAGATCACGGGTACAAGCGGCCGAGATGAGTTTTCTCAGAAGGGTGGCTGGCGTCTCCCTTAGGGATAGGGTGAGAAGCTCAGCCATCCGTGAGGAACTCGGATTAGAGCCGCTGCTCCTTCACTTAGAAAGGAGTCAGCTGAGGTGGTTCGGGCATCTGGTAAGGATGCCCACTGGGCGCCTTCCTTGGGAGGTGTTTCAGGCACGTCCAGTGGGGAGGAGACCTCGGGGAAGACCCAGGACTAGGTGGAGAGATTATATCTCAACACTGGCCTGGGAACGCCTCGGGATCCCCCCGTCAGAGTTGGTCAATGTGGCCCGGGAAAGGGTGCCCCCTGCTTGAGCTGCTCCCCCCGCGACCCGACCCCGGATAAGCGGATGAAAATGAGATGAGATGAGATGAGATGTATGATCCCGACTGTAATAATACGTTGCCCTGCTGATTTAGCAGTTACGTTAAGTTCATTAGCTTGGTTTAGTGTGTTAACAGCAGTTTTTCAGGCAGGCTGCTTCCATAAGAAGCAAGCAAGGGATTTTAAAAATTACTGATCTGATAAAAGATGTTGTGGGCGGCTGTGGCTGAGAGGTAGAGTGGTCGTCCTCCAACCTGAAGGTCGGCAGTTCGATCCCCAGTCTGACCCATCTGCATGCCGAAGTGTCCTTGGGCAAGATGCTGAACCCTGAATGGCCCCCCATAGAATAACAAAGTGCTGGGAATAGATGCACTCTATGACTGTGTTTGTGAATGGCTGAATGTAAAACTGTACTGTAAAGCGCTTTGAGTCGTCATCAAGACTAGAAAAGTGAGCCAACCATACAGAAAATTATAATTTTGTATTACTGTTGTTTTTGCTACTATGGAGCTTCCCTGCATTTTTTTCTCACATGTACTTTTTTAACCAGTTTGACAATAAACAATCTGATTCCAAACTGCATTTTTTATTTTGGCAAAATCCACTTTCCCTTTACTGAAAGGATAATGACACACTGCTTCTGTTGAGTGTAAACTGAAAATTCAGTCACGCAACCCTCTGTGTCTTGAATGTATTCTGTATTTTACTGTCAATCACAACAGACTCTCACCATCCTTTGGTCCGCATCAAGTCCATGTTGTGATGTGTGTTGATGTTGATGAGAAGGTCTGTGTAGCTCTGGGTCACATTTCCATGTCCTCTCTCCCATCACAGTCGGCCGCCGCACGCCACAGATCCCAGGTTCTAATCCTGATTAGCATCTTGTGGCGGTGTTTCCGCGGCGCACCTCCCAGAGGTCACTTGTCAGTCAGGCAGTGTGCTCAGCGTTGTGGCGTGTCTTTGATTTTTGTTTGATTTCGTGTGGGCAGCATCTCTCTATTCTCCCACTGCAAATTATTAGTGCGTCCCAGGATTTTTGAACATAAAAGCCAAATGTATTCTAGCAAAATATTTGATGACATTGTTACATTTTAATTAAATATAATGTTAAGGGGTAATTGCAAATATAGACATTTATTCATCTGAAAATGACACATAGGGTTACTTCTTATTATACGCCAACACAAGAATAAAAATAGAAGTTAACATGGTTTTCTCTGGGCCTCATTGTTCCAGTGCATCAGAGGACAGAGCAGCTCGTGTTCATTATGAGCTCACCTCCGATGTGACAGTCCCAGTGAAACATGTAAATGCGAATACACTTTGACCTAACAAGGACACCTTGTTAACCAACATCATTCTATATGATGGAATGAGAAAAAGCACCCTTATCCATCTCTGTCAGAAAAACAAGCAGCCTAATAGAAGGGATAAGGTCAACACCAAATGTCAAACTTGTTTACCCTGCAGAGGCAGACAGATTGGCCAGTATTCATCATAAACACAACAGGTTCCTATTACCGAAACATTCTCTCATCCAGTGTTGAAATGCTTGGGGCTTTTCACTCTTGTTTAATTGTGTGTAAATACAATGAAAGAAGAGTGATGCAGGAAGAGTCCAACGCTGTCTTTTTTTATTTATTTATTTTTTACAGTTAAACGCTACGTGGCATTTAGGGACAGTAAAGGTTATCCTTTTATGAATGATGACACGTTGCGAGCCGATAAAGCAGGGATTTTCCCTGTGATTGTTCGAGGCGTGATGTGAGCGGAGTTTGTGGGGGGAGAGAAAAAAAATAAATGTAGAATTGATTGTGGTTCTACTGGCTGTTATCCAGGAGAATAAAAAGAACTTGGGCGACTACGAGCAGCTAAGTGAGATGGATTCACCTGTTTCTCCTTTTCTGTTAGGGAACATACAGTGTATCATGTGGCATTCACTGTCCATCTGCTGTGTATGGCAATCATTAGGACAAAAGTGGGCTATAACACATTTCGATGGATAGGGATTCATAGCGTGGTGGTGACCCTAAATTCCCTCATGACAGGGTGTAATTCCTGTGTTTTATTACATGTGTAATTGACGGTGAGTGTGCACAAAGAGTGCCACCGATGCCAGGACAATTTATTATTCTCTACCAGGCCCAAACTGTTGCAGATCAATAGAACAGGAGTTAGAGGAGGGCTAGGGGTGCAATGTGTCATCATTTTAATGAAATATAGATTTGGGACTATTAAACAGCTTGCTAGTGCGGGCAAAATTGCTCACTTTTTCACTGCTAAACAAAGCCATCCATTTAACTGTAGAAAAATCAATAGCGGGCTGTGACCAATATGTACCTTTCAAATATGGGTACAGTTACATTGAACAGTGGCTAATAAATCAAAGCAAAGGGTACAGCATCTTTTACAGTCATTGATATAAAGCTTTGTGGCTCTCAGCAGAGTCTCTAGCAGAGTCTTTCATTATAGCACCACTGAAACACAACACAGAATAAGAACACGTCGCTGTCCACACATAGTGCATAATACTGTATTTGCAGGTATATGTAGAGGATCTGTTCTGTTTTTTTTTAATTAGCCATCTTACTATAAACTCATTGGGCATGCATACAGTATGATAGCAGCATTTATATGAATACAACCAAAACTATGATGAAACACATGCAATACCAAAATGAAGTTTTAAAAATGTAATCTCTGTATATCAATGTCGCAACCTATATGTGATGCACATTTTGTTTTCCTTTTCCCTCAAAATCTGTGTCTGATAATTGTGCATGACAGCAGTGCCACTTGAGAACACTGACAATAGTGTTGGACAAAATCTTGGCTGCACAAGATTTGGAAATAGAATGCTTTCAGACATGCACTGAACTCCAGATAATCTCCTTAAATTATCCGGAGGGGCTGTATGTGGCAACGCAAATGTCAGATTCAGTGACAACAGACATACCCTGAAGATTCTCCTGCCAGCCCTTCTAGTAAGAACTCCAGATAATGTCCGTGGGAGCCCATGTACAGCGGGAGATTATATTGAGGAATCACTACGAGCCAGGGGGCGCATGAATGGTGTTTTTACCGTGCAAAGAAAATAACTGAATGGGATAACATTATCTATCCACTTCAAAAATAACTAGTGGGTGTTTAGTATAGTTGGGGAAGAAACCCTACGGCTACCATATAGTACGACATAGTTTGTATGCTAACACAATTAAGGTAACCTCATATTAACATGTTAAATGTGTGTATCATTGTCTGTTAGTGTCTCACTACAATGAGGCAGTGCTCAGTGACTGAAGATGGAGCCAAAAAATAATCTTACCACAATTCCCTGACCCCGATGGAATACGTCACCAATTCAAGTAAAGATGTGAATAAGAAGACCTAAGGAGTTAGGAAAGGGATTTCAGTGTTTTATTTGATTAACTTTATTTATACCAGAAGATACGCAATACACACAATTACATTTATTTTAAAGTTTTCTGTCCAAAACAGAATGACACGTCCTGAGAAAAGATGTTTTCAGTTTATACGGAAACAACATTTGATCATCAGTTACTCACAATATAAACAACATCATAGAAATATATTTGAAAATTCAATTGTACAATCAGGATCGACATTTTTACATAATATAGTAATGTATACAGTTTGAACATTATATATTGTAAAGATACTGTGTCTTTGGATCAAATGTGTTCATACAAATTCATTTAAATATTTTCCAGTATTCAAATTTTATTTAAATACACTATATAGAACAAGCCTACCACTATACCCTGCAAGATAATAGGATCAAATGAACATCTTTCGGCCACAGTACTACAACTGATTACAACTGTTTTATCTCATTAAAATCAAAAAATCTCTCACAAGATAATCACTGGTGACAACAAAAGTACTTTATATGTTTCCAAATAACAATATTTAGACAATAAATGATATTCATGTGTAATTATGTGACTGCTGTGCATTTTGGTTGAGAGCACTGGACGTTGGTCAGCTGGACACTGTGGAGCAGTGGTTCAGTCACGTCAAGTCCAACCTACTCATTGTGAGCTTTTAAGCAAAGGAGTTGGACACAAATGGACCCAAAGAACCCGTCAAAAAGGCAGAAAGAACAGATCAGTGTTTTGGGTTTTTACAATTTAAATATGTGCATGAATGGAAAGGGAGGAATCTGTGTCAGGTTTATAATGAAGAGAGTCCTGCTAATAATAACAGGCTGTTGAATCTAAGTGGAGCAAATCCACTTCATGCATGCTGTGTTAATGTATTTCAGACAAGTTGAAATCTGTTATCTGGACACATTCTTATTGAAGCCAACGCGACGTGTTTGTTTTGGGGGTGAAGCGCTGCGTTTAGACTGAGGAGGAGAGCTCTTTAAATCAAGTGGTGCTCCACGCAAAAGAGGTCCCTGTCTCAGAGAGCCACGCTAATGGCCACTCTTAAGGCAACCTACGTGACCCTCAAAACGTGTGGCTGGTGTTTAACTGGAATAAATGCTTCCATAAAAGCAAGCCAGGATGTTTTGTCATCCTTTTTGGAAAATATCTTCGGGAAACGTGTATTTTCTCTGTCACTTTTGACAGACACATATACGACCAAGACCCCATACTTTATTTCGAGGCTTTCAAATATCCATCCAACCTGTGACTCGGAGATATCAATTTGAGCGCGGCTGGACTGAATCTCTTTTCCACTTTGCATAAAATTGACAACCATCTGGAGAAGCCTTGAAAAATTGCCTCACACTGAATAAGTGATGAAGAGATGAGCCCACTGTCAGTTGTAATAATGCGGCTGCTTTAAATGCACTGGCACCATCGGATGCATAATTGCAGGAGCGTGGGGATGCCATGTCTCTGATCTGTATCATGTAACGCAACTGAGCTTATAGTCTTTTCATGAGCGATGTTGCTCATTTCGGGGTGGTCTGTTATCACATTAGTGTCTCTTGATCAAACAGATGTGCTGTCGATAGTTATTCACCAGACGCAGTGAAAACAAAGCTGATGTAGCCGCGACGAGAAAAATATCGTAATTAATTCCAACATTTTGGAAAAGAGCAGGCCCATTTAAGTCAAAGCATGTAGTATAAAGCAAGGACATACTCTTTTTTTTCCACTAAGAGATAGTGTTTTTTTTTAAATAAACTTTCAGCGACTTCTGACCCTGACTGGCCTTCTCCCTTTCCACAATAAAACTTCCTCAGACAGGCTCAGGGCGTTCCGCGTGAACTTCTCACCTTATAATAAAAGTGTCAAAACTAACATTCTCCAGAGAAGCCAATACCCATCACAAGGCTGTAGTGGCGGATGTTTTGATTTGATGACACAATTAACGGCAGGATGACAGCTTTTCCGCCACCCATTCAGTTGTGGACATCTGGAAAAAGACAAAACCAGATAAAGGTTCCATGGAGTATTCAAGACAAAGGAAGAGATCACTAATGAAACGCATGTATAAGCTCCTTTCATACAAAGATCCTCTAATATTTACATAAAGAAAACCTATTACGCTTGCTTACACTAGGTAATTTTCTTATTTTATATTGCATGTCGTCGATGTGTAACCTGACACACCAGATGCTTTGTCACAGAGAAGCATCATGGGAAGGAAAGGCTGGATGCTTTCAAAATATGCTTAGAAGGTGGTTGGACAAACCATCTGCCTTTTACCATCTATTGTAGGTGCGAAACAGCAAAAATATCCTCTCCATCAAGAAAAATCTTCTTTCACGCCTCCCAGGGTTATGTGTCATGTTTAACAAAATATCATAACCATCCTATCCCACATTGGTACTCTCATTTATAGAGATGTTGGTTTTAATCATTGACTAACTTTGCTGCAAAAAGGTGGAACAAAAATGGACTCCTATTACGTATTAGTAACTTTCATTACAGAATCGCAAAACCGAATTAAAGTGAGTTGTAGTGGATTACAACGTACCAAGAAACACAGAGGCCGCACCATCAGACAAGTTCTGCCTCTAATGCTAACCTTAGCATGTGGCAGTTAGCAATGTGTTAAAAGGCACAGCCTAAGCTGTAGTGCAGCTAAAACTGAAAAAGTGAATAACTATTAAATGTAAAATGGCAGTATAGGAACTTGCTAATGTCAACATTTTAATATAACCGTGACGAGCAATACGTTCATGGCACTAAAATGAACATAAGTACTAAGGTGAGACTTTATTACTGTGCAGAGCTAAGCCTGATGAGGTCCAAACTACAGTGCAGGGTATAAAACTTCCTGATTTACATAATGTTACCTTAGCATCACCCTCCGGTCAACCATGGCCTTATGTGCCCCACTAGTGGTGGCTGAAAGTTTCAGATCTTTATGTCCATACAATGAATTTGTTAATCTGTACTGTAAATTACAGTCTCACAGTTTGAAAATGGCTGCAGAGGTCTGGCCTTATCGGAATCGGGTGTGCTACTTTACCTCATGGTCTAATTAGATTGTATATACTGGTCGTATTTGCATGTTTTATTCCTGTGAATGATAACTTGGCAAGAAAAGCACAACCTATAAATACACCTTAGTTGCTGGTGATGGTTGCAGAGAGGGCTGCGATGAGGCTGGTGCAGCAGCTCCTCACAATTCATGGTTGAGATTCACACATGCAATTTTATTGTTGATATTTAATAAAGGAAGGAGCTGGTATTTTATTGAAAAGGTTTCATGACATACGACTTTTATGCTCCTGAGCAAAGACAGAGATAATAATGATAACAACCTTGAGTTTTGTAAACTGTCAATGAAATGTGCTCAATCCCAAACTTTTTTTTTTGTTCAGGCTGTGTCAGCTAAAATTCAAGTCAGGTCAGTTGCACTTTATTCGTAATGTCCAGAATGGCAAACAGAAAGATCCTATTATCCGACTTGCATTATGGGAAGAGTAGGATACAGGGTTTTCTAAAGCCTAAATCATAACATCTCACCTGTTAATCTTATCAGCTCTTTTCTTTTTTATAAGCCCTCTGCTTTAAAGGTGTAATATTAAACTAGTGGATTAATTTCAAATGTTACAGCAAAGATTAAATATGTTATAACATCTTGTGTCCTGTACTCAAAGTCCAAGCAATAACTTCTGCTTCTGCTGCATCTCATGGTTGAAGTTTGCACTATTTACACTGATAAGATATGAGGTTTGCTCACCTCTGCTGACATGAATCATATGATGCAGGTTTTCGTCACAAACCATTTCCTTCTATGCGTTTTGAATTTTTAAAATATTGTATTTTTTCTACAGAAAAAAACGGTGTGTTCTGAACGTCAGACCCAGACACTAATATAATGAAATCTGTGTCCAATTACTTTAGCCTATTATACAGCATCAGCTTTAATCATGCATGTGCACAGGGTATAGGGCCTACATTTACAAAAGTATTTCACAAAGAGTGAACTCAACCGCTTTGCATAAAACTTGTTAGGTGTAGGAACTCTAGTCAACTCAATTTGATTTGGATAGCATTAAATCACAACATACATTATATCAAGGAGCTTTAAAGGCATTCGCATACAATTTTGGTCCAGATGTTTTCAGAGAAACCACTCTCCCTGATATCGTCACAATGATCAAAGCTAGAAAGACGTGTAGCATTGTTTTGCCTTGGCAGGGAAATGAGCTCCACTAAGTTATATTTCAAAAAACATTCTGCTCATATATTTTCTCAAATAGTAACCATGTTTTTCACTATTCAAAATGTCAGTGGGGAGTTTTATTGGAGTAGCCGAATCTAGGAAAGTCATTATATTTACAGTCTCAGCAACTGTGATGTTACTGTGATATTACAGCATCAATTAATTAATTGATAATGTCAAAGCACCCCAGATCATGATGGTCACTGACTTCACAGAAATTGCAGTTCAGAAAATGATTTGGTGTGAGGGCGGGGCTGGGGTCTATCTATCTAACTATCTTTTTCTTTATTCCTTTGCTCCTTTCGGCCTTGTAAGGGGACATGGGCAAACATTTTGAATAAAAAACACATTACTGTGCACACGCACTAGTCTTTGGTGCCCACCAGCAAGTATTACGTACACACGTGATATGTCAGACCCAGGTGCATTTCGGTAGTTTACTGTGTTGAAGTTGGAAAGACATTCACAGATTGGGACTTTACGAATCTACAGTTGCAATCAGAAATATTCAAACCCCCAAAGATTTTAAGGATTTATCAATTAAAGTAGACAGAATCGTGTTCTTTGATCAAAATTGTGCTTCGGATGCCTTCTTTATGAGTTGAGTGATACAGAAAATCAACACGGAAAACGCATGATGTAGTATTTGTGCGTAGCAGTATATTTTGTTAAGATGGCCATGTCACAATTATTCAACCCCTATATAAAATTGTTGTTTTTAAGCTGTCTGACAGTTTTTTTTGTCCTAAAGTTGAGTTGAAACATTATTAAGCCTTTGGGAACTCTATACTGATCCTTCATTTGCGTCAGCTGTGATGCATATATAAACCCCACCCATGAAGGTATTCAAGGTGAGTTGCAATCATGGGAAAGACAAAGGAGCTTACACAAAAGCTGAGAGAGGAGATTATTTCATCACACCTGAAAGGCCTTGGGTAGAAGAAGAATTCCCCCAAAAATTAGACACAATTGGGAACATTATAAGGAAGTTTACAACTGATGGAGCAGCTTCAAACATGCCTGGCCGTGGAAGAAAGCCCAGCATTTCATCAAGGACCCTCAGCAACTTAGTCAGAACAACTCAGATAAACCCCTGTGTGACTACAAGACACCTACAGGATGACCTGATGAAGGCTGGTACAAGTGCTGCAGTGGCAACTATAAGACATGCACTAAATAATAAAGGACTTAATGGCCGGCTCCAAGACGCACTCAGCTCTTGACCACAAGCAACATCAAAAGTCGTCTAGAATATGCCAGGAGGAATTTGTATAAACCTACAGAGTTTTGGGTGACAGTTCTATGGACTGATGAAACCAAACTGGAACTGTTTGGACGTATGGACCAGCGGTATATCTGGCGTGTGAAAGGACAGGCTTATGACCAGAAGAATACCATCCCCACAGTCCAGCATGGAGGTTGGTCAAAGATGATATTGGGCTGTTTTTCTGCGGCAGGAACTAGCAATCTTTATTGTGTACATGGCATCATGGACTCACAGAAATACCAGGCCATTTTAAAGAGGAATGTGATTCCTTCTGTTGACAAATTGAACCTTGGTGATCGTTGGACTTTCCAGCAAGACAATGATCCAAAGCAAAATCTCCAAGTCCACCAAAGCTTGGTTGAGAAAAAGATCCTGGAACGTCCTGGAGTTGCATTCACAGTCACCAGATTCAAATTTGATTGAAAATCTTTGGTGGGATTTAAAGAAGGCAGTTGCAGCATGGAAGCCATCAAACATCACTGATCTAGAGGCTTTTGCACTTGAAAAATGGGCAAAGATTCCAATCGAGAGGTGTAAGAAGCTTGTCCGCACTTACCGAAAACATTTTTTAGAAGTTATAAAAGCTAGAGGATGCGCCACAAAGTACTGAAGCTGGGGGGTTGAATAATACTGCACATGCACATGTGTTGAAAGAGTTACATTTTTCATTTGAACTTCAAAGTTAAGTCAACTTCTGTTGTCAAAATAACTAAAATACGCATCAATTAATATCTTTTGTTGTTTGATGAGTTTTTTTTGTAATTTTTTGTCATTATCTGTCATCCACATCACTATAATGTCTATTGAGGTGAGGGGGTTGAATATTTCTGATTGCAACTGTATAACTAATAAATGAAATGTCCCAAACGAAAGCAAAGTCTCCTTCCAATCAGAGTAATGTACACAACCAGCTACAGCTTTATTTCCTCAAAACGAGTCGAAATCTGATCAAGAGGAATACCATTGGTCTATATGCACAGCAGGCAGTGAGACGAGTTGGCAGCCAGCGTGTACAAACACACATCACATAATCAATACACACATAAATGCTCTCCTCCTGGTCCGACTACAGCTCGCACCTTTGGAAAAATATAACTTGGCATAATTTGGTGACTTACAATCTACACTACTTGAATTATTAATTACTGGTAAAAATGATTAAAAAAAATCCTAAATATTAGGAGGCTCAATTGGAAAGAGGCTTCACTTGTGTTTTAAGGATGTTTGTTAATAATTTATTGATCCCTAAAGTCCGAATCTGTGAATATCTTTCCAACTTTACCTAAATCAACTACCTCCTTTTCTTTTAATCAACAAAAAAATTGAAAGCCAAAATGCACTGTGGTCTGGAATGTAAAACTCTCTGTTGCACACTGGAAACATAGGGTTTTTATTTATATTTTTTGTCCTCCTAACTCAAGAACCACTCATCCAAACATTTAACTGCGTTTCCAGTTTCCCCAACAACACGCCCAACAAGTTTGAATTCCATCAGATGGGAGGTTATTGAGAAAATTGAAGGACAGCTGACCGACAGATTTCTGGATTCAGCTCCTAAAACACTTCTTAGCTGAGTGATCACTGTTAATTAAAAGAACTGCTGCATTAATTAATATATTGCAGTTGACCCCTTCATCCTTGAATCTATCATTTAAAGTTCATTGTCGGGTTGTGTTGTATTGGATTTAGTCATACATAGATGAAGACGTGTGATTTCCCACTTTGTAGCACAGATGCACTCCACTGCTGCAGAAGGAAGCAAGGGGAGGGAGAACCGAGATTAGGCTAGGTGCTTCATAATAATGCCTCATGGAGTGTTGATAACCTTTCAGCTTATTATCCTAATTAGAGTACACAGCTGGAGGAGAAAATTAATTCAACACCGGGCCATTTTGTTTGTTTATTTACTGATGTGTGCGAACTGGAATGGGGTAAACAGAGCTTGATGATCAAGGCTTCTGTTTGGTGCCGCAGCGACGGTCGTAATTTTAACCGTACGCACGGCGCAGCCATTTAAATTCCACAGCAACTTTAAAAAAAATTGCAATGTCTAGTATACGCCATCCATTCACAAGCATGCGGGTTCATCTCAGCCAATCAGGAGCACATTCATATAATTGTATTTAACGAGGGGCTGATTTTATTGTCTGTATGGAGTAAAAAGATGTGAAGTATATGCAAGTGAGATGACATTAACCACTGAGGGCAATGAAGAGTGCCACAGTGAAAAGGCTGAGAGCACTGACTGTAAAATAAAGAAAGAGGACGGGGGATTCATAATCAAGCAGCAGATGGAAAGTATTCTTTAGAGATCACACAGTTTTGCACATTTGAAACTGAGAGATGTATGCAAGCCAAAAGGAAATTGTGCTTTCCTCAATTCTCCTCATGCCATAATGTGGGTTTCCTCTGAACTGGTGTAATTCCCCTCCCAGGGGGACAAGGTTGTTCCACATGAGCTGGTTCCCTAATAACCAACCCAAGCCTCCTACTGAAAAATCCATTAAGGTCAAGTCATGCATAGTTGATTGAACATCTCGTCTGGTGGTCTGCTAAGAAGAGCCATGAGTCTAAGAATACCACATTAATCAGAGGCAAATGTTTTTATGGTTATGGAACCGCAGATGTTCTTATGGGGACTTCTTGGCACATTCCTATCATTAGCACCGCAAGTCTGATTTAGCAGCATATTTCCAGCAATGGGTTGATGTACAAGCGTAAAAAGGCGGTCGGAAACAAAAGAAAGGGGTGCTTTAAATGGCAGCCCAAACAATCCTGAGGGAGCGTCTTTGGTTTCCATCTCCCAGGGAGGGTCCGGCAGCACTCTCCGATGAATACTGCTTTGCTCTTCAAAAAGAAACACGACGACAGTAACCTGCTGTTATGCGAATGCAAAGGGGGGGCTCCAAGAGCACCGTGATCTCTCCTCCACCTCCTTCTATTCACAGCCAGCCTGTGCTCTCCCTGCTCCATTAGTTCAGACACCACATCCATCCCACCGAGCCTTGCACGGGGGAGGCAGAACCAAGGACGGCTGCGTGTGTCTGTGTGTGTGTGTGTGTGTTACGTATTGTGTTGGCAGCGGTGATGGTTGTGGTGGAGGGTAGCACCTACGAAGTGATGCAGCCAAGCATGAAATCACCTCTCTTCAGCTTTAAAGGGCTTACATGGATTTTTAATGATGAGCCCGTACCTTTTATGTGCCAAATATACTCAATGACTCCATTCTTTTTAATGCATATTTAACAGTAAGAAAGGGGACAGGGCTGTAACAAGATTAATGGGACATGCATAGATGCAGGTGTCTCTCTGTGTTCGGGTTAACATTGAAGGTGTCATGCTGCATGAGGAGGCTCCTTGCAATTTTAATCCAGAGATTTTAGTGGATTCAGCAAACTGGCTGACAGAGGAAAAACCATGAAGGGACAGTCTGAAATCCCTATAAAAATATTTACTTTTATATGTAACTAACTTATTTAGCATTTATAAGCATGTTAAGTGTTAACCTTGATTATCATCACAGTTCCTCCTATTAATGATCCATAACAGATGTATAAACAATAAATTATAATTTGATATGAAGCTGCTCTCATATATAATCATGCAAGTAATTATATCTGTAAATAGTCGTTAACCTGCTTAACTGCTTCGGATAACACTATTCTAAATACATAAACAGCTCCAAACATATTTAGTCCGAAGAAAGGTTGTTTGTCTATTACATGCTATTTAAATGCATGACTGCTTATTACAATCATTAATTCAATAGAATACTCAAGTGTACACACCCTTCTCTTTTTACATTCCTAAATTCTTCAATGAATCACAGGGGAGTATGAAATTCTTTCTCGGAGTGTGTAGTTGGACGCTGATTATTAATGTCCCACGTCAGTGTTTGTTTATGCTGAGCACACCTTCGAACTGTAGATTCAAATGTGGGGCCTGTTCCAAGCAGCAGATTCACTGAATGAACCTGTAAACTGGAACTCAATTAAATTTCTTTAATATAAACAGCTGAGTGTGTTATAATGAACTTTTTAACATTTCCACAAATGTGAAAATACCCTAACCCTAACCCATGCATAGCCATGTTCAAAACAACTTTAAATTAAGCTGATGAAAATTAAGATTTTACACAACTATTCAATATATACTGCTATTAAGCACTGCTATCAACTAGTTGTGTGTTTGGATAGTTTCATATAGTCGTTTCATTATCAAGCTCTTAAAATGGCGCTTACTTACAACACCACTATATTTCTATTATAGTGTTTTCAACCATTTATTGATTGTGTATCCTTATTAAGAGTAAAATAAGGGGTATAACTCCTGCAAAGCAATACAAGTATTCAGTGATTAAATATTATAGTGTTAAATTACATGATAAGAAGAAAAAAAACATGTTAGACAAGATGTTGGTCAGAGGTGAGATTGTAAAATTTCATCACAAGCGCAGTGGCAGCTCCCATCTGCTCAGCACAATGAAAAAAGCTTCTTGCTAAGTCTGTAGCTGTACTGCTGGAGGGAAAGCCAATCAAATTAATCACTTACTCTTCAGGCCTACTGGGAATCACTGTGTGCATGAATAGCGAAAACTGTATTTATAATGGGGCATGACCTGGTGATAAGTACTGTGGGTGAAGTGTATGATTTAATGAATGGGAGCTGGTCACATGTTGCTTGTGGAGGGCAAGAAGCCCAAAATATATTTCATTGTGAATAAAAGGGGGGGAATCAACACCCAGGGCACTTTAAGAGAATTTGAGAAAAGTCAAATCATTATGGTTCACTGTAGGTAAAGAGTTTGACTTCAGGTTGCAATTGTGTCAACAGGAGATCGAGGGCAACGGCCATCAAAGCGCCATTTTTCATCTGTATAGACATGCAGTGAATGTGTTTTCCTTTCTGCTCCTTTTTAAAAGATACCAGATACTACCAAAGGCAGTATTCGTCATTGTTGGTGTGCGTGCATGCGACGCTCTGAGGAAGAAGAAAAAGGTTGTTGTCTGGGGGGGGGGAGCAGGACTCGGCATGTGTGACAAACACTTTAGCAGGAGTCTTTACACAGCCCAGGGCTTCCTCGCCGGCACTCAAGCATGCTGCCACTTTCAGTGGGGATACTCACCTCTGCGAGCCACCGCTGTTCAGGTAACAAGTCAATCGAGGGAAATTGAATGCAAATGTGACCTTCAGTTAAGTGTCCCATCTCTCTTTAATTTAGGACAGTTTGTCAAATATTCTGTTAAGTATAACTCAAAAATTGCTCTGCTTTCTGACTAGAGTGACAATCACAAAGGCTCCAAATGTGCTCAAGAGAGGTTTTTTTCAAAGAAAAACATCAGGAAAATTCAGCAAACATATTTTCCTTTTCACATTGTCTTTCCAAGTTATCATCTCCACTGGTTTATGGCACCTTTTTACCACGCTGATATTTGCTATAGTTTTTCTTTCAGTTTTTTGTCTGTCACATGTTAGAAAAGCTGTCAACACTTGACTGTGAATTTTCCCCAAATTGTCTTGCCTTATTTTCAAGTGGACCCACTTGGATATTTCCTGGACATTTTACAAGGAGCCTGGTAGAAACTTTTCCGGAGAATGTCCAGAGCAACTGAATTGGACATTTTGGTTCACATCCAGCTCCTCTAAAGAATTCCAGGAAAATGTCTGGACTTTAGTGCAGGTAAGCAGCCTTAGAGACTCTAGGAATGACAAGTGAGACTGTATTTAGGTAGCAACGTAATCTATTTGGATATTACAGTGCTAAGACACAATTATACAATTAAAAATGCCAACAATCATATCCGCCTCTAATGATAGAGTGCAACTAAGAAAAGGATTATGCTAATGGTGAAACAGCGTTCATTTTCTCTTGACTTCATCAGGGTGTTGTTAGAGGCTGTAAAGCTGAAATATCTATTTCTTAATATAAGGCAATACGTTTTGAATTGATATAACCTCAATATTGTTTATATTAATCAAACAAATTTTAATAATCAATGTTATGGGAGCCAGTTGATGGAGTAGAGTGATCAGTTATGAACCAATCTTTAATGAACCAAAAAAACGTGTTTATCTTATATCACAAAAAATATCATAATCATAATATTGCTGAAATTGGTTATGGATCAGTAATTCTTCATTGACTACATAATGTCAGTGAAATGTCTTGATTCTCCAGCATTTGTCTTTTAAACTTTTAATTTGACGCTTCGGTATTGGAGGTGCAACATGCTTGGAGGATAGCTGCATACTCTTCAGAGAAAAGCTGTCAGGCAGTCTGCAGTGTTGTAGAGTAAACAGGTTGGTGAAGGCAATGTGCCAAAACATGCGGGGGGAATAAATCCTGTGTGTGAAGGACCCTTCCGGGAGTGTCCAATGGTGCCTTGTGTACTGTTGGCTCTTATGACAGGACAACTGTTAGGGCCATGAAGTATGAATCAAGAAGAAGGTAAACTTTGAGTGGTTGCTTCGGTTGATGGGACTTCTGGCTGCTACTAACTCTGCGGCATGTCATCATATATTGATGGCCAGAAGACTTTCTCCTGCCCTTCCTTTGTTGCTTCCACTCCTCTGTGTCCTTTGTGCACCACTGTCAAGTTCTCTGAGCGCAGTGATTTAAGAATAACTGCTCTGTTTCAGTATAGTGTTCTCAACAGTCAGCTCATCAGGGAAAGCCAAGAATGGGCTCACCTCATCTTGGATTCTGCATGCAAGTGTTTGCGGGTCTCTTTGAACGATGCAGCTAAGTGTTTTTGACTGGTGGCTGTACCTCTGTTGTTTGCAGACTTCATCCAGGTAAAATGGGGATATGAGCTGGACTGAGATCACTTCAAATTCTTCTTGTTCGTCCTTCTGTGGGCTGAAATATTGACTTGCAATGCAGGAACAAGTGTCAAAGCAGTTTACCTCACTCAGTGAAAAATGTGTCTGATATTCTGTATCATCAACAGTCTATGCTGATAACATGCTTGGAGAGTGTGCAATTAGTTCTTACAGATAGCATGCACATGCAACCAACTCATAACCAGGCAAGGACATCAAAAATCTAAAACATGATTTTGATTTTACATTACCTCTTGTGGTTATCTTACTACCTTTCTAACCATAAACAATTTTAAGAAAAACACAGGAGTCCCACAGGGCCATGTTCTTGGCCAATGTCTCTTCAGTGTATATTTAAATATCTTTCCAGATTTTGGTCTTGGCTCAGCCCTTGTCAGAAGTTAAGGTTAAACTTGAAAATTTGAATCTCAAGCATAATATAACTGTGACAACATTGACTGATAGTATATTTCAGCTTTAATAAGATGAATATTTACTTTCAGTGGGATGCATCATTCTTTGATTGAGCAGGATTTACACAGTCTTCAGTTTGCAGTATAAAGGGCAGTTTGGCTGGGATTGGATGGTTGTGGCTCAAATCGGTTGGACAGCTGCAGTGTTTACATTGTTACTAGATGAAGGATTGAACATCAGATTAAGCACATATCCACTGTCTGAATGCCAGTGAATCATGCAATTAATGCAACTGTAAATACTCAACCAGTAATCATGATTCGTACTCTTGTGTATATGTTTAAATGTTGGTGAATGTGGTCATCCATTTTATCAATCACTCAGCAAGCATCTTGTTTTTGGTCATTATAGCGTTTATTGATTATTTTAAATCACTTAGTTGTCCTAATATTAGCCAAACCAACAATTGTAGTTGTCTTTAGTATGTGCAATATGTGTGTGTTTAAGCGAAAGGGAAAATGTCTTCATAGTTTCCACATTTCACATTCAAATTATCTGATTGCATAGAGAAAAGTTTCAATGCCAAGTTTTAGAATCTAATTTTAACATCCCCGCTCATAGCAGCTGCTGTTGGTGAAGAAAAAACTCTACGTTTGGCAAATATGAAAACACAAATCACAAAACGTTGTAATTTAGATTCAATCATTAATAAACACAGAGACAAACACTTTTTTTTCTGATACGATGTTTAATGTCATAAACATTTTATGTTATTACAGTTCTTAGGGGGCCAACTGTCCTGCAACTCAAATACTGAACATTTAACTTCCTCTAAAATACAAAAAGAACAGAGTAAAAGGTAAAGGGTAAAGTAAAATTACCGGGGCATTTATAATATATTATATGTTTTCAATTCTTTTGAGTATACAATGCCATGTGCATTGCTGTTAAAACAAGCGTTTATGTTTGTCTTCATATAAAAGGCCCCAAAAGGAAACTGGCAAAGGGATAAAACATATGTGCATACACACATGTTTACTCTGGCACTAATGTTCGCACCCCTGACAGACTTGTCAGACGTTTCTGTGTCATGATCGGATTTTGTTAAGTTCCCTATATAGACGTTATTTTCTTCCATTCCAACGTCAGTGACACATGAAGACTAAAATCTGGCAGCCGAACACACAGTACTGACAAAGTATTTCCTGATAGAGTTTATGTATCTTTATACTGGCCATAGT
Source organism: Platichthys flesus (assembly GCF_949316205.1). Classification (NCBI taxonomy): domain Eukaryota; kingdom Metazoa; phylum Chordata; class Actinopteri; order Pleuronectiformes; family Pleuronectidae; genus Platichthys; species Platichthys flesus. The sequence goes on along the minus strand of NC_084961.1, from coordinate 16,639,682 downwards.
CATTAACATGTATACATATGTTATTTGCAAGTCAAATCAGGCAAATTGAGCTTGCATGCAAATAATTAACACTCACTGTGCTGAGCAGGTACAGCCTGTGAACATGTTCAAGTGTGTTTAAAAAAAAAAAAAAAACACTTTGTTTCAGAGATCAGACAGATACTCATGTTATTTTCTCCTCCTCCAGAACCGGCATCATGGTGTCTTTGTTTTGACTTCTTAAATTAGCAAGAGAAGCCTAGTGTGTTTGTCTGTATACATTCATATATTCATCTTTGTAGTATTTCTGACTTTGCAACAAACAGACGAATTGGCAGTTTCATTGTTAAACAAGCCATGTTTGTCATTTAGCCAACATGACATATTGTCCAAAATAACTGTGTTTGACAGGAAGTCCATATTTTCTGAAAGTCTAAACAGTTAGTTTGACAGTGATGGCATATCACTGCCATCGTATGCACAGTAGATTACTGGTAAAACCAATGTTCCTGTTGCTTGTCTCTTGCTCTTTGCTCTTATCTCCTAACTCCCATCATTATACTCTTTGACTCACACTTCAGTAAATTAACTGTATTAAATTAACTGCGATGACATCCGCAAGGAGATCAATAGACAAAGGGGTAAGGGTTCTGTAACTTAACCATTTCAAAGATTTTTTTGATTGAAACCGAGAAAGATATATTGCCTGTATGGATTTGCTACCTCTCAATACTTCTATTTCCTTCATGGGTCAAATTAAACTGACTTTGATATGTCTGGGTAGGATTCAGTTATTAACAAGAGGATGAGAGCTAAAAGGATGCACTGGCACAATGAAAATCTAAGCGCACACAGACACACACACACACACTCACACACAGTTATTTCTCTGTGACTCTAAAGGACAAACTTTTCATAGTAGAGCACACTGAGCCTTATGTTGTGCTATGTTCCGTGTTATATATATATTAATACAAAAAATTATTAAACATTATTATTATTATTACATTATTACCTTGATAAATTTCCTGAAGATGAGACAGTTAGGTGCTGACCCCAGCTGAAACGTGAGAGGCTTCTGAAGTGCCCCTGTCCTGTAAGTAGTCATAATTATAGTCACCCAGCTTTCTGAACTTTTTGAAGCAAACAATGTGCTTGTATTGAGAGCAATTTTCACAATATTTTTAATGATTAACAAAATTATACAGCTTACTGAATCACTGAATCAGGATGTTGGACATATAAATGGCCCCAATGTGTCAATTTCAGCCTCCTTATGGCCCCTGATTAAGCAGAATTGTAGATCCAGCTCTGCCTTAGCTACTTCTCAGCTATACATGACTTCAAATGTCTTAAAGGTCATTGATTTCCATTGTATGGACTTGCTTTTGTCCAGGTTGTGTATAAATACGTCAGTCCCCACAACATGAGCGGGGAGAGCGTGGCCTAGGGGATAGAGCGGGTGTTCTGCAACAAGAAGGTTGCCGGTTCGAATCCCACTCTTTCCCATCTGCATGCCTAAGTGTCCTTGGCAAGATACTGAACCCCTAAAATGGCCCCTCATAAATGCTGAATGTTCAAAAAATGTAAGTCGCTTTGGAGAAAAGCGTTAGCTAAAATGACATGTAATATGAGTAATACCAGTTCACACAAACAGACACACTCCCTCACACACAGGGTTATGATATCAGGGTCTTGTGGGTTTTATAGGCGTGAGCAAAGTCAGCACAAATACACAGCTCTGTTGCAGCTCTATCACATATAGATGAAGTGCTGCATTTTACATGATCCTGGAATCCACTGTTTCACAACACGCTGCGAGAGAAATGGCGAAATCACAACGTGGTGCTTCTCACTTCTGATTTGATTTGTCAAAGCCCTTTTACCTAACTGACCATTATGCTCATGTTTTACTGCTGTACTTTACATTATAGATTCATGTGTAGTTTAGGTTTAATGGCTTTGTAAATCTGTCCGTGCTAATATAAGGTACAGTGTGTGAGCCGTGAAGGGAGGAGGCTAAAATACTCAAAAGGAAAAAGAACTAGGATCCAGTTCCCATATGTGGTATGTCTCTTTTGTAAAGCTGTACTGTTACAAAGTTAGTAATGAGTTTTGTTAAGTGATGTGATTGATATAATAAGTTGAGAAACTGGCTTTAGTATTGATTATCCTCAGAGATGTTAGTGTTAAATTGCATACCCTAAATGTGTTGCGTTACTAAAATCAGTTTTGTTCCTGGGTCTTTCATCCACATCTCCTAAAAATGATCTTTGTGTACTTATACTGAACAAATATTGTACATTTAAGAGAAATCTGCCCTTCACCGTGCAGAGCAGAAATTTGTATTGTTTACTGATGTGTTCTCTGATCACACTGACATTGTAACCACATGATGGGGCTGGATGGTGGATGCTGGACAACAATTTTGGCTAGTCTCTGTCAAAGGCTTTTTGCATTCATATGCAGATAAATTAAAAAGCCGATAGTCATTGTATTTCAGTCAATGAGTTTCCCCTCTCTCTTCTTTTCTCTCAACACAGACTGTTTACCTGTACCTGTACCCTGCTTACATGTGATTGGTCAAACTAGAAACAGAAACAAGACGGCCACCAAATATTATTTTGTCCTAAACAAAGATAATGTACTAACTGAAAGTTGTATCAAGAATAAATTTAAACGCAATAGTTAAATTTATAGTTAAGAGCTTCTCAAATTCCTTCGTGAATTTGTACTTTTTTTTCTTTTACAAAATGTATTGTTTTAAAAGTCAATATAAGATTTTGCATTTATAGAAGTTATACAATTTATAGAAGAAAATCACCCAAAAGGTATTTTCATGGAATAGTGACTGTTTTCAGATAAGTGTAAAAGGTGGGAGAAATAGAAATGACAAGCCAGCTTCTCAACTCTCCAGTGGATCCCCTCCCAGCTCTATTTCTAACTCGGGCAGTTGTTTTTTTTCTCATGAGAAACAGAACACTTAAGAGCAGAACACCTATTCATTATATTCAGTTACAAAACCACATAGAACCTGGAGGACTTACAAGTGGCACTACTCTCTGATTACAGCGTGGGTTCAGGCTTATCACATGCGGAGCGCAGTAGGGAGACAGACAGAGGCGTTATCAATAAATACAATTACGATGTCAGGTGATTTGTGTAAGCCAAGGAGGAGGCAGTGGGAGTGCGGCGTTGCCTCTGTGATGGAAATGTAGTGGATTGTATGGAGTGGATTAAAACATGGCTTCAATTTGACTTTCATGTGTGAAGAAGTTTCACCGTGATATACAGTATCAGGCGAATTTGAGGTTCCTCTTTATATCATTGATTTAGTCCAGTGTTGTTTATCATGCTCCTCTAAAGGCAACGGGACGTTCTCTTGATTAAGTCAGCCACTAGCCGCAGTAGTCGGGAAGCCGAAATGTCCAAGTGGCCGTCAGTTCAGGAGCTCAGCCTCACTAAAGTGTCCGTGCCACGTTTGAAAGCTCTGCTACGTGTGACCAGCATGTCTGCTGAATATGTGCCTGCCTACTTAGTGTCAGATGAAAATTAATAGACACAGATGTAGTCCACAGCTTAGGATAATCACGTAGCCCTTGGGACAGTGGGTTAAGAAAACCGCAGTCAAATGTCTCATTAATTCATATTCAGGGAGGTCATGGCAAGGTTTTGCCTCCGTTGCACTGACATTTAATCAGGAGTCCGCCCAACTCTCCAATAATAGAATAATAGCTATTATGATAGAAGACATTAGGTGATAATAACTTAGCACATTTTCGCTGTCTGTTCTCCTTGGAATCCACCTGTGTGAGATATACCTTCATGGCTTGCTACTCTGCTGATACTGACCAGATATTTTCCCTCTGTTCTCCTGCCCGTCCCAGCATGAGATATGCCTCCCTTAAGCCTGAAACATGCTTCTGCGACTGCGTCTGCGTCTTTTCACGCCGCTGTTGCGCAAGACTCGTTTTCATTCATGCTTCCCCAACCGTTGCGCGTCTTACAAAGCCATTCCACGCCAGAACACTAGGCGGAGTAATGCTTTTTGTCGAAGACGACCTTAGAGACGCCTTCTTTCTTCTTCGTCGATTGTTTATTTACATAGCCACTGCGGCTCCTCGTAGCCTTTTTCTGGCGGACAAATCCGCCAGTCAATGACAGGTTATACAAGTGATCATACTATCGGATATCTTCTGCCAAGTGCTCTTCTATTTGGTCCATATTCGCTCTTCTAAATCTTCCGTGATATCTGCCGGTATTATGGGGCATGAAACCGGAAATGCAGCTCCAGAAGGGATGTAGAGCAGACCAATCACAGCCTTGCGGGCTGAGTGAGCTTGCGGAGCTTTGCCGTAAATTTTAGAAAAGGGGGTCGACACCCGTCAGCACGTAAGGAGGGATACATAAGCACGTAAGGGACCCGGAAGGGCTCTTGCGCTTACGGGCCCGTGAAAACGCAGAAGCATGTTTCAGGCTTTAGATGTGAGCACAATCTCAGCGAGATTTAGTTTACAGCCCAAGGTCCTCCTAATGAAACAGATATATTTGAGCTGTGGTGAAGGAGACATGTCCAGCGATTTAATAATCCACCTTTCACAGTAACAAAATGCAGTCTTTAATGTGGAACATTTTTATTTCTAGACCTTGCTCTGTGTGTGCGTATTTCAGGGAAAGAGGCAGGTGGAGTCCCTCTTCCTTGAAGCACCTCTCACTGTTAACACCGCTGCTGATATGATGTGTTGCAATACAGAGTAAGAGAGGATTGTGAAAAGTCTTTAGTGAGATTGAGGTATTAATTTGTAGCATCTTCTGTTCATAATGAATTTCACAGCTTCAAAGTTAATTAGCGATGCTGGCGTACTGATGGCTGCGTTAATTGGAACACATTCAGATGATGTGCAGCTGTAGTTAAGACACAAACTGTAATAAAATTGTCTTTGTAATTTTGAAAGATCCATATTGGCTGAGGTGATCTTTAAATAAAATAAGAATTATCCTTAATAATCTATGAGAATTAGGCGTGAAATTCTGCTGCATGAAGGGTAAACAGTGACCGACAAAATCTGTGTGTGTATTTGTGTGTGTATGTGTGCGTGCGCGTGTGTGAGTTTTTAATTACCAACTTTAAACACACTGGTGTTGACTTTGTGAATGGAACCTGCTGTGCAGGAAGGTGAATCTGCGTCTCTCGCGTGCATCCAAATGGAGTCAATGCAAATACAGGAGAGATTAGAATAATATTCATTCCCCTTATGGAGGCTGGATTATCCCAGAGGAGCCTCCACCAACACCTCCCACCCTCCTCTCTGGTCATCTGATGAACCAAATGAACCCCGGATGTTCACTGTACTTCAACCAACCTAAATTACCTTTAGACATTGACAAAACAATATAAATTGAACAACAGTGAATACAGACCAGTTAACATAATGGAATGACAAAGCAGAGATACAGAGTGTGTGTGTGTGTTTGTTGTTTTCCATATTAGAATATATATATATATTATTAATAATAATTTGGGGAAGTTTAAGGAGGGATGTTCAAGAAAATATAATAACAATATAACCCTAATGTTAGTAGTAATAACATTATTATTATAGTGGTCCGAGTATAAGTACCAGTATCATGATAAGAAAACATAATTTTATATAATCCTTACAGTTTCAATAGGGCCCTAATAATAAGTAACTTAACAAATGTATGACTTCACAATCCACTTTAAGCTATCATAGGTCTTTACTTTGTAAAGACATATTTGGGAGTCAATATATGACCATAATCAAGAAGAATCCATGTTTCCGATTCAAATACTTTCCTGTAATTATAAAGATGTACGATATTTAACATGTTTATAGGAAGTGTCCTTCAGGATTTTAGAAAGCACCTTTAGACACAGAAAGAACCTGTTGTTTTTTTTTACTTTTAGAGCCTCCCATCTCTTCTCAGTCTGACCTAGCGTCGACAGTCGGGACAGGTGAGGCTGAGACATGGTTAGAGAGGCTGTCTGCTCCTATTAGGGGTGTTGAGTGAGCGGGTTCTGAGGAGCGGATTTACAGCCCAGGAGAAAAGAAGGAGAGGGCTATGGAAAAAAACACTGCTTTTCACCTTTTCACCAAACTTACCAGTAATTGGTGATTTTTCTTTTTTCAAACGTTTATATCTGTATGAGAGAACTTCACTGGGAAATGGAAGATTTTGTTGTAGTAATAAAGCAAAAAGACTATTAACAAATAATAATATGTTAAACGTAAAGGATAAAAGCAGGATTATTTCGAATGATGATGTGTGATTTGTTATAAACTGGCTCTATACTCTAACTTAAAGCTTTCTTGGATCAATGTTTCATAAGAAAATGGTCGACAAACCACCAGAGAATGATAACCTGACTCAACAGTTACCCTCGCCTTTCAGACCAATATCTATCTGGTGAACTACATGGTACATTTAGCATAAAACATTTCCCTAAGGTGTTAGTGGATCGTAGCTGTTTGCCAACATTGTACATCACAACAACTTTATAAGGTGGAGGTTATATTAATGTAGGTTTACGACAATTATAAAATTTGCAGCGGGTGCTTGCAGCGATGGGATCATTGAAATGTAAAATACATAGCATTGAAAACGACAGATATACCATATCAATACACTAACCTCACCAGTAAATGGAGCTATTAATGATGTATTTATTAGTTGTAAATGTTCTCCTCCACGTTGTTGCACAAGGTTATTGTTGATACTGAAAACTGCAGTTGACCCGGGTTCATGTGGTGTGTCAAGGAGCTCCAGAACAGCTATTGTATGGATCCTTTGGTGACAATAGTTTGTCAAAACAAATTCTGTTTTCTGCACAAGCCCTGGCAGACACACTGAGGCTACATTGTCATGCCGAGAAAATCACATTAGTGACTTCCACTGTACACACTGCTGTATCCCCCACAATAAGATTTTTCATCGGTTTCCAACCTCTGCTGCTCACAACGCATGCAATGTGACGCAACAGAACTACAATGCATGACGGCTCCTCAAAGCCTTTAACTGCCCCCTGTAGGCTGGTTGCGATATGGGTAATAAACCCTTCCGCCTCCATGTTAGTGGATAGGACATGGTTGTCATGCTTGACAGCCGAGACTGACAAACAATTGGTCGAGAGCATGTATTGCCACGACCTCCTAATAATAAAACATTTTGCAGAGAGAGAGAGAGGTTTCAACATAGCAGTACAGCCAGCACAATTTCATGTCACAGGACAGAACCTGAATTTAAGAGACCTTCCTACCACCACTGTCATGAAAAGGGACATTTTTGTCTGTACCTGACAGCTGTTGAATCACACATTGCGATGGTGGTCTAAGGGTGAAAGGGGGAGTATCTGGTTTCTATCTGTAAAGGTTACCACACCTCACTGTAATGCAATATACCTACTTGAGGCAGTATCTAAACATCTTAAAGCAAATTACAATATGGCAAGGACAGCAAAATTAAAAAAAGCTGAGACCATTTATATATGAATGCATTATCTGAGGCTGTTGATTGCAAATGTCCGGATGGGATTGAGAAGAGAGAATCACTCACACATTCATATCAAAAGAACCTCGTGCTTAATTCAAGAGGTGGACTGAAATAGAGATGAGGGATGATATGACTTCTATTCATAGAGGGAAGCTCTCCGCCAGCCTGTCATGTCGAAGAGTAAGGAATATAATAGCTACTAAACTGAGAAGCCTATAAAATGTAAATGCTTGAAGTTGTAAATCATTGATATCACTGATATAAAATGGAATTTAACAAGACTGAGAATCGCAAGGCTTACTTACAGCCCTTAAAGGCTGGGGGGGCTTAATGACATGTTGCAGCATTCAAGACAATAGAAAAAGGTACGTGAGAGATGGAACAAGCATTGAATGCTTTTGTTATTCTTAAACTGTGTCCTTATTCATGCCGAAAAGCACAAAAGGTCAGTGGCAGCTCAAAGATGGCCTTTTTTTTTTTTAAGTTGAGACTACAAAAAGAACATTACATTTTGGTTTCAGGATTTTTTATTAAGTGACTTTAAGTGACATCATCTTGTAGCCAGTGAGGACTTACAGAGAAACAAATAAGTGAGTCAATTAGAATGGAATTGAATTGATTGTGAACAGAGGAAAATACTTTAGGGCTCAGACCCCAGTGGGAAGTAAAAGACCATGCATGGAAGCAGTCGGATGAATTGGGTGCTTCAGATATGAATGAGACTTCCTCTTTGACTATGTAGACACTGTTGGTGCATGGTGATGATGAAGAATGGAGCAGGATGTTGGGACGTCTGATGAAGGGCTTCTGGTTGCACAGTTTGGAGTGGGAAGACCAGATAATTTGAGTTGAGGTGTGGCAGGGATGAGATTGGTCACTCGTTGATCGTGGTACTGGACTGACAGCAGATTGACAGGAGATAAAAAACCTCTTTAAGTTTGAGAACTTTTGAACTGGTGATTGGATAAAAAGAGAGATGAGCCTAGATGGTGGAAACTGGACAGCATGTAACTGAACTTTCCTTTGGTTTCATTAGTTCATTAGTTTTTCTGCAAACATCCCTGAGCCTTTGGAATAGATCTTTGTATCCAAGATTTTTTCAATAATTTATTTTATTCTTTAGAAGGAAAGTGTATATTTCGAACATTGTTAACTAGTTATCATACAGCTGTCATTGAAAAAATCCTCTGTACACTGATACTACATTACATTTTTAAATTGCAATAAAATTGTTTAAACTATTCAAAATGATGAACCTTTTTAATTACAGTCTTTACTATCTTTAAACTACCAGGCTAAACTATTGTTGGTATTTCAGTGCATATTTGAACTGCACCAAAGCAACAAATAAATTCATGAGAGTCCATACGCACCACAACAGGTGTCCATAGAATCTATATAGCAATATTAAACTTTCATAAAATATATAGGCACCCCTTCCTATAAAAAATTACCAGATCAAATCGACAGTAAATTCAAAGATGTATAAACAACATCAACACATTAAAGAAAAACGTGACATTGCCAAGCAATGCATTAGTGGTCAATGCTGTCCGTTAAATGCACAAATCTGTCTGAGAATCTCTTCACAAGTCGACTAGCTGGTCCAAATCCAACTAAAGGATCCACTGTCACTATTTCAGCATTTAGCAGTTAGCCAGAACCAGCATGTACCTGTTGGTCACACAGCATACATGAGGCATGTTTGATTTAGGACACTTGCTATGGTTTCTGGGAGATGCATCAAATTAGCAGCTTCCTCTCTGCTGCAGTGGCTGACTTGTCTCATGCCTTCATCGTGACTTTTTGTTTTACCTCTAGTTTCAAATGTATGGCAAAAATACAACTGAGTAAATAAATACTTTGGTATCAGTGGAAATGCTGATTAACTAAAAATTTCTTATCTTACCTACTCTGTAATTTTTCTCCTATACCTTTGGTGATTATCTGAATCAACCCCAGATAATCTGTAACAGAAAACATAAGTTCTCTGCCACAAGCACTAACGTGGCTACCGTGTTTGTCAGAATGGAAGGAAATTGTTCACTCCTAAGAACAGAACACATTATATTGATTGCAGCCTACCGTTGCTTTTCAAAGTGATTAGCTATATTATCCTCCCCATAATTAGGACTTGCACTTAAGTAGAGCTCCACTGTGAGGCACGATTTAAAATTCCATTAGTGTCAGTGACAGCTCGGCAGTGGGTTTAAGACGGGTCCCGTCTGATCGGCGTCCAAAATGCTCAAGGTAATTGATGATGAAAAAATTAGCCTGCTACTGCAGGGTGATTGATACCAGTGACTCTCTAATTACAGAGCAGCACCTTTCAGAGAAGCCCGCACACTTATGCATTGTTGGAAAATCTCTCCATCTTTCTTCTCGACTCAAAGAACACATGACAGGGATCATAATTTCCATCCACCGTGTACATATGTGTTATAATCATACGCTGACTCCTGAGTCATTGTGGGCTGTTAGTCTCTGTGCATTCCAAGTTGATCTTTTCACTGTTATGACATTTCATTGTCGACAAGAACCTGACTAAATTCTGCAAATGTTTCTAATTTCTTAAATGACTAAGTTTGGCTGAAGTTATCAGTCAAGTATATATCAGTACACAATCAAACTAGAATGACACTCGGCATACACCTATTTCTGACTTTAGAAAGATAAAAGGATCTCTGTTAGTCTGCACTAAATTATATACATTTATAAATCTCAACAGTGTGGATTTATGCAATGCTTCCTGAGAAATTCAAAACAGTTTGAGAAAAATGTACCCTGTCTTGCAATATTAAGGAAAGTGATTTAATTTTCAAGAGGACCCTTACTAACATTTTGCCCACTTGGTTTTTTGGTGGCCCATGCCCCACCCTACTTTATTTATGGGTGGGGCATAATACAGTATTCCCCACCCATATTTTATTTTTAAAATAAAATAAAATAAATTTTATTTTATTTTATTAGGCACTTACTTTTTTTTATAGGAATAAACCAGAGATGTTTCAATCTTATGCTACTTTAACTTTAATAAACAAACTTGTAAATGTAGTTAAAAATGTACAAATGTTCTTTATCCCACAGTGGAGTTTTTCCTCTATTTTAGTAATGAGAGAGACAACATTAAATCCCAAATAAATGCACAAGGAAAAGAAGGCTACCAAATACTTTTACTGTGAATTCTATCATGCTTTGAGACTAAATGACATAGTGTCCATTGTTGCAGCTACTCTTTTCAGCCTCTGTCTGAAATGCTTAGTTTTAGGTATTGTGTATTTAAGATTGACTTCCATATAAAGCCAAGTTCGCTCTTATTGGTTAGCTGGCCCACTTTATTGTGAATGGTCATCTGCATCCAGAGAATTTAAGAAATGTCTGCCTCCGCTATCGCTTTTCCAAACTCTTTTAAGGGGTTTGCCAGCCATTGCAATGTCACATGATATCACACTAATGCAGAAGTACTAGCGTTTCAGATCTGTTACATTCACAAATAACTATAATTTACACGAGAGGACAGAAAAAGAGAAAACGTTTAGTATGTCTCCTTCGAAGAAAAATGAAAACATTGAGGCGTGAGTTGAGGGGTTTCAAAAGTATTGGCGCTGATATGACTAAGGCCTTTCAAGATATGACTGTGACTCATGCAGACAGTCCTGTGTACGGCACTAACCACACATTTCAACATTTCCCTCATGACTCATTTGATAGGTGAATACAAATAATCTTGCCACTATTTGTAGGGCATCCTCTCTGCTAGTATTTTATCAAAACGAGCAACTCGATTTAATCACATTTGTAAGAAAGAGTGGAAATGTATTGTTTGTTGAAATCCTCATATGTCACAGTACATTCTTGATGGTATTTCTATCAACTGAGTATGCAATATTTTTCAAAATAAGTGAAATGTATTGTTATGCTTTAAAGACAATTCAAGCCAAGGTATTTGCTCCCTTTATATTCCTGGTCTCTGTTAAGATAGTCACAAGATCTGCACTCCCCAGCGATCGTGATCTCCGTCTCCCTTCACCACCACCGCAAGAGAACAAGGTCTCATCTGCTGCTTTATTTCACACTCCACTTGCCGTATTCTTCACAGTGCAGGACCTCCGACTCATCAGAGCTCCACACTAGCTACAGAAATGTTATGCAAATGTTCCCCTGGTCTGTGAAAAGTGGAGAGGAGGCGAGGCATATTTGAATAGACCCCTCATCTACTACTGCACTAGTTTTCTTTTTAAAGGGCAAACTGTTTCTATAAAACATCTTTAGCTAAGTGGATTTGAATTACTACCGAGAAAAATGCCAGCAGGGCAGAAAGGTGAAGTGGAACACAAAGAAGTTGAATCACCCCCAGTGATGGGAGTGAAAAAGGAACAACAACCCATCAAATAAAGTATGTTTGTATGAGTTTCTATAGAGGCAGCTGAATAATGGATGTATTTTTGAGGGGGAATAAATGCCATTTGTTCCCGCTGCTGAACTCTGTTTCACCCCAGTGTTACTAGTGGCCCTGTTTTTAGATCAGCCTCGCCACACCTTTAACCACCCTTCAATAAAATATTCACTTGTAAGTTCCAACTGCATGGTTGGATATTTATAGGCAGAGAGCTGGGCATAGTGTGAAGTTAACATGGTCTCAGGATGAGCTGGTGAAAACTGGAGAGGTCAGTGAACGCCACGCCGTCCAGATATTCCCGCCTGGAAACCAGTTTCGGAGGAAGATTTTTATCACCCATGACACAATATTGCACATAAATAAATGTCACTCCTTGCCTCGCATTACAATGTCATGTCATCTTAACGGCAGCGGCTTTGGTCCGTCCTCTGCTCCCAGTTGATGTTGTGCTGGTTAACTGTGCTTCTTTGATGCTGTGTGACACTTGCCACTGGAATGATCTGATCCCTCTCGTGTCCTTGATATCGAGACACCGGGAAATGAGAGTAAATTGAATAAGCATTGTGAGTGACAGAAGCATTATGGGTCGGATTCGGCTGTCGGGGGCCAACTCTCAACAGGAAAGGGGAAATAAAGATGAATCGCAGGACCTCTGGAGCTTTTAACTGTTACCTGGGTAATAGAGACGTGAACAAACATGAATATGTTAATTCAATATTAACAGAGAATGCACAGTGAACAGAAAGAAATAGCATCTTCAGAATGCAGACCTGCATACAGTTCAAATTTAAACAAGGCCATACACAATTTAATAGTGTCTGTGTTTAATTTCCTTTACATAAATCCATTCAAGGAAATATACTGAAACTTTAAATGTATAGAATGTAGGCTAAAACCAGAATGGCATAATAGTTATATTTTGATGACTCCACATTCAGGTTCAACAAACTCTTCATCAGCTTCCCAAGATTTGTTGGGGAAATTCATACAACTTGAACTAGTGTTACTCTAATCTCAAAGTCCTTTATTTCAACCCCGACAGTTTGCACTTGACAATAGATGAGCTGAAGTTAGGGGCTGTCTATAAAGTGTTTGTCTCATCGCCAGATTGTTGTTAAATGCTTTCTCCCTCTACTAGCATGGCTTCAGGGATGACAGTATAAGTGAATCAGTCCAGAGTGAATTATGTAAATAACGAAACAATGGATTTCCACAGATACTTAATTCCTCCCACCACCAGCAGATTTTAATTTTTTAGTTTTAAGCAAAGGATCTCACCAACTTTTGGATGAGTTAACTTTGGTACATTCATACCCCCTTTAAATATTTTTGACAACTTGTTATGAACTCCTTCAAATACTAATAAAAATACTAACAACAATGAAATACCGTCAGCTTGAACTGTGTTTTGTGTTTAGCTCTGACTAGCAATTCTTAGCATGCTAATAAACACCATGTTTAAACACTCATTTTTCTTTCTGTCCATGCTTGTCAGACCAACGTTACATTTATCCAGGCCTCCTTCCATCAAAAACACACCATGCAGTTTTTTTATACAAATCAGTAGATGTAGCCCTTGAAGGGATTCACTGAAAACCCTTACTCCATCTCCACTGTTCATTCCCAACCAGGCTGTAAACGTTTACATAGCCCTTATTAAGACTTAGATTTGACTTATGTTTTTCTTAATTTGAAGTCTGGAATCAAATACAAATCATGTTTGACTACTATATTAATTTGGATTGATTCATTTTTATAGAATTTATCAGCAGCTAAATGCAAATAATAATAAGGTTTAAATGGCAGTATAAAACAATAATTCCAGCCTAGTTCCCATGTTATCCAAAGATGTATATTGTTATATAAACACACAGATTATCCCTTTGCACCTGTAATAGTTACATGAGCCAAGAAAAATATATTTTTTCAGCGAATTGATTATCTTTTAAAGCTCATTAGAATTTGTAAACCTTTCTGACATTTCCTTTAAGATTAGATCACTGTATATACAAGCAAACACTGGCCTGAAAATACAAAGGGAAAAAGAGAGAGAGGAGAGGAGGGATGCAATCTAAAGGTCATTTATTAATTCACTTCTCCCCCAGGGACACAACTGCCAAGGTCATTCGGCACCATGGCCCTGAGTACTTCTCACCTCTGAAGCAAATGAGCACCGTGTCATCTTACATCAGGATGTGATGGCTTTTACTTTCTCAGAACATTAGGCGTGCTGTCAGACTTTACACCCTGAGTAAAGCAGTTAAGCACAGTACCTTCACTGGAGCTGCTGGACGATAACTTGATACAGGGTTACGTGCAAAAGAGAATGGAAACGGACTCACATGTTGGATGGTAATTTGTGCTCTCCGAGGATGTTCTTGATGGCAGTTGCTTTAGTTTTGATTTTACTAAGGAAAAAAAATTGTTAGTCCTCCCACACATGCTTCTCTCAATTCAGCTTGCCAGTTTGTGAACTCATGTTCTGTGTTCTCTAAATACAGTACTGAAACTGTTTTTCCAGCCGCAATATTAACAAACCGGTTGTATTGTTCATCCTAGTTTTATTATTTATTATTATTTGTTCTGTTCTAGCTGTGGATTTGTAAATGGTACGCCAATGACCTTGTAAATTCTATAGTAAGAAGCACATACGGTATTATACTGTGTTTTTGTGGTAGTTGATCAGTTTTGGGGTTGTTGATTGAAGTTATACAGTTTACCCTCTGCAGGGATTTTTGCCTTTAACCAGGTTTCCAACTAAAGTTGGTGCAAATTTAACCAAGTTTTCAGAATGTCAGCAAAAGAAAGTGTAAATAAATGTTGATGGTGGATTGAAATTAACTGCTGATGTGCTGTAATATCTATTGGGTGTTGTTAAACCAATGAAAAAGCAGAGGAAAAGGGTAATTTACCTGGTTGAGCAAGGGCCGCATATACTTAGGCTTGAGTTCTCTGCAGCCGCTGCAGCTTTAGGGCACGGTCACACCTACATAAATGCAGCAGTAGCAAACCTTCCCCTCACATTCAGTTGCAATCTGTGTGAGAAATGTGAATAAAATATTTCCATCCAGTAGCAAAGCAAATTTGCAGCATGGCTTCCCATGGAGTTCAACTTTGGTGAACTTTGACCCGCGACTTTCACCTGGATTCACTTGTGTGACCGGTTCCGACCCGGCCCTTTAATTTGCTTCATGTCTTCCCAGCTCTTTCAGCCCCTTTTACACTTATATTCAGTATCATCAATAAAGGCCATGGTGCCCAAAAGGTTGAAAAAATATGAAAGTCAGACTAGCACTCTAGAGCTCATACCCCAGAAGGCATAACAGTTCAACAAAGCTAAATAAAATACACAAACTCATAGATATCAGTTCCCCAAATTAAGATGATTTTGGTTGTGTCCGTGAACTACTCTAATCTAACTAAAACTGTAAAAATGAAAACGCTAAAGTAAGCCTAAAAACTAACCAACACACTAACAAATGGAAAGTGGTGAAAACATAAATATGAATAGGGCATGAATGTCTTCTATTTTAATGAATATCTTTTTTTATTTACCTCATGGTATTTCATGCATAACACATCCCATAGAAATTAGTCTTGACCTTCATATGCAGCTGAGGAATGTCTCCAGATTCTTAAGTCATGTAGCACATTGTTCCCTCTGCACCTTGCAGCCAGGAACCCTTCTTAGAACTGCTTTTTTTCCAGTGTGCTTGACATTATTGGTGTGTGACATTATCTTGTTGGGTGCCATTAAGCTCTCAAAAGTTGATTTGTCAACACATTGTAATGTGCCAAGTATAAAAGCATGAAGCCTGGGAGGACATGTATGAGAATAATAGACAGCCGAGGGGAGCATTAACGCAGCCATCCATTAATTGCACTGACTGTTGTCTGCAGCCTGACATTATGAAAGAGATCTGGTGCGCAGCAACAGACGAGCTGAGCGAGAACGAGCTTTGAAAACAGGCATGCGATAACCTTGAGTGTAATACGGAGAGAGCGCTTGAAACTCATCATATGACTTTTGACAGACACACAGGAGAAATCAGAGGCTGCCATCTTAATGCTTCCGTTACCTGTTGATAGGAGCAAGCGAGCCTACAGGAGTGACACGGCAGCCTCTCTGTCAATGTGACGTATTTATGAGAAATTCATGCTGAATTTAATCTATTATTCACCATTTACATAATTGATCAGATTGTCTGCAGGCTGTATTAATAGAAAGTGACAGCTCTTAAGACGAGAGGTTTTGGAGGGTGATGCGGTGGCACAGGGAGCCAAACAGCTGGAGTCGCTGCTGATTTAATGCCCCATTTTTTTGGTCCCTTGTGGTCCAAGAGTTGGATGGCAACGAGACCATCTGAGATTCTTAATGAGCTAATCCTGTTAGGTAAATCACCACCTGTATTCCACCAAACAAGATGATTTCAGGCTCAGACCGGGAGAGAGAGAGAGAGAGCTCTGGCCTCATTTGTCTTCCTCTTCAGTTTCCGAGGGATAACTGGTATTAAAGGGGGCATACTTATCATCAGTGACAAATGTAAGGGATATGGTCTGCCTGTCACAACAAGAGACACTTTGATAAAGTCAAACCAAACAAATACAACGCTGTAGCCTTGCTCTGCCTGACGGTGATTCACATTTGCAGATTAATAATCCATGAAAAAGAAAGTAGCTGCACAGCATCGTTGCCATAAAAGCCAAATATACCAATAATATTATCATCCGATTTATCATCCCTTCTTTCTACTTGTCATACCTCTTACTAGCCCAAACGCTGTGGCCTAAGTGGTTTTAGACGTACAAATCTATACCCACATTTGGCCCAACGTCGGTGTGCAAACACTGACAGCAGCAGTGATACTGGTGTTCGCTGCTGGTGGAAGAGGGAGATCTTTGATGGCTAATTAGTGCAGGCAGCTGTCAGAACAGTAATGGCAGAGATTTGAAAGTTTTGATACGAGAGTTATATTTATGCTTTCAAAGCTCACTTTGTTCTCTCAGGGATTATTGGGTTGCTGAGTACGGTGCTGGAGAGAGGGAGGGGAGGAGAGGGGAATGTCAGATTTCCTCTTCCCGCGCTGGATGTGACCACATTAATTATGGATCTCGGGAAACAGCAGTTGCATTCATTGGGCAATTTTTTTGTTGTTTAGAATACGAGATTCTGATTTAGTTCTTTAATCAAGTGGACAGGTGTCGGCTCAGAAAAAAATGTCAGACAGTGACATTTTCAACAGGCTGAGGTGTGAAATGTCTATTTGTGAATTCTTGCCTGAGGCTAAAGGTGCAGGTGAGGGCCTTGCATACTGCGGGATTCAAATTGCTATAATAACCAATTATAGTCGAGGATGCAATCTGCAAATCTCTTCATCAGTCATGACCAGGTCTGGACAGAATCCTGAAGAAGTGTTGCACATAAAATGACTTAAATCATCAGAATCTAGCTCAGCTCCTCTAAATGCTAATATGTCCTCAGTGCAGTAACTTGCAGTACATCTCCCCACACACAATTTGTTTGAGTCATAGCAACAAAGTGATCCATTTACAATGAGAACGCTGCAGAACATGCTCTACTTCCTATTCATGTTTTTTCATGAGCTAGGTATTCCTCATGTCTTTTAATCATACAATGATTAGTACCACCAACTTGCTCTGCTCTACTGTAGTTGTGAAAAAGGTGGCTGCTCACACCTGAAGAGTAACATGAAGTTAAAAAATAACTCACACAATCATCAAGCATTGGTCACTAATCGTCGGACCGCAGTCGTGACCGTATCCAGAAGCTGCTTTATACTGACCCAGACTTAAGATTATATTGTGTCTTATTTTAACCTGCGCAGCTTTTTCCGTCTTTACGGTATAAAGCCTGGCAGCACATGGTAGAGTTTACTTCACCATACAAGAGAAAGTGGGGGCCATCTATCCATCTATCAATCCATCTATCCGTCCATCCATGTATCCATCCATTCATCCACCCACCCACCACATTTGCTGCAACAATACTATGCAGTGATTTGATGGCATCACAATACTGTGCTCTCTGCCATTAGCGCTGCTGTAGAAGGTGAAAACTTTGTGTTCATGTCTTTCAGTTTTATTCAGCATGGCAGTGTCTTTTTAAAACTGTTAATTGTTATTTTAAAGCACTTGTGGCAGCTTTTGAGTGCTTCTGAGCATGGACCTTTTTTTTGTTGGGAGAGTGCCGCACCTTTTATATAAATATATATATATATATAATATTTTTGTGGGGCCACCTAAGAGCAGTTAAATTTATCTCACCTTGCTGGTTTTCTCCACACTCTATACACTTTTCTGGAATTAAAAGGCTTTCAGTGTTGGCACTTAAAATGCTATATATACAGTTTAGAATTAAATTTAAAAAATGTACTTTTGGGGACGTCCTCCCTCAATAAGGTGAATTTGGTTTTAGCTCCTTCCTACACTAGCTCCTAACTAGACTGACTGTACATGCTGTGCAGTGATTGTGCTGAAGCTGATACAAACTACTGTTTGTTCTCCAGCAAACATCTTCCCAAAAAAGTACAGTCAGGCGTCAAAAAGAGTAAAAAAGATAGCAAGAAACACAGAGTCTGAGGGAACTGTGGGGTTGGGTCTTACGCCCCAGCCTCTCTGTGTTTGTAGGTTTCGATGCCAAAATATCCCAGTTGTGTTCATCTGGGCTATTTTGGCTGCATACAGTGTGGGAGATGATGAAGAGGCAGTGTCCATATATACAGTCACTGTAAAGGGAAACTTTAGTTAGACGTTGAGATTACAACTATACTTGCGTCCAAGTTAGGATTAGAGGGCGAACTAAAACTACACACAATATGTGCTCTCTTTGCATTCACAGTCCTGCTGAAGTTGTAGTTTAAAGCTGTTTCAAATGATTTGCAATCATATAAATGATCAAGAGAAGAAAAGATAACTTTTTTGAAGCATGTTGAACTTTAATATTTCTGTGTGGATTTTAATATTGAGTGGAATATTATGTTTGATTTTGCCTCAGGATTACATTAAGATAAGCCCACCTCTTAACTTTTTTACCACTACTTTATATTTATGAAAGGTATTTTTCCAGTTTGTATAACTGCACATTCATGCAAGATTTAAAGATACATTTAAATCAGTATAAACTTTTAATATCGATGCTGGCCTCAGGAAGGAGGAATTTAAACAAAAATGTTAATGGAAGGTTTTAGGTAGGTCAGTCTTAACCAACAGCAGTTTTGTAAAATAAGCTACTAGTGGAATCCCAGCACATTGTCTGACTAGCAGTAATCATTTATGCCATTCCCATTGTAAGGCAATTTACTGCTTAGTTAACTAAACTTTGTAACTACTCATTAGCTTAACAATTTTCATGTTTACTCTTACACTCCGGCTGTGAGCCATTCCTTCTATTCATAGTGTATCCATTAGCTGTGCTGCTAATGGATGAGAAAGTAACTAACCTGTCTTTTGCGGGTGCATTTTATGAGGCAGTGCTGGGGGACTCTCCCGTTCTCACATGCTGCTGCAGAAACGATGGATCCATTAGGACCTGCCACAGAACATGATACATCCCAACTCTAATTTGTTTAGTCCAAGGATTCAATTAACTCATCTCAAGAGCTCATTTGCAAAGCAGAGGATAAGGTCCAGCCCTCTCTCTTGTGCTTTCTCGTGTCACCTTGGCTGGAATTTCCTCTAAACATGGTGCAAAGTGATCAATACCCTGAGTAGTGTAAAACGGCAGGTGACATCCTCTGAAGGGGAGATGTGATAATGGATCCCACACCGCGTCTGATACCTGCGACATGTCGGTATCCTCTCCCTCCCATCTCTCCTGCGGTCTGTGCGAGGGTGTATCATATCAGCTGATTGTTTTCAATGTGACTTTGATTGATATCAGATCCACGCTGTTGTCTAGTTCACAGACCAGAAGCTGGCTCTCGTGGAGTATCGGTTACCTGCGAGTCACCACATTACCTTCGCTACAGCGACACTATGCTGTGATCTGATGGCACCACAATAACCGGCATCTGCTCCGTCCGCCCATCCAGGATGTGTCATGTTCCGTTGATCAAAGCGTGTGAATGGAGTCACTCAATTCTGATTGATCAATACACCCCTCAGGAATGTGGCCTGCAATATGACAGCTCAAGTATGAGCAATTTTGCCCCATCACTATCATTCTCCTCATCTCATTTCTTTTAAAACCACAGTTGGAAGAAATTGGCACTGCTGAGGTTTGTTTAGCCTCAGGTCAAAAGTACATACTATGAGGCTTTTGAAATACATGTTTGAACATAGCTAACAGGAAAATTTAAGGCTTAGACAACCAACCAATCAAGATGTTTTTCCGTCTGTATGTCATTTTGCAGCTTGGTGTAAAGGTGCTTTGACGATGCGCAATCAGAACTCTCTCAACAATCGGTATTTACATTGGATGGCAATTTCATGCTAGTTACCTCACTGCTTACCGCGCTCAGGTTTCTAACAAATCACCTTAAAGAGTAAAAATGTATGAACTGTAGTATTTCTTTACCCAGTCTTATAAAAAAACAAACATTATTCAATATCCTCATATTTGTCTGACGAAAAAAGGTTTTGTTTTCCACCTTATCTCATATGTACTGTGTCAGCAAAGGATTGGCTGCAATCCCCCTGCGACCCTCAAAAGATAAGTGGTAAAGATAATGGATGGGTGGATGTGTCCGCTCCGTCAAATGGCGACCCGTCCATGGTGTAACTTGCCTCTAATGGTGTACCAGTGCTATATCTTGTTTATGTATCCATCCTGAATGATTGAACTATGAAGCTGACTTTGCTTGAGGCCCTTTTTCAGTCTGCTATTTGTCGTATTTGTGCAATGTAGGCAATTTAATGGGAGGTTAAGGCTATATGCAAACATATATAACTACATGTAATGTATGTGCAAAGGTGTTGTTGCTCCGCATAAACCCCTCCTTTTCTTGTGTGATAAATGTAGCCGAGATGGAGACATCCATTTTCATCAATCAATCAAATCTCAAATTTGTACAGCCCATATTAAATCCAATCACAATTAGTCTCATAGGGCTTTACAAGGTTTGACATCATCTGTCCTTAACCATCAACAAGGATAAGGGAAAACAACCCCAAAATACATTAACAGGTGTAAAACCAAAAAAGCCTCAGAGTGACATGTGAGGAATCTTTCTCCCAGGACAGACAGAAGTGCAATTGATGAGCTGAACACAATGAAAATATATACAACTTTGACTAGATGATTAGATTCTGTGTATTATTAATGAATTTCACTGCAATGTCATTTCCAAGTTTCAAGTTTGAAATATCGTATTCTACATAATACTGAAAAAAAGAATGGCACATTGTAATGGTTGATTGAGTGACTTCACTTGTAGCAGGAACACTGTAACAAGCCAGGTTTCCGATATCTTAAAACTCCACCTGCTGATTCTCATTTTGATCCAATCACATCCTGACATGCCCGCCTTGAGCCAATCACTTGAAAGCTGTCACAATATATATATTTTTTAAAGGTTCTCGTTCAGCTGTCATTCAAGCACATTGAGCACTGCATGAACCAGCTTCTCCCCTGCACCCCGGGGTCATCTCCCATCAAACCCTCCCCTCAGGAGCCCCTCACATGACAATCCCAACTTTGTGCTCCTTTTTCATCACCACCATAAGTGTCTAGGCTCTGGGGGGGAAGTCTACTTCATACAGAACGCAGCAATGTTCAGTTTTCTACTTCCTGCTTGGCTCTCTATACGTCCCATCTGATTGAAAATACATACTGGTTTTCTAAATGTAATTCCACTGAAACGTCGGTAACAAATTAAATCAGCTGAAGATTAAAAGCAAAGTAAAAAGCATCCTTGGGTCTATATTGATATCTGGTTGATTTTCTTTGGGGACAGGGCCCAAAGAATTCTGCAAAGGCGTGTTACTCACTGTAAAGAAAATGAAACGCTGCATGGTGATCAATGCACAGAAGTATTCATTATAAACGAGCTATGTGCATTTTCACAGCATCTGGCTTAATTAGTTTACCAAAACTAATTAGGCTACAGAAGTGGTACGACTACTGCTTATGAGCATTAGTGCAAAGCGTGTCTGAACATGCATGGGTTGAATCTAAGTTGCAGTGTTTGCAAATATACACAACTGTCACACAGATTGTCGGCTCATCAACTGAATCACCATGTCACCACCTTGCATCAGTCTTACTGTAGACAAGTGTGCACAAGCGGCAAATCAACCTACTATTCAGCTACGGAGAGGCAATCACGAAATATGCATGCCGACCAAGCCAATATAGTATTGCCAATGATATTTGGGTTCTTTTCATAAAATAAAATATAGGCTTATTTTTCCTGCTTGACAATGTAAAGTGGGAATGAAGTAACTCAGGTATTATGGTGCCCAGATATCTCTGCATGTATAAATAAACAACCACGGTCAACAAAAACATGCTGTGATTCCTATCAACGAAAAATGCAGGCAATTTGTGTAGAGGCAGCTTTTTTGTCAGCACTATTTGCTAGATTTCCATACACCCCCCCGCCCCTGCTGTTTTCACAGCCCCCTCGCACGTCGGCCAGCAGGAAATAGGCATTCAATGCTTTCTAGATGACTTCCTGAAAGAAAAAAAGCCGTGGGTAGGAACATTAGAGTGAGGGGAAACAAATAGGTTTTTCTGGGTTTTCATATAATCATTTGATTTGGGCGGCATGCAGACCAGAGCGCCTCAGTCAGGATAAATCTTGCACTTTGCGGCTGGAAGATAGATTTTATATTTTTCCTTCATTCATAACACCCCTGTGTTTCTTCTGGGAGCTGTTGGATTTTCAATCACAGCTGTTTGACAGCTATTTTAGGCTGTGTAGGATTGAAAAATTCATTCAAAACTTTACCCCTGTGGTACAGGATATGCCTTGAGTTCAATGGTTTATCATAAACATGCCTACGGCAATTTCTAAAGGTAAAAATCAACATCAATTAGAGGAATAAGTAGAGGCAAGATTGTTCCTCAAATCTCAGAAAAGCATTTAGTCACATACGGGAGCTGATGTTGCAAATTTCCATTCACTTTTTGTGCAACAATATTTTGGACGTTCATGCAGGTGCTTGCAGGATACTCGTGGGATCTTTGACGAACAACTGGATATAGCTAGTTACTAACAACTGCGTTTGTCAAGATGCCCTTGGAATGGGGGTTGGAGGATTTGGTTGATTGGTTGATTGCATGCCCCCTGCTTGAGTGTAGCTGAAAGCGAATTTCCTCGAGGGAGGAATAACACAGTTTGCGTGGAACAGACCATTTACACCGTGTGCGACCACTTTGCGGAAGGGAAGAGTGTCTTGACAAAACCGTAACCCCACAGAGAAAATCACCCGCCAATGTCAGCAAAAATGGCTGCATTGCACCAGAAGAATGCCAGGGCCTGGAGGTATTCTGGGTTGAATGGTTGCTTCTCTGCCTCGCATTAGCCTCAGCAGGATGGCCAAGAAAAGCAAGAGAGGGGGGGGAAAGTTTTTGGTGCGCCGATTTAGGAAGAAAACATCAAAAAAAGCATCTGACCGCCTGCCTCCAGCTACCGCTGCAATACTGACATGAAGGAGTCAGTATGAGCACTTACAAATCTTTCTAATCCCTTTTAACGTAGAGCAGCATTTGCCAGACCACTGCTCGTCTAGAGTCTTAGAGAGAGAGAGAGAGAGAGAGAGAGAGAGAGAGAGAGAAAGAGAGAGAGACAGAGAGAGAGAGTCTGTCTGTGTGTATGCGTGTGCTTGAGCTTGTGTGCATATGTGTGTCAGCTAGGGTAACTAAGGATGAACAAGGACTTTTGAGAGTCAGTAGGAGAAGAGACGAATCACAGTGGCTGCTCAGTATGAAACCCACACTGTGCTGTAGAGCTATCATTTACCCTGTGGGGGTATGTGTGGGGGCGGGCTTTCCCGAGGCTGTGAACGGCATGATCAAGTAATTAAAGAAACACTGTCTAGGCTCCTGAGTGAGTGTATTGTGTCAAACATTTTCATTGAAGTGAATGGCTTTAGTGTTCATCTGGCTGTGAATAATCGTATTGAGTGCTGTGGCAGGGGCGTCTTACCGACACCCAGCAGCGACTGCCGTGTCCCGGGTCAGCGATGGCCGTTTACGAATCATTGATTTTGTTGTACAGAAGCGAAAGACACAAGGCGAGGCATCGCCTCATCATTGAGATTCCTAGTGAGACACCAACAAACAGGGGTGATTTTGTAAAAAAAGCCCAGTGCTGCTGGGGCTAGTTGTAGGGGCCCCCCGGTGGACTTCAGTCACTAATTCTACGGGAGTCACCAATTCCAATCTAATCCACGACATCATTTTGATCTTCAAAATGCTGGGATGGGTAATCAGATGATTGATTGAAGAGAACTGCTGTTCTGACAGACTACTGACACGGACACAGCTGGCTGCCTGTCAGCGGCGAAGACTGAATGATGCATGAGGATCTGCGCCCAAAACAAAGCAAAACCGCCCCCCTTTGCAAGGTGATACCACAGCCCCTCCCTCGTATCGGTGTTTACTCATTTTCCCAGTACCCGATGCATATCCAAAGACCTTTCTGCCCTGCTACTGTTGATTGCATCCACACACTTTGTGCGTTTTGTTTGCTCCGAGAAAACCTCCGCAGTCCGATTAAAGGATAAGACCTGCCTCTGTTATTCAGTGAGCATCCAACAACTCCAAAATATGAATTAATTCATGCCAGTCAAAGTCCAGCTACTTACCCAGATACCTCCAGTGATGAAAACAGAACAGCTCTTCATTTCAGTTTGCCAGAAAATGAACCACCTTGGCAACAAATCACCATCCATTTCCTCCCTTATTTTTAATGAATGCTGAGAGTACAGTGCGTCAGAGTGATATTGAAATGCAACAAGACTCCCACACATACAATCTCATAGCTCATTTTAAGCAAAGACACAATCATTAGAGGGAGAAAACACAATAGAGCTGCACTCCATTAAAGGTTAGCAATGTAGAAAGCTGCTGTCGCTGGATGATAATAAAAGACTGTGTGTTAAAATTAAAGTTTGAAATTCTAACAATATCATTCTGTTATAGTGTAAAACAACAATTCCACAAAGCAGGGCAACAAATAAACAAAACATAGCAATCTTTATAAAAGGTTGTATTTAGTGCTGAGCTGTTGCGCCGGATCATATCACATTACCTGTATAACATTTTTAAGAATGAGAGAATCTGTAAGAAAAGAATCCCAACAGTACTCCTATGATGAGACAGATGCCCAGGAAAAGTGGTATTGATTGATCAGAGTCTCTTTATCATGTTTATAGATTGTGTTTCGTTGTGCTGTGGATTACACCCACATGTCCCTACTCTCACTTTCAGAGCAGAGAAAGAGAAATTGGAACAGTGTTCACGTAATGAAATATGAGGATCTATTGAATTGGAAAAATAAATGCCTTTCGAAAATATTGCCCTACAAAGCCAAATTGACGGGGCTTCTGAAACGATCATTACTTACGGGGAGGGACGAGCTGGACTAGATGACAGGGCTCATCCTGTTCAGCATTTTTCATGCAACAAGATATGAATGTTAGACTGGGGTCTGCATAAAAGACCGGGCTGAGAGGAAAAAAGCAGTGTATGCGGCAATATGCGTACAGAGGGCAGGATCGATAACCAATCTAGGGAGCAGAGAGGGTCAGGATGAGCATGGGGTTGTTATCATACACTGAACCTCAACACGTATAATGGTGGAGGACTCAGCGTGTGGAGCAGCTTTAGGTACAGTGTGGCTTTTGTGGGAATGTCTGGTGATAGTGTACACAGAGAAAAGCAGTTTTGAAGGGCTTCTACAGAGGAGAAACCTCAGAGAGCTTCATCACTCCTGTAGAGAAACAAACTTAATTTGACATACTGCTGTTGTGAATTGTTGGATCCTCAGAGCTCATATTCTAGCCTCTCAAGAGTTTTTACCTGACATGATCAACAGCATTAAATGTTCTGTCAGCACAATAACAAAAAATGTTGAAGTTAAAAATAATGAAAACTGACTGAAACTACTGTGTTTCTCTCATTGGCTTTTAGTCCATTGAACCTAATGGGCGGCTTCGGGGTAGAGTGGTCGTCCTCCATCCAGAAGGTCGGCAGTTTGATCCCAGCGTTACCCATCCCGCATGTCAAAGTGTCCTTGGGCCCAAAGATGTCACACCCTGTTAAAGCCCTATGAGATGAATTGTAATTTGTGAATATGGGCTATACAAATAAAATTTGATTGATTGATTGAAAGATACTGAACCTTAAAATTGCCCCTTCTCATATAGAAAGTGCTGCACTGTATGAATGTGTGTGGGATTTG
The DNA here is from genome assembly GCF_949316205.1 of Platichthys flesus. NCBI lineage: Eukaryota > Metazoa > Chordata > Actinopteri > Pleuronectiformes > Pleuronectidae > Platichthys > Platichthys flesus. Next base: position 16,613,423 of record NC_084961.1, on the reverse strand, counting down.
ATGAATGGAAAACATTGCTCTGTAAGGCACTTCCAGAGTTCATCAAGACTAAAAAAGTCTATTTAGCATTTATCCAGATCAATACTTATTATATGTCAATACTGAGACTCAAAGAATCTTTATGGCAGCAGTCGGTTTCTTATTTTTCAGCATCGTTTATTGGGTTTTACATGCAAACTGGAATGCAGACCTGAGTATTTTAAATCATTAGATTCTAAAACATATTAAAAAAACTGGTCCTCCTCAAATTGATCTTCAAAGTACTGTGCCACTGACATTGTGTGCAGAGCAGAACATTCTACGGTGAAGAGTGTAGTAGGAAAAGTTTTGGTTTATCGTACCTGGTTTGTCTCCAAATGTGGGCGTTTTCAGAGATCTGTTAAGCAAGCTACACAATTTTGTATTTTGATAGAGTGACTCGTTGCGAGTCAGTCTATCTGTGTCTGTCCCAAAAATCAAAATGATCTCATGGCGATTTTGACCCACGGGTCTTGTAGTTTCTACGAGTATGGAGAAGAAGACGTGTTCCACTCAGTCTGCAGACCAAAGGCACACTGCCCTCCCCCACTGACTGCTACAGAGCGCTGGTCGCCTGTTGATTCAATGCTTATTGATGATGGAAATACGGGGGGTCCCACTCACACCTAACTGCACTTCACCTCCACTGCAATTTATAATATACAAGCCAAGTGTAATGCTGATTAGATGAATGCTTTGCAAGACATATTCCAAATACAGACAGGCAGACGTTCATGGAAATAGCAGGTAGATATAATAAATTAAAACAATTTATTGAACAGATGTGATTGGTCTGCTTCGCGATGAAGCCGATTGGATAAATACATTCGCACATACACTAATCAGCCACAATAAAACAGGTAGCTGCTTGTGATTAGTGTGCTGCAGAGCTGAATGCTGTGATGTCAGCATGTGTCCAGCTACATGTGGATGATTGGTTCATGGTTCAATTACAGATATGATACAGTATGGTTGAGGTTAGTAAACTAATTCACTTGGATATATATATATATATAACGAGAGAAAAGATTGTAGTAGATGGTAACAAAACACCATCAATACATACCTACAAACATATCCACCATTCTCACAACCCCACAAACCACTCTCTGCTTCGAACCCCATTTAATTACTTAATGTCCTGAAAACAAATCTACCTCAGTGTTTAAGAAAGTATATTCTGCAGATTAAGCATTGCACTCACGATTAATAATACACTTGGATTTATGATGGACAATCAAAAAGAATGATAAAAGTCAATGCAGCAGATCATGGGCACCGGAAGACGTTATCAGTGGGGGCTGCTGTAGTGGTAGGAGCATTTTGGTGTATACATGTCAGAGCTTATCCTGTAAAAAAACATTATGGTGTCTCCCCATACAAATATAACATTGATCTGAAGTAATACTAATACTGCAACTAGGATCTAAAGGCAGAAACAGCAACGGTAGCCAGGATCAAAAACAAAAAAATCTACAATTGAAATGCTTTTGCACAATAATAGCTTATAATAATACTACAATTCTATAATCTTATAATAGAAATGTTCCAAAGCTTTCTGCGTGCATCACACAGGATTTCAAGTACAGATAATAGTAGCAGCTTATGTAGCCTCAAAGCCCGAGCATCGAGCAGAGATGAACAGCGTGCCACACCACTTCTTTGAAACTCCCTACCCAAAATTAATTTTCACATGCACTGTAAAACTCTCAATATAAAAAAAGTATATACATATAGATTCTGTAGCAATCCCCTTAAACTCTGATGTGAATGTGTTTGAGTAATTAAAATATGAGATCTGAGGAACTGCCAGTGAGTCTAAGGACTTTAAAAGCGTTCCGATCTGATGGGCACTCCTGAATTCTAAACACAAAAATCAGATCATCTTCAGAAATAAATGCAAATTTACCAATTTTACACAACCTGTAGGGTTCGAATGGGATTCTTGAGTTCATGACCAAGCAGATGGGTGTGAAGAATGTTGAATACCCTCATGGTTGAATGCACTTATTGGAAGTTGCTTTGGATTGAAGTGTCAAGTAAATAATGGAATAATGGACAATCTCTGTTGTCAGGTTAGCAGACAGGAACAAATAAAAAAATTAAATAAAAACAACTAACCCAAAACTCAGGCAGAAAAATATAGAACAGTAAACACAGCAGGAACAAAATAGAAGAACTGGGAGGCACATCTGGGACAGCTCTGGCAGACTAAAGGCCAATTTATGCTTCTCCGTTTTGACGGACACGGACAGATAGGGCCGCCTTTTTCACCGTGGAACCTCCTCTCCGGGCTCCACGGAGAGCTCTTTGTGCAGCTCTGATTTTTCTAACTACACATCGGCATGGCGGAGAGCCCACGGATAGCCCTTGACAGTATTTCATAACAACATCATTTCCGGACCTCAAACTTCCTGTTTTTCATTTCCTAAATCACAATAAATCCAAACACAACTACGTTTCTAAGATTAATGTGACAAGTGTGTTACGCCAGCAGAGTTGTCCGGCTGACGTTGGCTGGTTAGAGCCCTGACGGCATGTGTGTATGGTCACATACGGTTATAACGAACTTTCATAACGGCGCTAGCGTCCTAGCCTAGCCCGACGTTGTCAGACTCACAATTCTAGTCAGAATGTGAGTCTGAGACCGCTCCATTGGGCTTTGATTATGGGGCGTGTTTCAACTGACCAGGAAGTAAAATTCCTCTTCGCTCAATTGGATAGACCTACAACCAATCAGAGCAACGTAGTATGTGAAGTATGCTAAGCAACGCATTATGAGTTATTGACTAACGCCAGGTTTACACCGGACGCTTCAGCGCAGCGCCAAGCCTTAAATAACAGCTGGCTCCCATCCCCTCCCATGTTAAAACTTTGTGCCGGTCACACCGGAGGCTGAAGCACCGCGAGGCAGCCTTGGCGCCTCCGGTGTGACTGGCACAAAGCCGTGCAGCGATCTACTGGATCAACGGGTGATATTATTAGCGCTGCCCGGCGGTTCAGCGTCGCTTCAGTGTCCGTTGTGAACAGCCAAGCGCCGGGGCGATAGGGATTAGCGCTGTGCTTTGGCGTCGCCTCCACGTTCTGTGTTCCTCTTTCAAAATGAATGCGCTGTCGATGTCTTCTAAAACAGACTCAATGGCAGCATCTACACATCTCAGCTCGCCAGCGGCAGGCATGTTTGTTGAAAACGAATTCAACCCGAGGGCACTTTGATGACGTGGTTGATTACGTTACCGTTGATCATCTGTCAATCATCGTATAAAGCCCGCCCTGACAATCTGATTGGCCCGGTCGGGGCATAATTTTTTCCCAATGGAGCGACTCCAGACCGAACTGCCCGACCAAAAAATGTTGTGGGCGGGGCTAAGTTCGTCTGGCATCCAGGCTAGTCCTAGCCACCATGCTAACTGCGGTGGTAACTGTGAAAAAAATGCTGTCATTACTTTAATTCCACAGCTATCATGACACTGTTTCTCAAATACCGTCTAGGTAGAAGCAAATACTTGGTAGTTAGTATCGGGAGTCCCTGCTGACTGTGTGTGGAAGCCTGGGAGGGGAAGCTAGCTGCTTCCGTGTAGCTTCAAGCTGTTGAATTAGCAACGCAGTTTGGAAACAAGACCGGGGAACCTCTGCGATAAGAAACGATAACATAAGTATTATGACCCGCTGGGTGTCACTTTATTTTATTGAGTTGCCATCGTAGACTGTGTGTGTGAAAAGCCGAGAGCAGGTAAATAATGAACGTGGACTTCTTCTGAGAACTCATGAGGAAGGATTCTCTAAGCTCGTCTTCCGTTACTCTTCTGGCGCCCAATTGTTTTCAGCAAAGGAGAACTATAATATATATATATATATATATATATATATAAATCAAAAAGTTTCCTTCCGATCCGTCCGTCCGTAACAGACTCGGAAAAGCATAAATTGGCTTTAACACAAGAGCAGGAAAGCAGACAAGAACAGGATCTAAAAATAGCAAATGACAGACAATGGAAGTGGAGGTCACTGAGGTGGTCAAACATCTCCGCAGTGGCAAGGCCCCAGGGATTGATGAGATCCGGCCAGAAATGCTAAAGGCTCTGGGTGTTGAGGGGCTGTCATGGTTGACACGCCTATTCAACATCGCGTGGGAGTCGGGTACAGTGCCAAAGGAGTGGCAAACCGGGGTGGTGGTTCCCCTGTTCAAAAAGGGGGACCAGAGAGTGTGTGCCAATTACCGGGGCATCACACTTCTCAGCCTCCCTGGTAAAGTCTACTCCAAGGTGCTGGAAAGGAGGGTTCGGCCGATCGTCGAACCTCAGATTGAAGAGGAACAATGCGGTTTTCGCCCCGGACGTGGAACTACGGACCAGCTCTTCACTCTCGCAAGGATCCTGGAGGGGGCCTGGGAGTATGCCCATCCGGTCTACATGTGTTTTGTGGATCTGGAGAAGGCGTATGACCGGGTCCCCCGAGAGAAACTGTGGGAGGTGCTGCGGGAGTATGGGGTAAGGGGGTCTATCCTCAGGGCCATCCAATCCCTGTACTCCCAAAGCGAGAGCTGTGTTCGTGTCCTCGGCAGCCAGTCAGTTTCGTTCTCAGTGGATGCTGGTCTCCGCCAGGGCTGCGCCTTGTCACCAATCCTGTTTGTGATATACATGGACAGGATATCGAGGCGTAGTCGTGGTGGGGAGGGGTTGCAGTTCGGTGGTCTGAGGATCTAGTCACTGCTTTTTGCGGATGATGTGGTCCTCATTGGATCATCGGCTTGTGACCTTCAGCACTCACTGGATCGGCTGGCGGCCGAGTGTGAAGCGGCTGGGATGAGGATCAGCACCGCTAAATCTGAGGCCATGACTCTTAGCAGGAAACCGATGGATTGCTTACTCCGGGTAGGAAATGAGTCCTTAGCCCAAGTGAAGGAGTTCAAGTACCTTGGGGTCTTGTTCGCGAGTGAGGGTACTATGGAGCGTGAGATTGGCCGGAGAATCGGAGCAGCGGGGGCGGTATTGCGTTCGCTTTACCGCACCGTTGTAACGAAAAGAGAGCTGAGCCGCAAGGCAAAGCTCTCGATCTACCAGTCGATCTTCGTTCCTATCCTCACCTATGGTCATGAGGGCTGGGTGATGACCGAAAGGACGAGATCACGGGTACAAGCGGCCGAGATGAGTTTTCTCAGAAGGGTGGCTGGCGTCTCCCTTAGGGATAGGGTGAGAAGCTCAGCCATCCGTGAGGAACTCGGATTAGAGCCGCTGCTCCTTTACTTAGAAAGGAGTCAGCTAAGGTGGTTCGGGCATCTGGTAAGGATGCCCACTGGGCGCCTTCCTTGGGAGGTGTTTCAGGCACGTCCAGTGGGGAGGAGACCTCGGGGAAGACCCAGGACTAGGTGGAGAGATTATATCTCAACACTGGCCTGGGAACGCCTCGGGGTCCCCCCGTCAGAGTTGGTCAATGTGGCCCGGGAAAGGGAAGTCTGGGGCCCCCTGCTTGAGCTGCTCCCCCCGCGACCCGACCCCGGATAAGCGGATGAAAATGAGATGAGATGAGATAAGACAATGGAAGTTATTTCAAAGTCCAAACAACTGAAGATTGAGTTAAAAGTTTGAACAAATTCAAAAACAAGTCAAAAAAAGAGTTACGAAAAAAACATTCAACATGACAAAAGAGCTCTCTGAGAGAATCACAAATGCTACTGTACATATCAAGCATTGATTTCCAGAGCAAGACATTTCAAAAGCCACCGGACCAAATTGCAATTAAATTTGAAGTTAAATCATGGTCCCTGGAGGATGAATCTTCTCTTTTTTCAGTTGGTGGCATCTTTTTATAATACCTTATAATTCCAATGAAACCCTTACACATTGATATCCTCTTGTGTAGAAGATGCAGTATTTACTGACTGAAACTGGAAAACAAACATTACATTTGAAATGTCCCTTCTAGTTTCTTTGTTATGAACCCTGACCTTTTTGCTTGTGCTGCCAGCATCACACAGTTCATAATTGTACAGAGGACATATGCAAACTTCTTGGACTGATTGTCATTAACATATTCATACTTTACAGAAGATTAAACATTTTGATTTTGGGCTCCTCACACCTTAAGACCTAAATGTCTACTTTCACAAAATAAACAGTATTTCATGCTCAAACAAAAAAAAACTGGCACAATATGTTCATGCTCTCAAGGCAAGAAACCCATTTTGAACCCTAACCCTTGGGTTGAATTCGTTTTCAACAAACATGCCTGCCGCTGGAGAGCTGAGATGTGTAGATGCTGCCATTGAGTCTGTTTTAGAAGACATCGACAGCGCATTCATTTTGAAAGAGGAACACAGAACATGGAGGCGATGCCAAAGCACCATGCTAATCCCTATCGCGCCGGCGCTTGGCTGTTCACACCGGACGCTGAAGCGACGCTGAACCGCCGGGCAGCGCTAATAATATCACCCGTTGATCCAGTAGATTAAAAGCATATACTTACTTGTTGCTCCAACATTAAGCAACAGCGTCCCAACATGTGTCCTCCTTGGTGTTGTCTTTATACAACATGTTCCGAGGATCATACAACTCACTGCACTTCTCCACTTCAATTATTAATTTAATGTCATCCATGTTGAAGAACTTCGCTGTTTGCTCCGTTAAATGTCGGGTGTCGGGGGTAAATTACATATTCTCCACTCAAGCCTATGTCGGGAACACGTAGCCCCCTCTCTCTCTCTTTTTATCTGTATCACTGCTTATGTGGCTGTAGTGGATGGGCAGAGGGGGACATTTAATAATGTCATTGGTCAAATTAAAACTCCAGGACAACAGAAGGGAACTTCAAAGTATGGGATGCATATTTGATCATTTATATCATATAAAATATGTCATCAATATAGTTTAAGATAATTTTTCAGTGTTTTTCCTGGTGCGATACACTCGCGTCAAGCGCAAAAAATAGACTCGAGGCCGAAACGATCGCTGCACTTCGCGAGGCAGCCTTGGCGCAGCGCGGTGCTTCAGCCTCCGGTGTGACCACACAAAAGTTTAACATGGGAGTGGATGGGAGCCAGCTGTTATTTAAGGCTTGGCGCTGCGCTGAAGCGTCACTTCGGCATCGCTTCAGCGTCCGGTGTGAACCCGCCGTTAGTAAATAACTCACAATGCGTTGCTTTAGCATACGTCACATACTACGTTGCTCTGATTGGTTGTAGGTCTATCCAATTGAGCGAAGAGGAATTTTATTTCCTGGTCACTTGAAACTCGCCCCATAATCACAGCCCAATGGAGCGGTCTCAGACTCACATTCTGACTAGAATTGTGAGTCTGACAACGTCAGGCTAGCACAGTTACACTTCACCCTCTTCGTTTTCATTTACCTAAACCCTGAAAACATTGGTGAACACGAGCATCTCATGCGTGGTTTTGCTGCAGCTTGGCAGAAAAAACCCTCACGGAGACCAGCTGTGTTTATGGTTCTGGTTTAACATAAATCTCCGTGGATCGGCTCCAAAACAGAAGGGAAACTCGGCAGGAGCGGTGTGATGAACATGACCACAAATGTAATTTCAGTTTCAAATTTAAAAGCCTCCATCCGCCTGCAACCCCAAATAGTGGAGGATCGGGGCAGATAACCTTGGTGCTGCTGTAATTGTTATTTTGTGTAATATGACAAATTATACACGTCACTCACCTCAGATATGATGTTCCTATGAAGGAATAATCTCATAAGGCACTCTGTCTATAGTATGTCTTTAGCCTGAATGCATTTATTGGATAGGGTTTGTGATATTGTTTTGTTTTTTTGTAGTTGCCAACAAATCCCATGAAAGGACCAAAGCCAACATTGAAAATATTAAAAATATGTGACCTAGATGGTTGCAGATATATCCCATGATTTATAGTCACATTTGCAAACCATTTACATTATTTTGCATCTAAAATCTATAGTCCCAAATTAAAAACACAATTCCTCCTGTTTGCTATATCTACTGTACCCATCTGTTTTAGCTTGTGATCATTTGTTATCAGTTAAGCTAAAGTTGTCAGTTGCTTGACCATTGTTGCTTTACACTGTCCTTTATCTCTTCATTAGATGTTTTTGCCTTTATATTTTTTATTGTATAAAGCATGTTTGAATATAATGGTTGTGAAGTTTATTTTATGAAGCACCTTGTATCTCTGGAATTTGAAAGGTGCTATAATAAAAAATAAAATGCATTTTTATTACCATTATTATTAACATGGCATCTGGTGTAAACATTCATGTCCCTTAAAAACAAATTGTAATAACTATAGGGATCAACTGATCTAGTGCCACTAGTTCAAGATTTACTTAACACTTACGAACAAACACATGGCAAACGCACAGTATATCCATCAGCCTCTGTGTTTAATGGAAATCAGGGGTAACATGCCTAACTGTCGTGATAATGATAATGATTTATACCTGCTTATGCATTGTGAGTTTGTTAGCATGCTGATGTTAGCATGTATCTCATAGTACCACATGTGTACAAATGCAGAGCTGCCAGAACAGCTGCAGACTGTCTCATTAAAGATTTAGGTCCTCAGTGGGAATGAATGGGCTTAAGGCTCAGGACCACAGAGAGTGGGAATGTCCATAAGTTTTGAAAATGCATTACAGCATCCTTTGTTTTCCTTTTTCAATGTTATTTGGTGGTAAGAAAAAAAGAGGAGTCAATGTACAGATTTCATACAAATGAACAGATGTCACTGAGAGAATCATATGTATTAAGACATGTTGTGATCTAATACAGAAATGAGCTGCAAACATGATGACAGTCTGAAGATGTTGATAGACACTGTTTAATTTCTCTGACAAATACATATCTGCCCATAATCTCTGCCTCTAACAGTAACAAAAGCATGGTTTTTATTACTTTACTTAAATCCGATATGAGAGTGATCTCAAAAATAAGACTTGCATCTGGTGCTTTGTTATAGAAATACACTGCTTTGAGGAATGGAACAGAGCAAAAAGCCTTACTTACTCTGTTAATTAAAACTGGTGAAAGATCAATAAAGCTCCTGGTCCCTCTCTCCTGATTCTCCAGAATTAATTAAAGACCCTCACTTTGAAGAGTGTTTTTTCTCTCTTCTGTATCTTGTTAATTAGTAACATTGAGGCAACTCCAAACTACACGCCCGAAACAGAAAATGAAATTAAGCCATGGGATTCTAATTACAGTGTTAGCAGTAAGCTATTTTGTACCATAAACAGGGAATAACCGCTATCATGCGAATTGGATCTGTCAGTTGAGTCCTCAAAGGTTGGGGCATTAGAAGTGGATTTTAGCTTTTTTGACCAATCTGGTGTCACAGTCAGAATCCGAATGACATGTTAGGAGTCTGGGACAAAGCAGCGCTGCCCTGAGAATGTTCCACAATGGCCCAAAGCGCACAAATATGAGGCAAATGGCTTCCATTGCATCATAACCTTGACCGCAGCGGCTGCTCTGCTTTGAGCTTTGGCCATTGATGCACTCGAGGGCCACTTTGTGCCAGTATTACCCCTCCAATGCCGTCCTGCCATCACAGCGCAGCGAGCCCAGTGGCAAAACATAATAAAATGAAATGTCAAATCAAAGAGAGGACAGAGAATGGTCTTTACCACAGGGCTTAGATTTTTGAGTGAAATGAAACAGTGGATTTAATGCTGCGATGCTCTGTGTTGGGCAGATATGCTGCAAATTGAGTCAATGAAATATGGAGTTAGCTATATTCACACTCACAGCTTGTGAATGAAACAATCATCCTGTGACAAGAGCCTCGATATTTAGTGCTACATGCTTGATTTTGACACACACAAAAAAATCCACATTCATTTTTGGGAAATATCTATCGTACCAGTATCTTCCAGGGTTTGAACTTAACTTGGAGGACCATCTGCTGAATATTAGTTGATAAATTCACAACACAGTATCAGATAATGGTAAGGCTGTAAGCTCTGTCGCCTCACACCAAGCAGTTTCCGTCTCTCTGCCTGTTCCCCACATTTCGTTTTTGCAGATTGGGGTTGGGCTACTTGCAGATTTTAAATTGACTGTGGGTGTGAAAATGTGTGTGAATGGGTTGTTTGTCTCTGTGGGTTGATATCGACCTGTCCAGGGTCTGCCGTGCCTCTTGCCCAATATCAGCATGAATTGGTTCCAGCTCCCTCCACCACCCTCACAGGATAAGCTGTATGGATAATGATGGATATACTAAGATGCTCAAACACTACTAGTTTGCTTTCTTGTAAAAAAGTTTAAATGCAGCTTCAGGCCTCATGCAGAGGCCCTTTCACCCTCCCCCTACCTGCTCTCACTCCATTTGCGCAATAGCATCGAGGGTCTGCCACATCATGTGTCATTCCAAACCAATTACCCTCAGGTGCAAGTGGGTTACAAAACCCTCCAATACGATGCAGGCTGACAGACGCCACTCTCAGAGCCACTCCTTGCTCACGGATGGATGAAATCTCAAATAACTACAAATGTGAGCGCTGCGTGGTTATTTCCAAAAGAGAGGTAATAAATCGCCTAACCTCAAAGATTATATTTATATTTTAAAAATATATATTGTATTTATTTAATATTTTTTTCAGCACCTAGGACAGATAAAAGGTTTACATTTTACTTTAGAACAAATAATACAGATCAGAGAGAAGAATCCATCCATCATGACTAAGGTGTATAAGGAGTCAGATAAGAATTTTGCCATAAACTTGGTATCAAAACTTGACCACTTACATTACCTACAATACCATTGCTACTACTGACTCAGTTAGCATCATTTGAGTTGATTTATCTGCTGCTTCCGGACGCAAAGTCTTTTATTCAATTTTCTCACACATGCAGTACAATTCAACCCTTGACCTTTAAGCAGACTTAATTTTGCTGGAGTTTCCCTTTATAAATTACATTGAAGCACCACTGAGAATACTTTTATGTACGGTATTTTTGTGACTGATGACATGCATTTTTGTCAGCTGAATAGAAGACAATCCTAGTAAATATATAAATTGTTAAGCACCACCAAATTTGGCTCCTTGGGGGAAGATATTACCAAACCCTATTCATTTCAAGACGTTAATCCGTTTGATGTTTGATTATACTACTTCAATTAGTGATGCACCGATGCATCGGCCGAACATCGGTAGCGGCCGACATTCGCCTCGTTTACTGATATCGGCGTATCGGTAATAAACTGGACTTTCATCTATATCATTGGCCGATGTTCATATTTGTGGTAAAACCGCTGGGCACGTGCCGGGGCTGGGGGAGCAGTCGCCCTCCTCTCCACGCCGCCGGAGGCTTGGTGTGCGGCACGCCTCTCAAAACAGGTCAATGTGAGGAGGGCTTTTTTAGACCAGGGTAAAAAGGTCCTGTTTTATATGGTCCTTCGGGTATTTTGACCAAAATTTGTAGATATTTCATTCAGACGCCAAGGAACCATTTCAACTTGCGGTAAACTGGGCATAGTATGTCTCTGTTAAATAACGTTTAGTTACATCAAAGATTGCTTCATAAATCTGATTCAATTTGTGCTCATTAAAAGATGAGAGTGATAAAGGGCTGCAAACATTTAAAATAGTGCTTTTTAAATAATGATTTAATTATTTTCCTTGCACAAAAGGGTGAATGAATAACAACAAAAACAAAAAACAAATATCGGTAACGGCTATCGGCCAGATTGTTGTTTTAAATATTGGTGTCGGCCAAGAATTTCCATATCGGTGCATCCCTAACATCAATAATAACATTTATTCTTCTACAGTATTCTCAGTTTCTTCTAAAATTTGTGACCACATGTAGCTTTACGAAGGCATGAGTTTGTCTTTAATGTTGGAAAGGCATACACTGTAGATGATTTTTAACATGAGCCGGGATGCTATGGTCTTTAAACCAAAATGACCAAAGAACCACCTCCCTAATAAGTTGACAATTATACCATCCCCTGTTAGCCATCCCTGTCCCCCATAAGACAGAGGTCTGTGTGTGCAGACTAAGAAGTTGTGTGTGCAGGTGAGCATCGCATAGTTACTGCTGCTAACTTCATCTCAGGTTCAGCAGTTTTTTAAGGTTAAAACCGATTGGCCGCCATCATTACCTCACACTGACCATCTGTCAAAGTCTGATTGACCATCAGCCACACTGTGAGCGTCAGTTTGCCATCCATAAAGATTTCACTGTCTTCAGCAGGCAGACATGATTCAGCATAAACTCAGTAGATAACAATTTCATGCAGTAAGCATACAAGTTTCTCATGCAAGTCAGTTTTCCCACACTCTATCTACATCTGTGGCCTCCATCAGCTATGAAGTTTCCAACCTTATCATAATTTAAGAAAAGGTAATTCTACAGTTCAGCTGAAATAGTTACTTGTTTTTTGTGGTTACCATGGTTACAGTGGACATGTGCCCTTGTATTACTATACACTGGGTGATTCCAATTCTGATCCTGTTCTCGACCAGGTCAGGAGGTGATTCTGAACCAACACCCGTCTCATCGAATTCACAACTCACAGTATATCAATCACTCTGACACGTGTCATTCAGTCAAATACATTTTAGACATGCATTCATATATAATACCCAAATATATCTGCAATTTCACAGCCGGTTTTCAGATCAAAAAATTTTCATTTGACGGGTAAGCACAGCTCAGTTTGTGTTTTGTAATGAGTCTTGAATTCTTACATATACAGTTGCAATCAGAAATATTCAACCCCCTCACCTAAATAGACATTATAGTGATGTGGATGACAGATAATCAATAAATGACAAAAAAACTTCATCAAACAACAAAAGATATTTATTGACGCGTATTTGAGTTATTTTGACAACAGAAGTTGACTTAACTTTGAAGTTCAACTGAAAAATGTAACTCTTTCAACACATGTGCATGTGCAGTATTATTCAACCCCCCAGCTTCAGTACTTTGTGGCGCATCCTCTAGCTTTTACAACTTCTAAAAAAAAATGTTGGTAAGTGCGGACAAGCTTCTTACACCTCTCGATTGGAATCTTTGCCCATTTTTCAAGTGCAAAAGCCTCTAGATCAGTGATGTTTGATGGCTTCCATGCTGCAACTGCCTTCTTTAAATCCCACCAAAGATTTTCAATCAAATTTGAATCTGGTGACAGTGAATGCAACTCCAGGACGTTCCAGGATCTTTTTCTCAACCAAGCTTTGGTGGACTTGGAGATTTTGCTTTGGATCATTGTCTTGCTGGAAAGTCCAATGATCACCAAGGTTCAATTTGTCAACAGAAGGAATCACATTCCTCTTTAAAATGGCCTGGTATTTCTGTGAATCTATGATGCCATGTACACAATAAAGATTGCTAGTTCCTGCCGCAGAAAAACAGCCCAACATCATCTTTGACCAACCTCCATGCTGGACTATGGGGAAGGTATTCTTCTGGTCATAAGCCTGTCCTTTCATACGCCAGACATACCGCTGGTCCATACGTCCAAACAGTTCCAGTTTGGTTTCATCAGTCCATAGAACTGTCACCCAAAACTCTGTAGGCTTATCCAAATTCCTCCTGGCATATTCTAGTCGACTTTTGACGTTGCTTGCGGTCAGGAGCTGAGTGCGTCTTGGAGCCGGCCATTAAGTCCTTTATTATTCAGTGCACGTCTTATAGTTGCCACTGCAGCACTTGTACCAGCCTTCATCAGGTCATCCTGTAGGTGTCTTGCAGTCACACAGGGGTTTATCTGAGTTGTTCTGACTAAGTTGCTGAGGGTCCTTGATGAAATGCTGGGCTTTCTTCCACGGCCAGGCATGTTTGAAGCTGCTCATTCAGTTGTAAACTTCCTTATAATGTTCCCAATTGTGTCTCTTGGAATATCATTTTTTGGGGAATTCTTCTTCTACCCAAGGCCTTTCAGGTCTGATGAAATATTCTCCTCTCTCAGCTTTTGTGTAAGCTCCTTTGTCTTTCCCATGATTGCAACTCACCTTGAATACCTTCATGGGTGGGGTTTATATATGCATCACAGCTGAAGCAAATGAAGGATCAGTATAGAGTTCCCAAAGGCTTAATAATGTTTCAACTCAACTTTAGGACAAAAAAAACTGTCAGACAGCTTTAAAAACAACAATATTATATAGGGGTTGAATAATTGTGGCATGGCTATCTTAACAAAATATACTGCTACACACAAATACTACATCATGCATTTTCCGTGTTGATTTTCTTTATCACTCAACTCATAAAGAAGGCATCCGAAGCAGAATCTTGATCAAAGAACAAGATTCTGTCTACTTTAATTGATAAATCCTTAAAATCTTTGGGGGGTTGAATATTTCTGATTGCAACTGGAGCTATTTGATCGTCATCACTAAATAGACATCTCTGCTGCAAGCAGAAGTGAACATCACAACTACTAGAAACTATCTTAAATAAGAAACGCGTGTGAAATTAAAAGTAAATATAAGATGTTAGAGATGCAACACAGTGAAAAAATCATTATATATAAAGAGGGGTTTCTCTCCCTTGGCCCACCGAGACATGATGCATAGCGGTGTTCCTCACATTCTTTGCTCATGCAGCAATATTATCAACACTGCATGGATCAAGCAGTTGTGGCAGCCTCCTGAGAGTCCAAATGCTGCTGGCAGGACCTGTGTTGACCTCACAGCAGACCTGGGATCAGTGTACTGTGCGCCTGCAATGATCATCCTAGGGCCCTTTTAGATGAGGTGTGCATAATGGGGAGGTTTCTCTCACTGAAGGATGAATCAATGTGGCATGAAGAAGAGAATTTCCACCCCATTTCCCCCCCTGATTACCCCCCCACATACAGCTCCTTAATAGCTTGTTGTGTGTCATAAATCTCCTTTTACCACCATAGCATCACAGATGTATTACAGTGTATGCCTTACATACTAAACCAAAGGTGTCATTGGGATTTGGTGCCGGTGGGGTGTTGAACAGCACTGTGAGGCAACATGTCTCAGTCAGCACACAGAGCTGAGATATGTCTGCTTTACTGTGCCCTCAAACTGCTCTCAGGTCTGTAATAAAGCTGTTCCTGGACAGGATGGAGTGAGGGATGCTGCGGCTTTCACCTCACAGATGGGACAGCAGTGGACGAGGCCCACGGGCAATACAGGAAGCACAAACTGTGGGTATGCAGGGGCTCAGGGGTCACTGGGAGATGCTGTCAGATAATGCAGGTACCAGTCAGTGGCTGAAGAGTCAAATATTGGTAGAAATGGAACCCAGATTAGAAAAGTTCCTCCTGATTGACGATGTAAGTGGCTGGTGCTCTCGAGGTACACTAACTAGAAGTATGGTGGTCCAATCCCCATCACCCCCATTCCACGTCCTGAAGTGTCCTTCGGCAAGATACTGAATCTCGAATTGGCCCAGATGGATTTTCCGTTAATTTGTGAGAGATGTAAGATGGAGCAAGTTCTTAATTTACACGACCATTCATTTGGATCTATGCTATATTATTTATGTATATATATTATAATAGTCATTATAACAGCTCCTAAAAAAACATTAAAATACTAAATTGCTGGAAATAGAGAAAAGAACACTTCTGCTCCTTCTGCTTCTGCTCTCTAGAACACCCCCTCTCCTTCTCTATTCCCCTTAAAAATCTTCCATTTCTATTTCCCTCCCATCCCCCATCTCCCCCGACACATATTTTATGAACATACAGTACAACCAGCACAAGGCTTTGTATACACAAGGCAACCAGAGGAAACACTTTTAAATGCAAAACTGATAAGAAGAGCTCTGGATATTTACTTACTTAATACAATGATTTGGTCTTTATGTTGTATGAGGCTAACAAATTAGTATCAAACAGATGTTTGGACATATTTGACCAGATTGATTATTTGTTTGTGTATTATACACATATTTTAAATGTATGCTGTCATCATCTATACATTGTATAGTAATATTAATTTCCTCCTAATATTAGAGTCCTCCACTTGTGTATTGGGAACTTCAAAGGTGTACTTCTTCCTTACTCACACGGTTTATCCCTGGATACTGGGCTTTTATTTTGGCTGGGTTTCCCCCTCCTGACGCGCTTCACTGGGAGGAGAAGGAGGCATGTGTACACACCTTTCTAACATAGGATTAATGCGTGTGTGTTTGTTTCCCTCCTCCCATTTCTGTCAATTTTGTGAAAGCACACCCCCTCCACTCCAACACAGTGCTCCATCGTCTGGTTTGCAGCCTAAAGCTGCACAGCTTGATACGATGAGTTTGATACCGTGTTAGCCGCTCAGTGAAAGATGTCAATTTGAATACAAAAAAATATTTTTTTTCTTTCTACATACTTGAATGGTCTTGAATTCCACCATCACCCTTGAATAATTTTTCATTTGCATAGCAGACCATGGTTAGCTTCCAACACAGATCATGCTCATGCATAATCAGCAACCTAAATATGGATAAGCCTTCAGTATTTTACAGAAGCAGGTGACAGAAGTCTCTGTGTGGGAAACCTGCACATGCAGTGAAAGTCAGATCACAATTTTTTGAAGGAAAGTCAAATCTATGTATGAAAAAAAAAGTATCCTTTGAAACGTAATTTGCAAACATTAAACAAATCACACCAGGAGCCTTTCGATCCTGTCAGTGAGAAAATTATACTTCAGATACAGGCAGCAGTCGCAGTGTGTTGCAAATATTTTCATTGGGCCTCAGCCCGTAAGCACTGTCTTACAAAACCTCTCAGACTCATAATTTAGATGATGGGGTCCAGAGGGTGTGTTTATTTGTCAGAGAGGAAATAAAAAGACTGCGCTGCAACCTTTAATCAAATCTAAATAGAGTTTGATAGAACACTCTCCTCTCAATGCAGCAGCGGAGGTGCAAATTTAAATATATTCTTGCTATTCAGCAGCGCTGCGTTTGCACAACTTTGCTCCGAGTCATTTTTACAGTCAACCAATTACCGACGGAGCGAGGCTTTCCTGTTGCTTTTAAGCCATCTTGTTTCAGAGAGAAGTTCAGAATCTGTACCCGAATACACAGAGTGCACACAGAACTCCAGCTACATTAATAGGTGAAGGGATTTTTTTTCACTGCTGTCAAATCTACATATGCAAATGTGACAGCAATATACCAACTGGTCATGAAGAGCAGTGGGAGAGCTCTATGCATTAGTCATCCCGGCAGAATGAGCCGCACTGACAGAACCACTAATTAATGGTTAAAAAAAGATTCAAGAGTGATTTCCATCCAACTCTCCTCCACCTAATCAGTTTATAATACCGCTTTGGTCCACTGGGATGATAATGTCTTCTCTCAGATGTCTGCTTGCTCTGTCATTAAGCCCTCGCAGGAGCTGAAGCAGATTAGACTGTAGGTGATTTGTAGAAATTGTACTTTTACAGTACGGACCAAAGTAAAACTGATAAAACAGAAAAAAAATACCAGGGGATTGAGGAGATGAGGGGGAACTTGTTTCTGACACGTTTGAATATATACTTAACACCAAAACATGAGCTTACACTGGAACTGCTCATGGATTTAATTACTCACACATCTAAAGTGAGACTATTGGAACAATTCTGTGCCCCCCATTTATGACCAATGCTAACGTTCAGTATAAATGCTTAGTTACATTCACTTAATTATTTATTTCTTATCTATTAAACACGCTTACTGTACCATGAAAACATATAAGTTCATCAACCAAGATGTGACATATTTCCAAACAGAAAGTTAAACAGTATCTAGGGTTTAGTAACTAGAATGATTTAAATACAATCCCATATATTTAATTGACCAGTAAAGAGGCATTAAGTAGTACAGTAATTTTTAGTTATCAGTCTCAAGAGAGTTTGTGGGTCAAAAGGGCAGAAACAGCCTATATTTCACATACATAAGTCCATTAAATCATGCATCAAGTTTTCTTTGTCCCTTTATTCATCTCATAACCTATTCAATTTACTTTCGAGTGGCCCTATCCCATGGCTGGGAACCTGTTTGTACCTAGGTAAAAATAACAATAAGCTATATCTGTTCTGCAGAAGAAGTATCACGTATAGGAGATTATATAGTATTATCAGTAGGTGTTATTTTTTTTACAGAATTTTATTGTTTTCCAAGAGTTTTTGTTGTACTTTTAAAAATTATAACTACTTCTTCCTCTTATGCTCAAATCAGATCAGAATTCTCCGATATGGAAACGTTATAGGTTCAGTTTTTACCTTAGAAACAAGTGTCCATCATGTTAATTCACAATCCAAAATTCATTAAATACAATATTTCCATCTCAAAACCAATTGTTGACTTATCTTATCATCTCAGAGCTCTATTCAGCACAGACAACTGAATACTAAGGTTTAAAAATATAAAAAAAATGTCTATATATAACAGTACTCTGTAGACGTGATAAAGAAAAAAAAGGGAAGATTAAAGGAGCCGGTGAGATATTTTCCCAAAGTTTTAAAGACTTTGCCCACAGGTCAGGAGAAGTGTAACCTATAATTGGCAAATAAATGGAAAAAATGTAAATGACAGAGGATTCAGAGCAGAGTGGGATGTCTTTTGGGGGCACAGTTTATGTTCTTTTTAAAGGATATTGGTACACCAGGACTAATAGAAATGTCAAATTGAGATATTTTGTATAGACATACTGTGTGAGAATGCCGTATACAGTTGGTGTACTTACAGTGCGTGGATATAGACCATTTGCTTGATAATGACAGTGTTCATACTGATATATTTTCTGCACATGAAAAGAATGGATTGAGGAAGCAGCTGCTGGTGGGGTGATGCTGAGTTCATTCATACCTTTGCTATGGAAATGAAGTCTCTGCAACTGTTTTTCCAGCCCGGCTTAATAAAACCCAAAAAAAGGGTCTGAGCAGTAACGTGTTTGTCACAATAGCAATTCAATTGAGTGTTTGTCATAGCCCGCTGCACTGACACTGTTTATTAGAATAAATAAAAATAAATCATCCTCCCTCTCTCCTCATGAAGCGAATCCAATAATCATGCACTGTAAGTGAAAGGCTTTAGCTCAGTTCGTGAGAAAGCGCCCAGCATTAAGCGTGACAGTAAATTCATTTCAGCCGGGCCCGAATGTCTCTCTCCGTTTTAGAGCTGTATCGATTGTTGGTTTTGGTGGATCCATGTTATATACAAGGACAAATGTTGCCCAGCACCTGTCTGATTGTCCCGGACAACGGCAGATTTTTCTTCTTGAAAGCTGAGCAGGATTATGATGTATGTGAACACTGGGCTGTATTGATCCTGCACATGCATTATCTGTAAACCCAATAATCAATATTGTGCGAACTTTGAGATGAAACTATGACCCAATGATGTTGGTTTGCTCTATGACTTACTATCAGGGGTTATAGGCTATTTTATTGTATCATCTAATAACCCTATAAGACCCCTGACCATCAGTGTACTTCTAAGAAGATGTAAGGACATATGAAGCTTCCCATATCCAAAATCCACCGGATAGCAGAGCTTTAATATATGATATATACAGGTATATTATAACACACATTAGTCCAATGTATTTTAAAGCATTTACCAGCTGTTTATACATGAGCACATCCTTTTGTATATAATTACTCAGCATTTGTTTACTAAGTGTCTGTGTTTTGGCCACATCTCATTGCCTTCTCTGAGCAGAGGGAGTCTACTCAGTTGCGATAGAGATTGATTGGGGAAGATGTTTTTTTGCAGTCCTGCAAGGTCAAAGTCAGGGGCTTTAGCTTACAGCTGTCAATCAGTACGTGGACGTGCATCTCGTCTGCTGCTCCTCTCGCACAGAGAGAGGTCATAGCTCCAGATTCCTGCATTAGATGAGACAGCGAACACGGCGTGATGGAGCGGATGGTTCTGCAGTTACTTCTTAATGCCAATTGTTGCATCTTAAATATGCTGGAGCTCCTCAAATGTTCATTTTATCCGCTCTACCGTGTTACATAAATTACACAGTTGAATTAAAATGGAAAAGTGGGCAGTAAACAACTTAAACAGAGTTCATAAGTTTGAGTGTGCGAACAGAGTGGTTGAGGGATGGGTTACTTGAGTGAGGATTGATTACGTTTGTTGATCATATATAAGATGTATTTTAAATCTTTTTCTAGTTTATGAATATTGGAAATCAACCCCTGCGATCCCTTTGAATGTCTATGTCACTCTGATGAAATAATAATAATCAGTTTATCAAAATGATCTGATGGGACAGATATTATTAGCCACAGGTCGCCAGTTGCCGGACACTGCTGTTGTTAATCCGAGTTCGTAGAGGAGGACATTTTCAACTCTGTCTGTGGACTGCACACTGCCACGCCCCCGCTTACTGCCAGCACTGGTCGCCCTTTTATTTACTATTTATTCATAGTGAAAGTATCGCGTGTCCAAATCCAAATCACACCAAATTTAACACGGGGCTTCCTTGAAGTACGAAGAATACACATGCCAACTTTATAAGATGAGCGATGTGTTAGATATGCAGTCCACTGACAGATCCAGGCACTAGATGGATTTCAGGGATGCATATGAAAGGAATCTGTTCTGAAATATGAGTGTACCAGTTTGTTAGACAAAAGCAGGAGTGAGAAGAATGGTCTTGTCATTCTTACAATAACAGACATAGTTTGCATATTTAAGTGAGGGATTTCAGCTCCGTTTATCTTTGTGTTTTCCTTTTAGAGACAGTCAAACTGAGCAGCTGAGGGCTTCAAGTCAGGGTTCATGCAGACTGCAGGACAGCACTGCCTGATCCGCCAGGCCGTCACAGTGGAATCCTCCTCTGGCCGTGCATACTAAGCAGCCACTAGGCGACCTCCGACCTCTGGCTAGTCACAGGGTTTTGATCCTCCCGCCAGCCAGCGGCAGCACAGCTGTAGCCGCGGAGGGAGGCATCCTTAGGCCCCAATTAGGCTCCTGAGTGCCAGCCGGCCGTGGAGCCAGAGCCTGACACTGATTCGGCTGTACAGCAGCTGAAGGGGAGGGCAGCGGGAGGTACAACCTCTGAGGCGATGCCAATAACTGGTTTAAAAATGTATGGAACCCTTGTCAAACTTTCTTCATTTCACTATGGCATGTATAGCGACCACATTCGGCTTGTGGCGTGGCTGGAGGTAAGAAAAAAGAGGGTCGCATTTGTTCTCCCCGTCTTGCTCTTTTTGCAGACATGCACACATGATTCATGTTTTAGTGGCTCAATCGGCACACTTGGTACAGTTCTCAGTAGAGAGAGCTGTGTAAAAACGATGGATAATTTGTCTATTTTTAATAACAATTTACAAGTAACTCAAATATGGGAAACCAATCGGTAAGCAAAAACACTTCCATCTTTTAAGCTAGCAGTTTGAGCTTTTCAAACCAAAAGTCCAAACCAAAAGTCTGCAAGTTCAAAAAAGTCACTTTAATAGAGCATGTGATAATAAGGTATAAAGAGTATTGCCAAAGCCCTGTCACAGGTAATGCAGTTGCAATTGTTTCATGTTTTGAGAGACAATCGACTTTGACTCAGTTTGAACAGTGTCGGCATTGGTGGTAAATAAAGATGGACCACGGTTCTCCACTTCCTCTCACAAGTTGCAATATCCTGGATATAGGAGTCCCCATTTTGCACTTTCGATGTAATTTGGAGCCAAGATCTGCACTGTTGTGAATCTGGCGTAGAGGATTGGTCATGGGGTCCCATCGATACACATGCTCGACCAATCATGCGTAGCATCAGCTGTTAATGAGGTTTCTATAACATCAAACAACCAATTAAAACTAAACTGATAAGAAAGTGTGATCAGAACTACCTCAAATGACAAAAATGTCTCTGAGTTTGGTCCATCTCTCATCTGCTAAAATGGATGAGGCAGGGTTAATGAACCATATGTCAGCCACCAGAGGGCGAACAAGATAATTTTGCTTCACTTTTGGGAAGCTGTTTCATGTTGTCATATATACACAGTTGGTGGTTGGAACACACATTTTTTCTCCTGTACTAACTCGGTCCTAATTTCATTTCTCATACTGCCAAACACGAAACACATGCTACATATGCTACATGGTTAGCCTAACACAAATAGCATGATTTACCAAACAGCTAGATCACTGACTACAGGGCTGCCAACTCTTATGCACTAAATGTGAGACTCACATAATTGACTCGGATCTCATGCCAGACATGACTGATGACTCACACAATCTTCGTTTCCTCTGATCATGGTTTTAACCCCCACTGAGGTCACCATGGTCAAGATTTTTGTTTTGGCATATAGTTAAGAAGTAATTCCCTCAAAATACTTTATTGCCATGCCGAGGACGCCTTTCTGTTCACCAGTATCAGTCTGTTTGTGTGGAGTGAATGATCTTGTCGTTACCACAAAATCTTAACTACACACAGGTATTGATAACGTCAGCAAACTGGACAGGCAAATGATTATAATGAAGTATGACAGGGAAACTAGAACGTTTTAGTTACAAACTGGTTGTACTTCAATGACTTTAATGCCCAGACATCATCTGAGCAATGCTCCTGTGGGCTTTCTTCAACTCAGGCAAAGAGTTGCACCTTTCAAATCAATTCCTTTTACGTCAATACTAGTTTGATCATTCGGATAATACACATACAAACAACATAAACAGCACAGTATGAGCCTTAAAAGTGGGATATATTGCTACAGAAAGTTGGTTCCGGCAGTAGTACCTATCAAGTTATCTAATTTCACCAGCCTATCCATTCTGTATATTTTAAATGTACATCAATACATTCACATTATGTAATGTAGAAATGTTCACAGCAGAGCACTTCGCTAACAGCACCTTCTCAACTTATGTTAATGAGCATCTCCTTGTGTTGAATTGTGGCCAGCAGGCTGGCCGTGCGAGGGAGTGTGAATCTGTGCTGTCAGTTATCCAATGTGAAAGTAGCCTGGTAGGGACAGCTTGTAGCCTCACTGCTCACCCACCGAATATAGTCGGTTTAATTCGCCGCCTCTCCATCAGCTCTCTTAAATTTCTTGTCTAATGCACATCAAATCCTTCACATGAAGCCTGAGCTATGCATCAAGAAATGGAGGGAAATTCATTTGAATTTTGAAAGGCAATGGGGTTTTCCTGCCCCGTAGCACAAAAGTGATCATAATGTGTCCACAAGAGGTTTTTGATCAATACAAAATGACCCAGTAATTGTTTGGCATTGAACTGAGGTCTCTGGCTGCCTTCCTAACCCAAACACCCCATCCCCCGCCCCACTGCTCACAAACACCTCGCCCCCTCCCATCGGGTGCTCTCAACCATTCTGCGAGGCAGGGCAGCGCTAAGAGCAGCCAAATGGCATCACAACACATTTCAGCTCTGAAGGTTAAAAAGTGAAGCTGACACTCTGACAAAGCTGCATTGTTACAGCAGCATTTATCACAGCCACAGTTTTCCTCTCCAGCAGACGTTCCTGTTGGATCCCTGCTCTAATTAACCAGCTTGCTGCTCTACATTGTGAAAATGGGGCTTGTAAAGGGGTGGGCAGGTCTGGGCCAAACACCCAGGGATGTTGTTGGTAATGCTTCCTGCTGACAAAACCTCAAAAAAGAAGAATGAATGACCCTTTACTGTGTGTTTTGCTTACCTCTTGGTTCATTTTCTGGGTTTGAAAGAAGGGGGGATTAATTGTGATCTACTCTAAAGCCCCCTTCTACCATACATTATATGAGTGTGACGAAGACAAAGCCTTCATTAAGGACTGAGTGTATGGTCATGGTATAGTGCTATCAAAATCCCCAAGACCAGCAGAAGCTATTCAGCCTGGATACAAACCTCCCTTGAAGGGCTCTCTGCGGGCTCAAGCCTTGCCAATCATCCCAGTGCTTTGTTCATATGCAATTTTGCTCTTTTTGTCATATTTAATTACATTTGAGAGAAGTAGATGGTTTCTCAGGCATTGAAATAATTGCATTTTCAGAATATCTGAAGTATTTTCTGTTGGGAGCAAGCTGTAGACTTCATGCTCACACAGGATCTTAGTTATAGTTTGTTAAGGTCGTGTAGGTTATATTGTAGCCTTCCCATTTTACACATCACATGTTGCAGAAGGACAGCAAGCTTCAACTAGCTACTGTTTTACATCATATCTTTATGTTTAGATATTTCCTCCATCATTTGTTACAAATTTATAACAAATTCATTTAAATATTATGACGTCATTTAAAATCCTTTAGGGACAAGATTTGTGGGCTAATAATGTTTAAATTTCTAGTTTGACCAATCACATGTGGGCCGGCTTTGGTTGCTGTTGTTGGGCCTAAACAATGCGTTTTTATTTTGTCGCCAATAGCTGTTGATCAGGACTAGCCAAATTATCGTCTGGACCATAAAAACATTCAAAAAATATGTCTGTCATTTGTGTGTAAACGTTTGACTAGTGTAATTAAATTAAACTAGCTAAAACAAAGGAAATCACTGTGTTGATCAAGAAATGATACCCCCCCCCCCAACAAGAAATTGGGTAATATGTTACTTACCAAACTTTCCAAAGATGTAAGATTGATTTTATTACTTCCATTTGTTATGCTACGCTAACTGTGTCTTGTTTTTGTAGCTAACGCATAATAGTGGCAATTTAGAAAGCAACCATAAAACCACAACGTCACCTTTTCAAATGTGGCCAGACAACTAAACGTCCTTAAATGACCATATAGGTCAGCTGTCTAAGTATAATCCAGGGTGCCAGCAGAAGAAGCAATGATGCTTTCTTGTCATGGTAACAAGAATATGACCCATAAGAGCATGCCAGTGGGTGAACTGTCCATCATTGTTTTCTTTAGAACAATAAACATAATCTGAGGGAATTGACCATAATTAGTTACCACTTTTAATTACCATCTCATTTGCCTAACAAGGACTATTTTGGCTTTTATTTATTTATTGACAGGATGATGATTGACAGGAGGGGACTAAAATAAGACTATTAAGTATTGTATGAAGGGGTTATTTTGGAAGAGAAAGCACAGGAATTCGAGAAGCAGGGAGGAAAGTAAGATGACTCCAACTCATTTCCTGTGGTTTTCCTGAATCACAACATGAGCTTCTTTGAAAGTGCAAACCTCCTCAGTCCCTCATGCTCGCGTTGTGATGCCAGTTTTCAAAATGCGGTCTCTCGTTCACATTGATGGATTACCTTTACTTAATGAATTTGAGGTCTCCAGTTGTTTTATACCCTGCCAGGAACAGAATACGAGTCAATGAGCCATCAGTTGTTTGGAAAATTTGAAGATGGCTTCATGCACAGGCAGCTGCAGTGTCCAACAAATGACCAGGGGGAGAAAAAAGGAAATTTGGAATTAGGATAAAGTTGTCCTTTAACAATGACAGTAAAAGCACCGAGTACCCCTGAGCGTCGTTGGTGGAAGTCATTTAAAGAAGCCCAGTTTTGTTCCCTGTGAAAAATTGCTGGGATGTAGATAAAAAAATGCTAATTCCTCCAGCTCTTGTAGGAACGTGACCCTGCTGGAACTCCAGGGGAGGATTTCTTATCCAAGGTACCCTAGAGATGTGATATTTTTCCCGAGCTGATTTATTAAATGGGGCCTGGTGTGAAACAGTGGAGGGCTGTGATTGGGGAGGAGGCCCACAGTCATTTTCCCTCCGGATGTGTGTCCACACGGCTATGTGA
The DNA here is from genome assembly GCF_949316205.1 of Platichthys flesus. Classification (NCBI taxonomy): domain Eukaryota; kingdom Metazoa; phylum Chordata; class Actinopteri; order Pleuronectiformes; family Pleuronectidae; genus Platichthys; species Platichthys flesus. The sequence goes on along the minus strand of NC_084961.1, from coordinate 16,587,807 downwards.
CAAATTAACATCAAAATGTGCCTCTTGTTTCCGGAGGATGGCTGGGTAAGGGTGGGAGTAGGCGAGGTCGACTCCCTTATTACTGATTTATGTCATCTCACCACTCCTACAGACGACATATACCCTGACCATTCCTGCAGCTTGCAGCCACATAAAACAAAGCCGTTTAATTAAATCTAAAACTAAATTACCTCATTGTGTTTGCCCTAAATATGACCCACCATAACATGCAATGATCTCTCAGGATGAGCAGCCACATGAGATTCCTCTATCTGCAGGGAGTTTATGATTGTGAAGATAAAGGAAACATATAGCTGAGTCAGTCAGACATTTTATATTCAATCCATAAGCTCCTCTCTTTTAACTGACAGTCAATAAACACTGCTTAATTCAAACCCGGACTAAATATATGCCATAAAACACATACCTTTAATGAAGAGTGATCTAAATATATTTGTCTCCTGAGCATGTGGCGAAAATAGCACGGCTTTTCAAACCATATACTTAAAATCGATATGTACATTTGGGAACCTTTGCAGAAACTTGCAGGAGATGTATTTTCACTGCTCTGGTCTGTTTAAGAGAGAGAAAACCATTTCTGCCTTTTGTACAAAGACAGAAAAGAAAGTAAGAAGAAGTTAGTTCACTTTAAATTTAAAGGATGACACAGGGCAGGACATTACCCACCACAAGCCTTAGTTCAATGCTTTTGTGTCATAAAACTAAAACAGTGTATGTGGGTGGGACGCCATTGGGGGATTATGAATTGAACAATATATCATTGGACTGTTATTCCTGATGTTTTAATGAAGTGATTCAAAACCTGTAGGTCCTAATATAAATCTATGTGGTTGCAAGGGTGATAAAGAAATTTGAATAAACCACACCTGGTTGCATATGCAAACATGCGTATTAAGCTGTACAGTGTGTTGCAGTAATTCCAAAAAAAAGCAATTTCCCCAAAAAGAATGAAGAATTTGAAGTCGTACCAATAATAAGGATTGAAAGAATTCGTCGAAAAACTCCACGTGGCATCTTTTAAGAGGAAATATTTAACCTGAACATGACTGTTTAGTCATTAAATTCATTACATAATAGGTATAACATTGTGTACAATTAAAACTTTTCTAAGAAATGTCAGTATTTTACCTAAGTAGGTTACCTAACAGTTGTAGGTGCTCGGAACAATGAATGGCGCTGCTGTTGTTTCAGAACCATGGACAGCTCTGTTTGTTGGACGTGGGCTGTGTGTGCACCTCTTAAATGAAAAAGAAAGAAAATGAGGCTGGGTATTAGAACTCGCTTTTTATATGCTATACTTTTAGTGGACCAAGTGTTTGCTCATTGTGAAAAACTGTTGGGTGTCTCTTTAATATTGTAAGGTCTCAACCTTATCTTATAAATTAGATAATGTAAGTTTAATTGAAATTGTTCAAATAAGGATTGATACCATATTAATTAGCATTCCCGATGAAGTGTCTTCATCCTGGTGTTGTTCCTGTCCACAAGGCAACTTACAGTTGTAACAAGTTAACTCATTTTACCTAACACCTTACTGCTAAAGTAATTCGATTCTGTCAATTCTCTAATACTTTAGTATATTAAAAGTATTTGAAGTTTTGCAAAAAAAATGGAAAATTGTAGTTATTGTAATAACTTACGTCGAACAAATGTGTATCTGTTTGGAAGCAGTAGACATTTGCTGTATTTTATCTGAGAGTACAAAGACTGGCAGGCAGTCCTATCAACATCATCAGGTTGACCCAAAGTAGCAAAGAGAAAAAAAAAGCTGATGGGAGATAAGAAAGGAATGAAGAGGTCGGTGTGAAGCCGAGGATAAAAGTGCATGAAATCCTACACACACCAGCCAGGAGAAAAACAGTCACACACACAGATGGACAATCTCAGAGGTCGGGAGGTCTAGCTCTGTACCTTTATTCTGAGGGCACAGAGAAAAAATGAGTGCTGACACTTTCATCATCTCACCCACCATTGATGTAACGCTAAAGCCGAGACGTGTTGCCCAGGGGATTGCCCCGAAGCCTGAGAGCGAACCAGAGGCTTCTGCACTGAACCAGGAGAAATGACAGAGCAAAGACTCTGGCATTTGTAAGGACTGATCATGTCTGGGGTTGTTCAGGTACAATCTTCTAACCAGGCAGCCTTTAGAATTGGTTCATGAGTTGTAACAAATTATTTTTAACAGTATATATCATCATTCAACTCTCAAATGATTTGTAAGACATTAGTTAGTGTGAACAACTTTTATTTAAGTCATTAATGAAGGATCTTTTTAATTAAATGAGTCTTAAGTGAGTTTATAGATTTTCTTTCCCCTGTTTAAAGGATTTTTCCTCACCCTCGTCCAGGGTCAAGAACAGGATGTCTCACCTTGTACATATTGTTAAAGCCCTTTTATGAAATGTGTGATTTGATTGAATACCGTGAGTTTTCTATATGTGTGGATGGAGAAATTGTTTCCAATCAACCAGCTTTAGGATTATATGTCCTGCCACAGTTTCATAGTGACCCCCCCCCCCCCCAAAAAAAAAAAAAAAAAAAAAAAAATCGACAAAGGAGATCTCTAACTTGGTGTCTTGCTCCTTTGCTGGTCCCTAATTTTGTTATGTGTGTGAAAAGGATTAAATTGAAATTGGGCCCATTTCCCCCTTTTGTGTGTGTGTTTTTTTTAGGCATGGTTTAACACAAAGAAAACAACAGCAAGACGCAGATAAAGATAAGTGGTGTAGTTCCAGTCCCCGGAGCAGTTTGAGGTGAGGCTGTGATATGACCTTGGTCTGACCAGAATCCTATATATCCTCCTGAAGCCATGTGTGCATTCAGTGTGTTCAAACCTTAGCAGCTTGTGTTGTAGTAGATGTAACAAGCTGGAGAATGAAACATAAGGTCTCAGTTGGACTAACAACCGAGATAAATATTATTTTTGATTTCTTGCTCCTTACCCTCTGAATTAATCTGATTAATAAGGGATATGAATGCAAAGATTAAAACGCATCAACTGGTTGAAATACAAAATAATAGAATGTAATTTGAGCGTTGATTTTTGAAAAATTCACATGGATTTCAGAATATCTCAGTATTTGGTATGTTCCCAGTTTGCTTTTACAAGAGGGATATTCCAGGAAGATAAGACAACGTGTCACAAAATTCCCGGCTTCACAAACCTTCCCTTGCCCACCTACAATCTCCATCATGGATCAGATCAGGTGACTGTGGAGGAAACTCTGTGACACTAAGGATCTCCAGGTATTCTTTGTTCTTCAATAGGTTCTTGCAAAGCTTTGAGAAGATTTTTTGGCTCATTATCCTGCTGCAGTCAATCCCTCTCCACATACATGCAAAACAGAGGGTGTAGTGTGCCTCTGAAGAATAGAGTGGTTCTTTTCCCTGGTCAGTGAAAGTGTTCAACTCCAGAGTAAAACATCATATCTGGACTTATGATAAGTGCTATCATTCTCTGTCATTGATCTCCTTACATGAACACTACAGTTCATCCCTCAATCTAAAACTTTGTCAGTAAATAGGACTTTCTTTGCTGTGAAACTGAGATGCGGGTGTTTTTCTCGGCCCACCCCGAGCGTTTGGCCTCGTTTCCCCTCCAGAGAAGTGGTTTAGAAAACTGCTCCTTGTCCTCTGAGGCCTCTTCAAGGCAGTTTTATTTTGACAGTGTTTGGCTGATAGGAGCACATTTTGTATCTGTGATGAAGTAGCTTCTCTATCTCACAGAGAACTCAGCTTGATGCCTTGATCTTCTGTGGTCACATTTGGTCTGCCCGATCGTGCTTTGCATACAACTGGTCCAGTTTCTCCAACACTTTAGTTCTCTTAGTTCTCAGTTCTTGTTGTTTATACTGCAAGGTTCAAACCACTATCGGGCGCAGAGTATTCCCTTTTTCTCAATTCCACTTATTTCTAAAACCAGTATACCCACTATCACAGAGCTGCTCATATAAAGCAATGACATACAAATTTTTTCCGTCTTCATTTTAAATGTCATGACATCACTTGTCAATGTTGCTGATCCTCGCCTTAATTTCTGATTAGCCTAAGGTTTATTCAAAAATATTAGTGATTTTAAATGTTAATAACCTGAAGTGATAATAATCTTAATAAATAATAATAATCTGATGCATTCTAATATTTATATTCACCCAGGATGCATGGAATATGGGGAAGTTGTGTCGGAATTTTGGATTCCACTGTACGACACATCCATACACACGCCAGTGCAAGATCCTCGACCTGCATATCCTCCTTTTGCTGCTTGATTATAGCACAGTGGGCGTCATATATTTATACAGTGTACAGTGTAAGAAGTCATTGAGGTCATTACATTTCTACTGTGTCATTACTCTGATGTTGTTGTGCCTGTGTTAACAGAGCACTATTAAAGCTGAGTGAAGTGCAATCAGGCTTTTCCTCTGGAGCAGGAGGGCAGTGCATTGAATCTTTTCTCCCTTATTTACCTCATTCCTGGGCAGAATTAAGGTGTAGTGGCTGAATAAGGACATTTTGCCAAACACGCCCATCTGAGCAGGAGGCAAATGTCATTTAGAAGGTCAATGTTCCATGATTGTAAGTAGGTGAAAAGGTAAACACTACATGTGAGGGGCTTTAAAACGTTTTCTCAATTTGGTGTCTGCAAAAATTCTCTTACTCACACCAGGTTATTCATATTAAGCTGCAATATGTTAACATAATTTTGGTGTTATTGCATTTTGAGTACGCCTTCTACTTATGCTGCTTTATCCTGCTTCTATTGCGTACATATCCCACATAAACACTGAAAGCATAAACAACAGTTTTAATCTCCAGATTCTGCTCGAGCTGCTTGTTCACAGGGAATATTTACGCTGAGAATATTTACTCTTCCCTTCTGCCACGGCTGCAGCGGGAATGAAAAGCGAACAATACAGTAGAGGTGAGACTGGGTAATCATCAGGACACATGGGTTTATTAACCGCGCTGACCGGTGGAGAAGCCAACAAAACTGCAGTGGCCCCAGCCACACGCTGGGTTTATTGGGGGAATGTAGTGTTGCTGCTCACACATGAAAGAAAGGCAGGATATTTGTTTGTGTTGCACTACAATACAGACAAGTAGGGGCTCCGCTTTACAGGCCCACATAACTGCACAGTTCCTTAACAGATGACAACCTTGACAGCCTTTTGCTCTGCACAGATGAATAAGTAATAATCAGATAAGAAATTGATTGTCTGCAAAGGTGTGTGTCAGGTATAATGTATCCAGTGAGGCTGAAAGCGCTCACTCAGTTGGGGCCCTTATGATTTCTGGCTCGGTCATATTACCGCTTCCTTTGACCTATTAAAAACAACCTCTCCTTTTTGTCTGTTTTAATTTTTATATCCGTAGGTGTATTGATGGGTGGGGTGGGAACACGAACAGATGGACTTTAATCTCAAATTTCACACAGCCGAGGAACAACTTCAAAGTGGAACTGCCTGAAGGGTGGAAGCAGCGAGAGAGTGGTGGGGGGCTAGAAGAATAAAGAACAGCAGCATTTACATGAGGAGAGAGATGTATCCAAGGCTGCAGTGGAGGGAAACATACAATATTTAAAAGGTTGGAGACTGAGACAGCCTTTGCAACACAAAGTTGTTTGAGCTGTAAGTATTATTTCAAGGGCGTATCAAGGTAAATAGTATCCCTGCAGTGGTGAGGTTTTGAAGTTAGAAAAACATGCCAGCTGCCAAAGCTCATCATGAGCGTTTCCCCCATCGGATTTAATAGAACTATATTTAGTCCAAACTTCAATACTCACTCTCATCAACCCTCAACAGTCGAAACTGTGGAATTGCCTTCATGATTTGTTTCCCAACATGACACACTGAGGTGAACACATACCCACTTTGAAGTGTGGTATCAAAGGAAAACAAGCTTTGCATTGTTGTCCGTACCGCACAATCACAAAACACATTTTATTTTATTAGCAAGACGAGTGACTTTATGACTGGTGTGTTTACAATCTAAACATGTATTCACTTAAACACATGTCAACACAATGTGCACAAGTCTTACACAGCCTATGGTTGACGATGACTGTACATACATAGACTTTACATACACATTTACCGTATTTAAACACATACTTTGTCTCGGTCTTTCATCATGTGCTTCTCTGCCCTGGTGCCCACTCCTCCTCTCCCACTCCTCTCGTTGGCTTTTTCACCTCTTGCTCTAAGATTAGACTCAAGTGCTAATTGTAAAAGTAATTACATTCCCTATACAAATGAGGAAATGTTTAATGAGTGTATTGTCACCCTCCTTCTCATCATGTCCATCGGTTGGCATTACGGATGCGGAACATTCCCTCCTCCTCTCTTATTGCTATTATTCACCCTTGCTCACCCAAAGCCCGTGCAATAATCGATCTTTCTCACAATCAGAGCTTCCACTTAGCGTGCGACGCAAACTGACCAGTGGTCACATCAGTGCTCGCCATTAAAGGAGACAGAAGAACACGTCATCATTGATCAGGGTGTTTTAATCTCCATATTAAGATTAAGAGCCCTCCAGTTAATTACAGAAAAAAACAGAACATGATTAAGTTCACTTTGCATATCAAAACACTATTGCTTTTTAAGACAAGAACATTTTGGTAAACACAGGGACATGTAGAATTTCAGAAATGTTTAACTGATAGAAGAAAATTAGTTTTTTAAACCTTTGGCCAGTCTTGGCTAAGCTACCAGCTGCTGGTTCCGGCTACAAACATAACTAGGAAACGTATCATATCTTTATATAAATGCTTTGATTGGTGTGTTGAAATACCTGACAACACCTCTGTCCAACCAAACCCAACTTACTTCAGAGCAGTGATCGAAGGCAAATGGACAAATGGTTGACTATATATGAAGATAGACGACATGACCGATATGAAAAATAGAAGCCAAAACTCACAGATATGTGTTTTAAGTGTTCATCCTTCTAGTAACTTTGGTTTTGATTAGAGATTGATACTGTTGTGTATTCGTTAGAGTAAAACATGTTGACATATGCTTACAATACTAACACTATGGGTTGCAACATCCTGAAAGACAGCTAAGACAGACTTGTGTGTCTGTGAGTGGAGCATAGAGCTAACCCTAACCCCTAACCCTCTGCCGGACTGGCTCGAAATGATTGCAGTGCCCGTATCTGGGATATTTTGGCTTCATTTTTGTAAAACCAGAAGAAGTGGAGACATGTTGTCCGTTTTTATTTACAGTCACTGGGTGGAATACAGAACATTCCCATTTCAAACATTCGAAACTGTTCAAATATTGACAGAATAGTGTGTTCATGTAAGGCTTCATTGCTCACAGGAAAAAAAATTCAAACGATTGCGAAAAAAAGAGGTGGCTCAGGGACTTATATTTCTAATTTTGTTCCGGATCTGAAGCCTTTATTTAAAACAACAGCTTGTCCCTGTGACCAAAGTTCAGGACCAATCCATCTGTTTTTCTAGATTGGAAATGGACTCGACTCTCGGTGACTGATCACTACATCCTCTATTGTGTGTATTCTTAATCAAATAAGCTGCTCTTGCTTTATTAACTTCGACATGCTTGCTTCAGATAAGCCTGTTGTTTAAAGCCACTTCAGAGGGGGAATCCGTCCCTCGGGGTGATGAGCGTGGACTCCGGGAGCCCGAGACGTGAGCTCTGGGTTGCCATGTTATTGTCTGTGGCTTGGCCCGAGGCTCCAGAGAGAATCACTTCCTCTAATGGAAAACTATTGTCTGCCGCTAAGGACATATGACGGTGCGCACTGCGGATCAGCCTATCTGGACTTATGGACAAGACAGAATGAAGCTCTCGAATCCCATAGAAAGCTATTTTGGAATTGTAATATCCACTGAAGTCGACTCTGATTAAGCAATACATCTGGAATAGAGTTGCTTTTATGTGGCTGAGTGGTGTTTGCCAGCACTATGGTAATGCATAAAGAAAACCTAGAAGCAGCATTAAATAGAAACACATAGCTACCGTTTGCAGTGTATTGCCTCGTATTTTAACTCCAGCAACAGGCCTAAACATTCAAAACTGTCATGACAATGCATCAATAAGGCACTTGGTGAATTATTTATTCATTGGAGTGGATTGGATATAGGTTAATGAGCACAACATTATGGGTTTTAGAAGTGTCTTTGCGAGAAATATGTTGTTTTCCCTCAGCATATCCTATTATTTATTTACTGATCTTGCCTGGTAGGCGACAGTTAATGCCTAATGTAAGAGGTAGACACATCCACCCTCTCACAAGTCAGAATCAGGAGAGACGTGGGGCAGGCTCACAGTCAGTTCAAAGCACTCCTGGGTAGATGTAAAATGTAAATAGTGCCGGTGAAGCTCTGAAATGAATATTCTCCAGCAGATCATCCCAGAGGATGAGGAACTCCATTTGCCTCACGGGTTTCCTCTTTCCCCTCCCTCTCACAGAAAAAGCACGATGTGCGATATATGCATTACTTCGCCTTCCCTGTCCACCACCCCACCCCTCTACTCGACTTCTCAGCAGGTCAGTCCACAGGATTCACATAGAGTCTGGACTGTGAGAGTTTGCAGTCCACCCAGGGTTGTTTTTTTCCCGACTCTGGATGATGGCCTTCTTTGGGATTCACTTTGACATGGCGCAGGCTTGCATGTTTAGAGGAAGGCTTGCGTGTGGTTTGTCAAGTCTATCAGGAAAGGGAGGAAAGAGAGAGAGGAACAATATGAGCTTCAGCAGGAATGAAAAGAGAGATTTGTCCCCTAACTCTCTTTGTCAAAATCTGTTAACTGCACTTCAATTTTTTTCTGGACTAACGCAATCAGGCATTACATGGCTCCACTTAATTCAAGCCCAGTGTCATTTTCAAACTGCAGCAACAAGGGCCCTGTAGTGGTGCAGATGACACAGAGTGCTCTTATACACTAATTGCAGAGGTACACAGTGAGGCAGAGAGTCCGGCGGGACAGGAATCCCCTTGAGGGGATTGTGGGAGGCTATAAGAGGAGAGCTGAAGGTCGACGCTCCAGACAAGGGGCGAAGCGAAAGGATTTCACAACTTCCCGAAAAATATTTTCCACGTTAAACATCTGTCAAGAGAACATCAAGTTGCCTCAAAGTCACATTAATATTTGATGTGTCAAGATAACGCTGTGTCCTCTGTAGAATATTTCATTTTGTACTTTCTTTGGAAATTGATACCCAGACAGGTTTAAACCGTGGTTTGAGAATCTCGCCTAAGGGTCACCCCTTCATCTGGGAGAATTTCTGTTGCAAGATTGTTGTTTATACTGCAAGGTTCAAATCAGTACATTTAGTTACGCATCTTTCCCTTTTTCGAATTGTGCTTTTAATTGTTTCCATAAGTAATACAGCAACCTTAACCACAGCAGGTATGGTATGTTTAAAAACCACAGCGCAAAGTAAAGGGTGTACAACATTAACGAAATTAAAAGAATCCCAGAGAAAACACAAACGTAGAAATTAGTATGTAGTCTACATTCGCATGAGGTGTTCGTATAAAGCTGTTTCTATTTAAGTATTAAACAATTCTTGATAATTTGGAGGTTCACTCTTCCTTCAAGCAGAGGCTATGCCTTTTGATTGCACATCTTTTTATAATTGAATGAACAGTTAATTTGAGATTTTCAGACGATGTTTAAACCGTTTTCAGAAATTGTTATGTGTACTATTTCTGAGTCTCATCATATTTACCTGTACAAAATAAGCAGAAACCAGAGACATGAATCTGTACAAATTTGACATTATTGCCAGATCCTACCTTCAGATTTGAAATACTTTTGACCTTTTTATTTGACACTGTAGGTCCTGTATCTTATATTACATTTAAACAGGCACAATCAAAGTCAGATACATCGGGGGCATTACTCTTTAAAGAATTGAGAGCACCCTTAAATTATTTAAAACATGTTGCAGACCTCTTGGGAGTGAGAGATAATCCCCAGGGTTTCCCAGGTCCAGCCTGCAGTTGCTAATATTTCTCACCCTTATTTAACCCCATATATTTTGTATATCTTCATATTTACATCTATCCCATTGATCAATACACACGGACGTGCATCTTTTAACAACTAAAATAACTCTGTGCACTTCTAAGACGCATTTGAAGAGTCCCCCAGATTTTACCTTGACCCCTGGATTCACTGTATCACTGTGAGAGTTAAATAGTTGAAACTATTTTCACATTTTGGGGTGGATATTTAAGAACCTTTTCATGAATGCCTGAGAGCTCAAGATATTTTTGACCCTCATTCAATCCTGTAACTTTATTGTATTTCAGAGTTGTCGTGCAAAACTGCATCATAAACGCCTGAGAATAAAACTATAAATAAATAAACACCTTACCTTTTGCAGCCGGGAGATCGTTGGATTGATGTTCATGTGTAGCTGGGACATCCACCTAAAAAGGATTATAAACAACACTATGACCATGTAAGTTCACAACATAGACATATTTGACATCTATTCATATGAGAAGACATCATAACAAGATATGGTTCAATTATTGAAACAGAGGACATATTTTATCAATGTCTTAGAATAAAGTTATTTCACTACACAGTTTGCTGAAATATGCTATTTATCCAACTTATTTTCTTTTACAGTGTGTTGTTACAGACGTCTAATTATTCCTAGCTTTGTGTCTAGATTATGGACTTAACAGAGACAGGAAAACATGTTACATTTAAGTTTAGAGAGGGTTTATGAGCAACTATGTTAGGGGAGAGGTTAAACTGGGTCAGGTTGTTTACCTTGTGGGACGGAGGTCTTTTTAAACAGCTACTGCCATCCTCTCTCTGCGGAGGTCAGCTGGGGGTCATTTAGAGTCTCTTTAATGGACGGGGCAAAGGCAGGCCCTTTAAGCGACTGAGAGAGGGTCACATGACCGGAGGAGAACAGAAAGAGCAGAACAAGAAGAGAGAGCAGTCCAGTCCCACCCCCCGACTCTGCCACCTCCCCTCGCTCTGCGCCAAAGCGAAGAAGGCGTAGAGGAGGTCAAGGAGGTTTTTGGTGCGGCGCTATGAACCGTCTCTGTCGGGGTAAACACTCAGGGAAGTTAATGCGTGTTTACCGATGATGCCCGACGTGATCAGCGTTCGCCTCACATTGAATTATGTGAGCAAACACAGTAGATAGTGTTTCTAGAGCGGCGATGTCGCTATCGCTAAATCCCCTAAATCTCGGTCGGAGAGAGATTTTCCACAAAATGCATCACATGGCGTTCAAATACAAATAGGAAAAGCATTCTTATCAGATTAACAAGGTCAGCGACAAGGTCACAAATAGCCATTTGCTGTTTGCACTGTTTATAAGTATTTGGGGTAATCTTCCGACACACATTGGATTTCATGTCGGAACATATGATGTTTCATTAAGTTTTTCGCGCAATTAAAAATGATATCCAGTCCGTTTAATTCATGAGAGGCTTCCAAAATTGTCCGGCTTTATTTTCATTTGGGTTATGTTAGTTTATATTAGCAGTCCTTTTTATGAGGCCGTAATTATTCTCTCAAACACCAGTGTTTTCTTTCAAAATGTTTATTCAGCATCAACAAAGAGGAAAATATTAAAGGGCTTACATAAGCTCAAAATCAGTATCGTTGAACAAATCTCTACATGGAGATGATCACCAACTCACCAGCATGTGATTTAGTATCTCAAAATTGATTGTTATGCCTACAAAGTCAGAAAAATTATGTTTTAAATCAAATAAATGACATCAAAATCCTTATTTAGAGCATCTAAAAAAATCACAAAAATAAAAAAAAAGCTCCTGGACTGTTTTGCATCTCTGGTTGACGGGTGTACATAATGTATGAGCAGCTATTTATAGATGTATTAGAGTGGATGTTTGGGGGCATAATCATGAACACAACTACACAGGCTTTTCAGAATAAAACAGCCGACAATATCCACATTTGCACACAATGCTTTTATAAGCCCTTTAACACTAAAGAACTATTATTTTACAAAAAGGAGGGAACAGCAATACAATATGTATACAGTATGTTTGACGTTTCTCTTTTCTCAGTTTGTAAATGCTCAATTTACAAGGGACACAATGCCACCAATTACCCTTCAGAAAGAAATATCTACTGCACTGCACTTTCCTAGAACTAAGCTACTACATTTTAAAGTGATCAACCACGCAGTTCAAGGTTTAAAGAACAGGGGGCGATAAATTACGTTGCGCCGGCAGCTGTGGAGAAACATTGTATCAAACGGCTTGCAGTGACTTAAGAATCATTACCAAGTAAAATAGCTTGATACAATGTCATTCCTCACGATCACAATCGAGAAACTTAATGTACTATGGTGTCTTTCTTTATCTCAACGTCCAGTCTGTTTCTCCTCGGGGAAAGGATATATAACCTTAATTACTTACGTAGTTTGCCCAGCGGGAGTATGATTTCATAATCAGAGGGATTTTTCTTTGCAAACCAGTTTTTAACTATTTCAGTGTTGTGCTATCTGTGTCTCATTTGCTTTTTAGTTTTCAGTTCTAAAAAGGAGGGAGCGTCCATAAAAAATCCATTACTTGGGTTGAAACAGCCATGGGGACTCAGGTGCGGGTTGTACAAACAGTTCAATATCTGGTGTATGGCTGATCTCTGTACACTCCCTTGGCTGCTCGTGCCGACGTTGCCTTGCCGCGGTTGTTTGCCCACTCTTCCTGACCTGATTAAGAAGAACATAGAAGAAACAGATGGAGAGTGATCACAGGGACATGAAACTTAAATCATTCATTCAGAACAAAGCCACGCTAAGTCTTTCGAGCTCTACGCAAATGTGCCACGACAATTATGCAGCAGGAAAATTTGTGAGCACTTTTGAGTGTCTGGTATTGACGTGGTCTATACAAAAGAGCTGTTGCAGCCCTTGAATGAAAACAGCGACTCACCCCGAGACACCGGGCTCTCACCTCGAAAGATGCATCTTAGATAATTGAATGAGAGGATCAAATAGCTACTTGAAAAGGACCCATTTAGTGGCTCCCAGCAAAAAGGTCACAATTACCATTTGCCAAAATCAGCCTCTGTTCACCCCCTGGTACTGTCAATGGGAAAGTGCCAGTATCGATGGCACCCTTTGTCTGATCTTCAACCAGCGCTGAGACTTCCCTTGAGCTTTGGTTCACAAAGGTTTTTTTTTTTTTTTATGTGTAGAGGCTCTCTCTGTTGGCAGCACACAGCCAATACCCCTTAATTAAACCTGTCACCCTTTCACTGACAGTCACTTTGAAGAAACACACCAAGGTTACCTTGTGTTTCTAGAACAAGGATGTGCGCCATCAGCGCTGTTTATCTGTATTGTTTGAACTGTCGCCTTCTTTCTGTGTGACCCGCGCACCTGCAGTTTTTATCTCACTCCAATGACTTGAAGGCTCTTAGTTCCTTCCGTTTGGGCTGTCACAAAAGTTGGGGGAGGTTGATTTTTAGCAGTGATTCACTTAAAAAAAATACATTTTCATCTCTAAAAGCAGGAATAACGACATGAAAAATATGCAACATATATATTTATAAAAACTGAAATGATGCACTCTAACTAAAAATATTAAAAATAGATACTCATATAATGCATCACACATGTAGAAAATCTTGTCTGAGAGCTGAAGATACAAGGGCAAAAAGTAGTGCAGCTCAGTTTGAACACTGTTTATAAATGGGTCGCCAAGTGCTTGCTCACTTAGGAACTGTTTCTATATTGTAAGGTTTTGAGGTGCCTCGACATAACGTATGGTGTGATTTTGTGAAATACAAAATAGCATTGAATTGAATTTGCATTCATTAACAGAACCAGAGCCTTATTATCTGCTTTAATGACTTCATCATTGTTAAGATGCCATATCTTTTCAGGTCTAGGTAAAATATGCTCAATTTATTTTGAAATAACATGAGTCACTGAAGCTGCCAGAGGATGACTCTCAGTTTGACCTGTTTTGTTTGTTTTGTGCTACTTTAAGTTTCCCGGCTTAGATTTCTTAGAAGAGCTGATGGCATGGAATTGTCTCTGTCCACCAAGTGTGTCTTTATTATTCAATATCTACTTCAGGGCTTGAAATTACAGAGCACCCGTACCAATACATCAAAGCATCACCTTGGTTATAATCAAAGAAGCAGCCTGACTTTTTATTCACTTGGTGCAGAAGCTCCACATACAATATTAGCTTTAGCTCAACCTTCAGCGGCGCAGGCGCACGGTCTACTGTATTTTACATTAGCTGCACTGTCATTTGAGTTCTGCGGCAGAAATGACCTTGGCCCACATTTCCCTGTATGTGACAGTAATCTGACACAGTATTGTCGAACATCATCTCAGTGCTGTTAACTTTGTCTGAACTCTGTGGCAACTGGAGCTTTTAAAACCCTCTTCAGACATAATGAAGGGCCTTCAAACAGGAAACCAGTCATTATTAAGTGGCCAGTGGCCTTAAACATAAAGCTGATCTATTTAGCCGAGTGCGGAGGCAGTCATTAGAAGAAAACGAACTAAAGTTAAATGGTGGCTTGGGAAGAAGGACTTGGATTCTTGAATTCCCTCTTACTTGATTCACTTGTATGATGTGTGTACAATATAAAACGTTTCATTTTCTAAATTAGATTTATTATAGACATAAATGTCAGCATATAACCCACTATGTGGAAGTATTGGGGGGAATGCTTAAAAATTAAGTACACATAGTCATACCACGAGAACTGCTCAAAATTCTTCAGGATCAGTATCATGGAGTAAAATTGTTCATTTGTGAATAAATCACTTGTGCTTATTATGGCCGTATTTTCAATGCGTCTAAGACCTCATGTAATTACCCAGGTGCTATGGCAACTGAGATGTTGCCAGCAGAACAAAGTCAGGAAATGCATATTTATATAGTTCTGACGACTGAAGATATAGATACAATGAAGAAAGAAGGGGTTGCAACTCACCATACGAATCATACGATTCCCCACTTCCATATTCATAGTAGTCATCTGAGCTGTAGACAGACAGAGCAGAAAGGTGAATAAAAGTCTTCATGAGACGAGAGAAAAACAATCACTCTGCATTAAATAAATTGAACTTATCAGGAAATGGAAAACGAAAACAGAATAAAACTTATTTTTTCTTCTATTGTTCAAAGTCATATGTATTGTCATTGCAATCATACACTAATTTATTCAGTGGTAATAAAGAAATGCATACAGGAACTTTCTTTCTCAGACATACACTGCTGCATATGAAAGTAATGAACAAACAAGAGGCAGCTTTCAATCACTCAAAAGTTTGGCCACATTTGTGGTTCAACAAGGCAATTTCCTCCCCCCTATATCTGCAGCAGCTTCCAGTTCCATATCACTGCATATGGAGATCAATGAGCGGTGGCAACTTTAATGAAAAATAAAAAGATGGGGCGGCGAATTGCACAGCGGTTCGTTCCTCCCTTACTTATTTATTTATTTCTGCAGTCAGCGGTGAGATGCTGACAGAACAATCCTGCGTCAGTATCATTCAGTAACAGCGCTATCATTCAGGAGAGGCAATTCATCATAAGGCTGCCACTGAGCCGACACCAGCCATCACAGCTGGGTCCTCTCTGCCTGCCTGTCAGTCTGTCAGCGACAGCAGCACCTTTCTGCTCTCCGGATTAGAGAGCTGAAGGCGTCATCCAAAGCACCAACACATCACATCAACACCGCCCGACTGCTGAGGGCAAAGAGGTGACAGTAATGACACACCAGTGTGGAAGTAACGAATTACATTTCCCTCTTGTTACTGTAATGGAGTAGCGTTTTGCGGTGTGATCTTTAAAAGCCAAACTGAGCGTCCAGAGTCATGGTTGAGACACTCTGCTCCTTTATCAGATTACACCAGTTTGCAGCTCTCCAGCAAATCAATTAGCAAAAACTAGCGTAGTGTACTTGTTAACCTCTTGTTGTAGACAGAGGTAATCACTCGACACTAATACAACTGAAGTGAACAGAATTCCAAATGTAGTGCTCGAATAACCTACTAAAAAAATTATTGTAGAACTTTTTTTTTCTAGAAGCGGTGTTCTTGTTACTCCTAGTGGGCCTGCATCCTTCCGCAAGACTGTAGGGCATCCATTTTGAAGGTTCTGACAAATGCGTCCTTTTGTTCTCAAGCAACAAAGGATTCAAAGGGTGGACCCCTCTTGGGGCAATTTATGCCAGGGATAACTGTTTAGGTTTGACAGAGCTAACTAGCTCTGCCGGCTGCAGTAAACGGAGCGGCTCAATGTCGCTAAGTATTCAATGGAAAAAGGCGGGGCAAGCTGGTGACGCAAACAGGAAATCCTATGTGGTCCACACATTTGGTTAGCCCTCTTGTAGCCCTCTTGTTAGCCCAAAAATCAGTTTTTCTCAGAGTACTGGGTTATTGTGGAGCTCCAGTGCATAGTGTGTTCTCTGGATTTTCCGAAGTGGATTTAACTGTTCTGCAATTCACTTCCATTTGATGGAAGCAAATAGCTCAACAACGCAGACATAACCCTGAGCAACACACTGTCAAATATTATTTGTGGCTAGACATCAGTAAAGGTTGTAATTTGATGCTTACTATGGCAGCCTCTCTCGCTCTGATACTGCCTCTCAACAGCAAGAGCATGACAAACTGATTGACTCCATTGTTTCCTGCAACATTTTCTTGGTAAGGATGAACAAGACAACATGACCAATTGAGGACAGTGGGAGGCGTCGTTTTAAGAGCGCTATAGCGGCTCAATGAGACATGAGACAGCTCCCTAAAGAGGCTTGTGCCTTAAGTCAGGCTTAGCATAAATTCTACACAGTCCATAATTCAGCAACAAACAATGCCAAGCCAGCGGGAGGAAAACAAGGCTTTCCCCCTGTGCTAATGCAGTCTCTCTCTCTCCAAGAAGTTAGGCCAGCTGCTGTTGCTGTGAGCACAGGGTTTCCAGTCAGCCCCTGTGGCTGAGGTGCCACCATGCAGCTGCCGCAGACGTTAAGTCACTGGAATATCACTGACACCCATCATTGGCCAACAGAGACACAGAAGGGGAGGAGAGAGCGGGACGGGGATACATGTGACAAGTGAAGGCATGTTTTGGCTCGTCTGACAGGATACTAAATAATTAGATTTCACACCATGCTAAAATGCAGGGGTGTATTCCAG
This sequence comes from Platichthys flesus, assembly GCF_949316205.1. NCBI lineage: Eukaryota > Metazoa > Chordata > Actinopteri > Pleuronectiformes > Pleuronectidae > Platichthys > Platichthys flesus. The sequence continues at coordinate 16,570,641 of NC_084961.1, read as the reverse complement.
AGAGGTCGCCTTTGAAATAAACATCCATTTTTATGAATGTCAGAAAATCAATTTGCCACGATTCACAGGTGCTTGCAGACACATTGTGGAGTATGTAAAATACTGGATTATTTTGGGATCTCTTGCACAGCTCTTACAACAACAATGGGAAAACATCCAGATAATACAGGTCAGGATACAGCTCTGCTACAACCATCTCAGAGGCTTGCTTACATGCTGTTTGCTGTCAGCATTTTCCCCTGTAATTTATTCCCATTATGTTCGTTTCACAAAAAAAAAAGGAAACCGGGAGCCAAGATTCTTGTAAAAAAAATATAAACCTTTACTCACTTAGCCCTTCATGTTTCTCTGTTGTTAAAGGCAGAAAGAACCAATAAAAGCAGCTGTCCGTGCTGAAAGCTGCCAGTGCAGACCGGCTCTTTACACAAAGGAGAAGAGGGCAACAAAAGCTGTTAGGCGCCTCTAATTTCCGAGGTGACATTTTATCAATAATGCTGCCCAACTTCTCTGCATAGTTACTTTCCCATCTCAGTTACGGCAGCCGGTGATTCTTGAGATGCAACCTGAAGGTCAATCCCTGCTACTCATGACCCATTCTGTGTCTACATACAGGGAGAAAATTGAAGGCGAAAAAAAAATGATCTGAGACAAGACCCAGTCTGTTTTTGCAATCAGACGCCTTGTGGTGCATCTGAAGACTGCCAAACAAAAAACAAAAAAACGTGCCTGAACACAAATGCATCCAACATAGAACTTCACATTCCTCATGCTGGAGTGCCTGCTGGAGCAGAGGGGGACAGTTGCACTTTGCTGTGTTGTCAGACCAATTACCAGCCAATGGTCTGACTAAGATATTTAACAAGGGAGGACATTGCCTCTGTGCTGAAACCTGTGATCACGGTCACAGAGCTGCCCTCGGTAAATGGAAATGCATCTCTGTCTGCTATGCTGCCCATGCTAATAAATATAAAGAGACACCACTTGTTGCTGGATGATAGCATGACGGGGACAACCCACTCCTAGCTGCTGTGCTAGGCCCATGTTTTAAGAACTTGACATTCCTGGATACACAGAAATGGGAAATGGAACACTCGACGGTGTGAGATCTTGCTGGAGGTTCATCTGAAGCAGAAGCTGCTCAGAGAGAAAGAGAGCGAGAGAGAGGACCATAACAGCAGTGCAGAGGAGAGAGAGGCAACACCAGAGAAAAAAAAGGATAAACAGCCGGAGATATCCATGGTGATGGCTACTGATGAAAAACAGCCACAGAGGGAGATACTGATGAAATCAAATCATACTTGTAAGACCAAGGTTGATTCAGGTCCACTGATTGCCACTATCTTAAGCTTGCCTGAAAAAAGCTAAATGCATGGGATCCATCCTTTCCACATCCACGCCATCAGAGTGCATGTTCTCCACTGTGAGCAAGACACAGAGCTGGCTTCTGCTCAGCAGTGGGGGCAAACTTGTGTTTCTGTCTCAGAATATGAGAAGACTGAGAGCATACAATTGTGATTCATTAACACTTTTTTGTGAAAATCTAAATATGTATTAATATTTTGTTCTCATTTTATAGTATTTTGTTTGATTCATGGTTCATGGCTACCTCAACATAGACCTGTTCATTATTTAATATTAATTTAATTTATATAATTTACATTTCATTTTAGACTTAGTAACAAAACATTTTTAGTGTTCCATGTTCAGAAGTAAATACACCTAAAAATTATAAATATTGCCATATAACAGTGTGCTTTATTTCTCTGTATTTTATTACCGGGTTAACATTGTTACTGAACCCATTCCATCTCAGTTCTGGAACTCAAACCCTTTTTTGATGCTCCAAAATGTTGGCTTGAACTGACATATTGGTCTACTAGGTAATTCTTTGAAAGGAAGCAGCAATAAAACATAAAACATTGAGGTAATTCAGGGTACCTCATTATGGACTTTATAGAGTAATATGAGAAAAAGCTACAAGAGAAACAACTCGACTCAAACAATATGATTTCATACCATTGATCCAAAATCGCAGCCTCACCCAGTTTAAAGTGTTCAGCTGGCTGCACAAACACATTATAGGCGTTAGTTGAGGTGCCCCAGGTGGTTTGATTTTACTCGGGAATATCTTTCTGTCATAGGTGTGAAAGTGCTTTGACTTTCTAAATAGGTCGGCTCTTGATTTGACGTTCATTAGCAGAGGGCGTCCGCTGCTTTGTGTCTCCCTCAACTCCCTGGGCCAAGAATCAGCGGAGGAGTAAGGGGAAAAAAAACACACACACATCTGTCTAAAGTGTCAGCGAGGAACGTGTGAGGCCAACACAACGCCTATTAGATAAGAGTGTCTCTTTCATCAGGCCTCCGACGCCAGGCCTACTTTTCCACAGGTAGAGACGCAGCCCCTCTAACACATCTGTCATCTCTGTAAATGCTTTGTCTTGAGCCCTGATGTTGCTGTTCCTGGGCATCACGAAACAGATGGCGGTGTTAAATCTGAATGATGTAGTACAAGTCCCTAGCGGTCTTTGTTTTCTTTCATCGCCATCACTCTTCCAGTCGTCTGTGATGAATTTGAAGAAATCGTGTAGGACACTACGGAAGGGCTGCAGAGGTAATACAGCACCGGTCTGATGTGGCAGACGGCTGCTTTTCTCCTGTTCGCTCAACTTCCTTGATGCCTCTCGTGCGATCACCTATTTCATTAATTCTTGCCACAAGGTTGATAATGTAAACTGCTGAGAGAAAAATCCCCACAATGAAAGCCCTGATTTTACTGAGTCAGTGGTGATTTCCACAGATAAAAATACACAAAACTAGCCCTACCCTTTTTTTCTTACAATTTAGTATGAATTGAAGCTCTCATCGTTTCAAATGGAAAACCTTCTCAGGGATACAATGGTGATTGTTCAATGTGGTGGCTGATTGCAAAGCCATCTCCACTGCTGACCTCCTGCTGAAGAGTCACAAAGACAGACACAGTGGCCTAAAGCAAAGATTTGATTTTATAAATGAGACTTCACTCTGGTTTTCAGCTGAGCATTTATGCTACTTCCCTCCCTTTCTTGAAAAAAATCCTTCAGGGAAGGTAGTGTCTATTGAAGTCTAGTCGGTCTCCACTATTCTCTCTAGAGGAACATGTGGGGTTGTTACACTGTGACTACCTGGATTCTGTGGCTGTATTGTTGTTTTATGGAAAGCGCTTTATATTTACAATATGCCACTGTTTGTCTTGGGACAGAGAGAGTGGTGTAATTTACGCCCTCCGCCCCCTCAGATGATCTAAATCCCACCACAGCACCTGTCACTCATCTTGACAAGCTGTCCATATTAAAAACCACATCCAGGTGCCCAGCATCTGGGAGACAAGCACTGGTCTTTTTTCAAAATCAGACAGAGAACACAGCTAATCTGAGCTATGAAAAAACACTGAATGTATTGTAATAAATGGATGATGTCTTCTGCCTTGGGGCTGCGACACAACAAGCAAACCTTGGAATCGCGTCATTGATAAAGGCTATCAAACCTTTTGCATCACTTACAATTAAAAGACGACAACTAAATGCAAACGGATATGTCCAATCTGTGCTTTTGTGAGGGGGCAGAACAAATCACTGCTCTGTATCTGTAATTTGAATAGCATCGCACAACAGAGGCACCCAACTGGCCTACCGTTTTACAGCCCAGCGGGAATCTACCGTAAACGGTTTATTATTTGCTCTGAATACACAGGCTTTGCTTTGGCATTGCCACCACAGGGCCCTCTTATAACAGTCAAATAAAATGGGGCCTGAAAAATATGCAACAGATTGCTCTTTTACCTAACTCTATTAACTAGTGCCGAGGGTTCAGGTAATGCTGCAAAATAAATGAATTGCTATGGATTGGTATACAAAGAATGTGCGGCTCCCAGAGGATGAATAGTACTGACTTCGTTGATCCTGTTTTTAAGGCTCTCAGTGTCACTGGGAACCTTTTGCTTTCGCTGTAGGTAGATTCATCCTGCCTGCTACACCGTGGGCGAACAAATCAATGAATCAATAAATGACCACAATAAAGATTCCTTCGTGCTACCTACTCAAAAACAATTATTTTAGTAGGGGTATGTCATCAGTCAGCCTGGTTGTCAGTTTGGCTGACAGAATGACAGAAAGACAGACACACGTAGAGCAGGTCTATTTTACCCACTGCCTCCCTTAACTGCTACCAACGTTACATTGCAATAGATGAACTTCTGATAACTTTGCTTTTAAGCTGCGTTAATGACCACAGCACAGCTTATCCCTGGCAGCACCATATATATGAAACACGATAACTGTCTATCTATAAACCTCGCGTCCTTACTCCTGTATTCACAGGCCTCTAGCACCCAATGACTCACTCCTATAATGACCACATCTTATAGCTGTAAGCTGGTTGCTGTTAGCAATTATCTTATATATTTTTTTTGTTACAACATAAGCAAATTTGCTTCAAGCACACTCGTGAACTAACCTTAGCATAAGCTATTGTTAGCTCCCTCAAGCTCTCCCTGTGCATTGCATAATGGGTGTATTTAGTGAGTGGATTCGTATTCAGAAAGATTCTACATGGACAAAACTGTCAAGGGTATATTTCCATGTCTCACTCTTCAGCCCCTGTAGGTATATTTCAGACATTTTGAAAAATTAAGCAGTGCAAAAAATGACTGAAGTGATTCACTGAGCAGTGTTCTACCTGGAGGTTTGCGTGTGTCGGTGTTGATGCTCGTATATGTAATTCAGGCGATCTTATGAGCGATCGATTCTAAAGTGCTTCAACATGAAACTTAGAAATCCGGCCACTCTCTCTCCCCTGTTCTCTTCTGTGCCCGTCTCCTGTGCTAAGATTTACAGTTGTTCCTTGGGGATGTATCTGCCCTTTTAAAGCACTGTTATAGAACTATCCTTGCACCCGCAGGCCTCAGGGATCCGGCCTGCAATGCAAGGCGTACCACAGCAAGGTGCAAGGGAAGGTGCGAGGTGTCAGCAGCCGGCAGTCTCTGAGGTGTCAAGTATGAAATAATGCTTTGATTGCACCCAAGCTGCATGAGACGACCTCGCCGTGACCTCGCCAAGTGTCCAGCCAGGGTTACGCCACAGCTGTCATCCTCCTCATTTCCCTACAGAGACATCACCACCTCTCTGCTAATAAAATTAGAGACGCTCCCCACAAAAGCAGTGTCCTCAAGCCTCCTTGACCTTAGCACTTCATTGGTACCTAACCACTGCAGAGTCTGATAACCCTCCTGAGATAAAGCCCTCTGCGGCCTCTCCAAAAAAGGTTGTTAGGAATGTGCTCTGTGTTGTATAAGCACAGAACTGTATAGAGGAGGCTGTGATCTGGGAGCTGGCAGATGGACTGCCATGGCTGTCATGCTGAGGGAGCGTTCCACAAGGTTCCCACCAGGTGTCAGCGCTCTTCGGAAACGTTTAAATGTCGTGAAACGTCTTCGGGCAGTCTAAAAACTGCTTTTCAGTTCAAGTCTCATTTCTCATGGTTGAGAGTGCCTTATTTGCCTTTCAAATTCAATTATGTCTAAATTACCCTATTCTAGCTGCTCTGTGTGACATTATGTGTATAGTGTAGTTACACAGGTTGTCTTGTCGCATTTGTCAGTGGGTACTGTTTTTGCCTTGTTGAACACTAATATGCAGTATAACAGTTTAACGCAGCACAAAAAATTAAGATTTTATCATCTTGGCGTACAGCTGTAAAGAAGCCGAGTACTGTACAATATTAAATTCACAATGTGCAAATTTGAATATTACGAAGTAGGTCAAGTTTGGACATTTGTTGCTTTCAATATGTCAAACAATTTTCAACTACTACAGATAGTAGCTTAAAGTAGGAGTACCGTCCCTGAGTGCTACCAGTCTGTCCCTTTCCTGAAAAACTTTATTGGACTACTGCAACACAAAATGTGCCGTTCAACAATGTAAGTAACCCAAGTCCACTTTAGCTGAATGTCTACGCCACTGTCTCATTAATAAATTATCATCATTAGTCCTATTTAAAAACAAAACAAAAAACAAATGCAATAATTACATCATGCTTGTGACAGTATGCTTATTTTATCTTTAGTTGAGGAGCTTAAATTAAGTCACAATTTTGTCAAAATGGTACCGTTACTAACGATAAAGTTGTAACAAGTAACATAGTTACTCTAGCTCACAGAATGTTAAGTCAATAAATGACAGGGTGAATGATTCAAGCAACCTACACTTCATTTTTGATGATAGAAAAAACAAGAAAATGATGGTTGTAAGGATATATACTTATAATTTAAACATTGGTCAAAAGAGAATTATAAAAATATACTGATGGAAACAAATCAATTTAGCACCTTATTTATGGTCTTTTTCTTTGTGACTGCTCGCAGGGTAAGTGTGGACGTTGTAGTAGACGTAAATCAATTCTGATCATTTAGTTAACGAGGGATAAACCCCCAATTTTGTGGAGTTTACTGTAAATGTACACGGATGAAACAGTGAATGTAAGATGTTATCTATGGTAGCATAGTTTTCACCAGCAAAACCATTAGCAGCACCCACGCCTAAATTAATTACATTAGTATTACAAGTTAATTAATGTGTCAGTAAAGCTATTGCGGCTCCACATTTATTCGTCAGAGCAGCAATAAAAAAAAAAAACACCCTCTGTCTTTCCTGTCATGTTCACAAATGGCAGGCCTGTTTCTAGCATGAGCCATCGGGCTAATACTATGACAGAGAGACTGTAAATTGTCCTGCTTGTTATCCTACGGCAACTGAAATCCTGCCACGCAGTCGGAGCTCAGATTGGTGAGTGGGAGCTCCTTAGGCTGCGAAATACATTGTTAGGAGACTTCTTTTCCACACTAACACCCTCACACACACACACACACCAGCACACACTCTCCTCGAGGCCCTGCAGCAGCTGGGACCTGCGATTACTTTCCTCGGGCCTGGGCTGAAAATAATGCACCTCTGTCCATCACTTTGCTAAGTAGGATTGTGAATGTGAAGCAGAAGCTTTGGGGCCTAGTATTATGTCGCAGTATTAAAGGTGGAGTAAGTTTAATGCACTTTCTGTCAAATTCAGTGACGATCTCATCATGGTGCGCTAGCTGTCCGTCCTGTGTGTGTGAAAAAATAGACAGCCTCTGGGTTTTGAAGGCTTTTTAATGGGACACTAATAAACATGATCTTGATACACAACACTATTACAGTCAATCAGCAAGTTGGTGAGCTGGTGCTCATGCAGACAAGGTTAAGGTGAAGTTAAGGTTCATTCTGGTGATAGATCTGATCTGGTCTGCAGACTGCATCCATGTCACGAAGGGAACAAAATGGCAGGAGAACAGCAAAAGGAAATGGTCAGAAATAGAAAGATTTGAAATTTCAGTCCTGGACGTGTCCACTGGGACCACACATCACGGGTGTGGCTAAAGAGACTGACATGGATGATGATAACTTAAATCTATCTGGATAGAGCTCTGAGAGTTGAAAGGCAGGAAGATGGATGCAGAGCTTGCTCTCTTTCTGCCTGACAAGCTGGTAACATAAGTTGTTCCATGTTTCGTAGACCCAATAGATTTGTATTATGTTTTCATGTTTGCTAAGGGATGTATAGGTCTTGTTGTTGTGTAATTTCTCCAAAATTGCTCACTATACCTTTAGTCCATGTTACCAAAATGCGTAACACTCGACAGCCAACTCTCCCTTACTGCCAACATTTCTGCAACAACACGGTCCTGTAGATTCATGCTGTACAACATCAGGAGAATACTCCCCCTTCTCACTCAGAAGGCAGTGCAGGTTCTGGTCCAGGCTTTGGTCATCTCACGTCTAGATTACTGTAACTCGCTCCTGGCAGGTCTACCTGCTACTGCCATCCGACCTTTGCAGCTCATCCAGAATGCAGCAGCTCGACTGGTTTTTAACCAACCTAAATTCACTCACACTACTCCTCTCCTCCGCTCCCTTCACTGGTTACCAGTGGCTGCTCGCATCCGGTTCAAAACACTAGTACTTGCGTACCATGCTGTGAACGGATCCGGTCCAGTCTACATCCAGGACATGGTCAAACGTTACACCCCACCCCGTTCACTCTCCGCTCTGCTTCGGCCAATCAGCTCGTTGCTCCCTCACTGCGAGCTAAACAATCATCAAAAACACGACTGTTTTCCGTCCTGGCTCCTAAATGGTGGAATGAGCTCCCCATTGACATCCGGACATCAGAAAGTTTACACATCTTCCGCCGAAAACTAAAAACATACCTCTTCCGACTTTACCTTGAATAAAAAAAAATAAATAAAAAAAAAAAAACTAACAACTTTTTGAAACTAACACTTTAGTAGCACTTAAATGGCACTTACTTATAGCACTTTGTAGTTTTGCTTTATTTGAAGAAATTGTATTTTCTTGATTCTTGTCGTCCTTGGTATGTACCCTCGGGTTTGAATGCACTTATTGGAAGTCGCTTTGGATAAAAGCGTCAGCTAAATGAAATGTAATGTAATGTAATGTAATGTAAAAGGCAAAATTAAAGGTAGCCTAATGAATAGATTTCTGTGAACATGTCGTCTGGTCCTGTTTTCCAGAATAGAAGGATTTAAGATTTAAGAGAGTAATAGAGTATCTTATTGCAATAATTATATAGACAGGAGTAAACCGAGGACATTGAAACAGAACCCTAAGTTAAGGGTGCTGTGCACAGCTTGTAAAGTTGTGTTCATGCATATTGTCGGCCTGCACCAACAGTAACTTTGAAACCAAATCCAGGACACGGGACACAAAAATCTGAGAAGAAGAAAGTGAATCATCCGTCTCTGGAGGCACAGGCTTAGCTGTCTGGTCCCTATTAGCTGCTTCGTCTCTCGCCAGATAAGAGACATGAAAATCTCTGCGAGTCGACCCAGCCTCCAGCCTGTACTTGATGGACTCCATTTTTCTTCCGCGCTGCCATCAAACCCCGCCCAACCCCCCCAACCCCCACCCCCATTATTCACAAGGCTGCTTTTAAAACAAATCGCTGCAGATTCCAGAGGGAGACCTGCATCCGCCCAGCGAGCATCTCCACACCACGCCGCGATACATCCCTCAGTGTGTTAGGAGAAAGAGGAATGTGTGTACGTGTGGGTGTGTGATTTGGCCCAAAGAAAGAGAGAGAAAGATAGCACAGAAGATGGATGCAGCCTGGGTGACATACATCCTGACACCCCCACAAAATAAAACATTGACCACCTGACTCACAAGAGCCAAGAGACAGAATAATGTTTTTGTTTCCTCCTCTGTTTCCTCCTCCCTTTTTTCCTGCTGCTGCCAATACAATCCAATTTTTGACACACTAAATGTGGCAACAATCATTTCTCCTTTCATGGGGCACACACCGGCATACATAAATGTAGCACATAATGCGCTGATAAAATACAGTGGCACAACAACTAACCAAATCAAAAGCCTTTGACCTTGTGTGGCTTGCAGAGTGGGATAGTGGCCTGGGTATGAGAAAATCAATATTCTGCATTTAGCCGTGTAGGACCCTATGTTAAATGGAGCTGCATACCACTAAGACTGTTTGTTCTGCATTGAGAAACACATTGAAGTGAAAATGCACCTTTGGCCATATATTTTTCAGGCTGATTAAAATAATGATAATGCATTTAACGTAATGAGCTCCATTTAATTCCTTGGAGGGAAATCGGATTACGTCACTGAGTCTACAGAGTGGTTTAATTTGAGGACAGAGATGGCTACTTAATAACTAAAAGACTAATAGTTAAGGATCCCGCTCTGCATCTGGCCTTTTAAAATCTTTTCTCTTAAATGCAATTTGGACATTGGAGAAGTCAACGTTTAGTTCTGCCTATCTGAGTTATTCTTAAAGGACAACTCAAAGGTCGGTCAAAACACTTCATTTCACCCTTCACAAAACACTTAACTAACAGGAAGTGATCTTTAGAGTTTCAAACGGTGCAGAAAGTGAGCATAGACGACTCTTAAAAGCTCATGCACCATAATCCAGCTGTTCTCGACCCTCAAAGATATAGATTTTTACCTCATTTCACCCCTTACATTAACTCGAATGGCCAGCCAAGAGCAAACACACTGCACTCAGGTGCTGTTCATAAACTTGTGAGGAATAAAAAACATTCAATGTATGTCCTTCTGAATCTACCCTAAAAGTTGTTGATTATACTGCGCTTGTGTTATTGTGTATGATGCAAGTTCTGATGTAGTAGAGTTGAATTGTATTCATCTTCATTGATATAAATGAAGTGGATAAAATGATACAAACAACTTGAAACAGATAATTCCAGATTTTATTCATGTCTATTTCATATAGGTTATATAAATATGTATTTCTACTACAAACAGCACAGCTGCTACAGTATGGTTAGGGGTGGGGAGACGCTGTTTGCTGTTGTTGTGGTTTTAAAAATCAAACAATTAATAAATGATTAATCATCAGAGCTTTATTTTTTGGGTCATTTTTTTCACTTTAGTTTAAAATCCCCTAATCAATTTTTAAAACATGTTAACATGTCCCTCCTGCACCTTTTAAATGATTAAAGATATATTTAATACTGAATAGGCAGTCAGTGCCCTGGCTTGGAGTTTCCACTACAGGAAATCTATGATATTCGCCTGCGTTCATGTCTGTGTGACTGTGCTCTAACAGTGTAGTAAACAAAATAGGAAGGTGTGACGTTACACTCAGGCAATTTCAAGGCCAGGAGTTGAATAGTTGTCAGGTCAAACCTTTTGAATATGTAATTTTTTGTATTCTTTTAGTATGTAATAAGAAAACATTTGGCTATTTATCAAGCAAACACCAAGTAACATCAGCATCTGAGGCTGGGTTTCCTGTTGCCATATACATTTAGATCTTGAGCTCAGTTTTGGTCTTCCCCAAATCCAGTATGACAGATCTAGCTCATCAGTCACTAAATATTGAATAGTGAGAGTTTTGTAACTTACTTTTGTCCTTGATTAGTGTAGGTGTTGTCATACGATTCGTATCCCTGGTCATCATAAGCTGTTCCGTAGTCTTCGTCATATTCCTGCAGTAGCAGAGACAAAACGCAACCAGTAAGGTGAGGGAGAGAAGGCGAGTGCCGGTAACATTTTCACATTGAAGATAAGTTACGACGACCTCTGCACCGTCACCGACCTGTTGACATGAAGAGTGAGGGGGTTGAAAAGACTGTTTGTAGAAGGAGAGCTGCTTTGTGCTGTGTTGTTTGGTATTCTATTGTACAATCCATCAAAGTCTTATCAGGCACTTTCGTTGTAACATATACATCACAATGCACTGAACCTCAGCTGAGCAGATATGTAGGTCAAACACCTTCATGCGGGTACAGTGGAGCCTGTGCAGCAGCGTGTCAGTGAAAAGCTGCAGCCCTGCCCTTGTCTCTGTGTCAAATGACTGACAGTGGGATGTAAAGACTCTTGCTGTGGCTGCGTTTCATCACCACCTCAAAGGATGAGCCTTGAACATCTGTTTGTGCTGCGGCAATCTGCCCCGCACCCCACCCAGGCCCCCGCCGAGACGAACATCAAAGGAAGCCAGTGCCGCACCCGTCCTAATTTGGGATAAATGGGACTTATGTTCCACAAAAGGCATCGACCCCTTGCGACACATCTCTCATCCCCCCACATACGTCCTGGCTAATTCCATCTGCCCCTGATTTGCATGCTAGAAATTAATGTCTTTAGCAGCAGAAGAAAGTGCCCATCACATCCATATTATTATTATTAAGGCCCTAAATCCTGATTAGAAACATGCATTTGGCAAATGACAGCATTTGAATTGACTCTTTTATCTTTAATCCTCCAGTAACGAAGTGCCTGTGACGGACTACGTACGTATGACTCTCATCAAAGAGACTGGAGAAGTGCGACTTCCTTGGTCCTAGTGTTGGGTTTGTTGCACCAGTTGCCCTAACAGTGTGTTATACTGTGGCGGGTCGGGCAGGTACATTTTAAAGAACATATGTGTTTGTACGCAAACATTACTCCATGGTCCTCCAAGAAGTGGATGGCCTTCAGGACCTGTTTAACATGATAATTTGTGTTTGAGTGGGGGCTCTGTTGGTTTTTATGGAGGTTCTTTGTCAGCTCTGTTCTATTTGTCTAGTTGCAGCTCACAGGGAATTCAAGTCCCTCTTGGCCTTGTGGTTCTGCAGCTACAAGAGCTTTTGCAAAGTCAACAATTCCCAATGCTAATGCAAGGACTAAGTTTATTCAACCACGGTACTTTTGGCAATATTAAACCCCCTGAACCCATTTAAAAAAAAACAATAAGGCCAGAAGTTCTTAAAAACGCGGTACATTTTTGTGAATGTCGATTTGGTTTCAAGCACTTTTAAACAGGCTGTTAACTTTCATTGGCACTTTTTCACCATGACCCTTTTCTTCTGGCAAAAAAAAAAAAGATGAAATAATTAACATTGCAATTGTGGAACAGGTCTTGTCTAAGTATATCACAACACTCACATATTAATAAATAACAAATAAGTTTAAGTGGACAATGGATATGATTTCTGACGGGAGTGGACTTCAAAAGGCAAAAGGGGGAGAAGATGATATGATTCTGGAAATTTGGTAGAATTTGTATTTCTCAGTTAGTTTGTAGTCCCGGAATAAAAACCTAAATTAAAATCACGTTTTAGCCCAATTTAAAATTATTAATTCTCAGTATAATAAATACTGCAATTGTGGAGAAATCTATTCAACCAGCTCATGATTTTAAGGCCCTTTGTGTTGCTTCACCCTGTATTGTACACATGTTTTTTTCTTATGGACGGTTTTCTGATTAATATTCTGCATTTCCAACTTGCCCTCTGTAAACAGGCGATGATTCATTCCTTATCATTGTGATGTCCGAAAAACAAATGTTATGGCATAGAAACTACAATTTATTTGTTCATGTGCTTGAAAGACAAATTCATACTAATAAATGAACGTCCTGTGTCAACCTCTCTAGCAGTAAAACATGCTGTAGCCAACCGAATGACAGGAGTATTTCTTTACAAAAAGAAATACTCCTGTCATTTTGTAGCATAAATCTTCTTAGCTAATGATTTTCCCAACACGAGATCGGACTCACATCACACCCGATACCGTGTTACCCCTTCAGTCCCGTCAGATCCACTTGGATATTGGACATTTTGACAAACAGACCTGAGTAAAACACAGACGGCAGTAAAACAAGACACTGCCCGACACAATTACACCGGGTAGTATTTAGATCTGGCCTGACTTGTCGACCTCGAGTAGACATGCGAAGGACTATACCGAGCAAGTGCTGATACTGATACGCAGGGATAAACGGATCCTAACGTTATTCATGCCAGAAAACAGATGGGAAGTCCTTAGAGGGATCTGCCCAATAGATATTTATAATCATCAGTTTTATTCTGATCTGACACCAGAACCAGGCCTGACTATTAATATGTAAGCGATTATCATCAGAACAAAGATACTGATAATACTGTACTTTGTGGACTAAGTCAACCAACCCTGTTTTCTCATTGGTTCTCCAGACATCTTGATCTTTGGAATCTGTCTGTGTTTTTGTCACACATACTTTAATTGGAGATCAGGCAACAATCTGTATTTTATATATGAAGTGTTAATACTTAAAAATACAATGTCGACCACACTATTTGCTCAAAGTCACAACTCCAGTCTTTTGAAGCTGAAACTTCTGAAAGAGCTTTGAGTAAACGACCCCGACAGAAGTTTTCTCTGTTGCTAGAAATGTCAGCACAGCTTTAGATTGAAATAAAGCCTCTGTTCTTATCAGACGCATGCCAATTATTGTCCCACAAATTCCCCTTGTTTTAGATCAATCTAATTCAAAGGTGTCTCTATTATACAGTGCCTACTGCAGGCTGGAATAAACAAGCATGCTTATGAATACTGAATGATCTCTTTGGCACAACAAGTGAAACCACGTAGCTGAGGTTGTAAAGGCAGCCTGGATGTCAAGTAAGATGCTGCCTTTGAGCATAGAAACATGAATGCAGTCAGAACCTGTACAAGACGACAAAACCAACAGACTTTTTCAAACTTCTAAAGATGGAGGATGACTGAATCTGCAAACTACAGGCAGACACTGACAAGGGTTGTTTGTTTTGTTAGTCATCAGTTCCACGTTAGTCTTGTTTATAGCAAGTCTCAGTGCTCGATTCCGATATTTTTTTCTAGATAGCTGTTCAAATTATCTTTTAAAATGTGGCCTGGATCAGACTCCAATGTGAACTGGTCATGGCCCTGATGTGAGTCGCATGCACAGAAGAACCATATGTCCATACAAGCAGCAAGCTGTGTAGGGAAGTAAAAGAGGAGAAGGAGTTGGTAATAAACATGGAGGATACAGATGTGAGCATTTACAGTTTAAACTGAAGAAATTCATGTCCCTAACTTGTATTGCATGATCTTAAACCAAACTAACACAGTATATTTGCCCCCAGGATGTGAACTTGTGAAGGTCAGTAATGAAGCAACAAAGAAACACTAAGTCTGAGGACCGCACTTCCTGGCTACAGATACTTAAAATCTGCTGTGGAAAAATAATTCATCAGGGAATCAGAAGTGTTCAACGTTTGATGACAGAGCAGCAGCTATGATGAAACGCTGGCAGCAGCACACTGACAAGCAGGGTTAATTACAAATAACGAGCTGTGTGGGCTGGTTTCCGTCACATAAGCGTCGGATAACGTGAACTTTCATAACTTTTATTTCACATCAGTAGTACAAGTACCAATTCACAGCCCAATAGAGACTATAAAGGAACTATCTGCTACACCTTTTGAATGTTTACTTTGATTTTTTCTAAATTAGTTTAATGAATTCCATTTCCTTGTGCATAAGAGAAAGTAATTAAATAGCCTTTTTTCATACATTCGTTATTGTGTTCCTGTGGTACAGAGGCACCAGCAGATGTTTCACAGCGTGTCTCAATTAAATGTTCCTCATCATCACCTCAACTATCCATTATTTATGCTGTATTATCACTCAGTGATTTAAAGAAAAGTACTTGTGCAAACAGAAATCGACTGCACCTGATTAATGTACTCGGTCTGAGCTGAACATTTTGGGAAGAAATGCACCTAATGTTATGAAAGGAATAAGCACTGTGTTCGTCTGTTATAATATAATATAACTGTAGGGAATTAAAATGATCCAGTAGAGCTTAGTGATCGTACCCTGGCCTGCTTTTAAATACTCGATGAAATGCATTAGACTACTATGGTATTAAATTACCACTTGTCACATTCTTCATCAATGAATATAGATTCTAAATGTAACTATTTGTTTTCTTTACATATGTCTCTGTTTATAGTCTTCTACAAATGCTCAAGAATGAGATTATATAAATGGAAAAGGTTTTATTTTAAAGAGAGAGGGTGCTTGATTCTATAAAGGGATTGCATTTATATTGAGCTTATATCCAAAATGATCTACGATTAGCTTCTCTATCAACAATCCACAGAGAGAATCGCACAGACAGCTACCATTCAAAGCCCAGGCCTGAGCCTCGGGACCAGATGGGCTTCAGCATATTGCTCAAACAGACTTTGGTTGAATTTTATTTTGCCAGTTCAGATTTTGCAGGAAATCCTGGGGCTATTCACACTATGCTAGGACTTGGTTTGCCAGTTGGTTCATTGAGACACATTTTATGCATTACATGACTTTATGCAATGACAACATGGCATCACTGGCTCATTTTCAAAAAGGCCTACTGGCAGCCCCAAAAGGCTGAAATGATGGCCCATTACGCACCCTGGTACTAAAAAGTTGGATGAAGTCGACAAAATAAAGATGTTGCTGCCAAATGGTTCATTATAATCAAAAGGCTTCACCCCCTCCAGAGTATGAATTCCATGGCAATCTACCAAAAAGGTTTTCCAGACAAAGTAGTGGACTGATGGTGGCACTGTATGAATGTGTGAAGAGTAGACTTTATGTTAAGTGTTCATCCTCTAATGAACATGGAGGTTTTAAAGCAACAAATTCTGCCAAGAAAATGGGGTCTTGAGGAAACTTTGGACAGTATGAATTATTCAGTGGGGGCTATCCACCATTGATTTCACTGGAGTCTGTTCATTTTGTTTGGAGTTAAAACAAGAAAACATGGAAAGGTTTGATCTCTTCAATCCAGGCCTCTCAAGAAGTAGAGTCAGGTCTGTGTATTGGAGAGAAACAGCCCTTCATCATCGTAAAGAGACAGCTACACACTCACACACAACAGGCGGCAAAATGTAGCCGTCAGCACAACTATCAGAGCCTCTGAAGACCTGCAGGGGCTGTCAGATCGATCAGGACAATGGGAGAGGCACGCAGTGTTTTGCATCATTATTAGGCACACCCAGTTAAAACCATTATACTTAAACACAACAGTCTGCAATACACCCTATGAAGGGGTTATTCTCTACAGTTGCCAAGTGTTAGCTCGTTGAGCGACCTGTTGGGTTTCTCTATAATGCTGTTAGGTCTAAGCATTGACAGGAAAAGCTCCGTCAAATATGGCTATGATATCATTCAGAGCTGAGCAAATATAAATATATACATATATTTAAATGTATCTGAGTTGAATTGAACGGGGGGGGGGGGGTTATTGGACTGTTGAATGAAACTGCATTGGTTCTAGATAGGGGTACCTAATAAGCTGGCCAATGGGTGTGGTCACAAGAGCTTATTCACAGGAAATATTCAGACAATACATGTAGATACATGTAAAACATTGGCCATGATCCCTAAGATGTCATTTCTTAACTCCTATGACAAAGACATGTAATCAAGACTTGATGTTTTATAGTTTAACCATACACTTTTCTCTTAATTACTAGAAAGAACAAGAATACAGCCAAATACATATAATATCACTTAAATAAATCAATGCACATATTGGGTATTCTGTCAAATACATGTTTTCATATTTGCAGAAACATGAATGCAAATACAAAAATGTATGTGAAAGGTGCATATAGGTTGATTTAATAAACCAATCAATAAGGGACAGGACTGTGGTTATAGGTCAAATTCTTAATTGACTTTAGTTGCACTGCATGGACAGTAAATGGATTGCTTTCTCTTTCTTGCCTTTACAACAACTCAAAGTGCTTCACATGAGTCACATTCACCAACTCACACACACACTCATCCAGCGCTGCTACATATAGGGCTTCTCGTACGCATTCACATCCATTCATCAGTGTGTCAGCCAGGGGATCGAACCACCGACCTTTCAATTAGTGGGCTCTACCTTCACTCGACCTCCTGAGCTACAGTCGCCGTGACCTTTTGTCTTGACCTTTTGTCAGGAGGTCACCAAATCAGAGGGAGGAAACATTCTCTCCTACATGGTACATCCATCACAATCCCCGGGTTCAGTAGCTGTTAAAGTATCCAGCCTAAAGTGTGTGAGACGGACTGACCCATATCCATGTTGTTACTATGGGCAAGAACAGAAGATAAACTTATGATCAAAGACTTTGTTTTTATGACTCCTGCTGTGACTGTGTGAAGATTAGTTTTCAGCACAGGCCCGCGTGCCGCTGCTGTTAATGGACCCTCTGCTCATCTGGATGGTGACTGTAGAGGTGCTGTCTACTCGCTCTGGAGCAGCACTGGTCTGGTATTAAGGAACACATTAAACTTTAACAAAGGCACGTTACTGCCATTTATTAGAACAGCTATTCTGTAATTGAGTTACAAGCAAGCGGAGAGGAGAAACATGCCTGGGTTTATAAATCACGTTGGCACATTTAAAGGGATTTCTACGGTGCCACACATGACACGCGAGTGAGGCCGTTATATCATATCTCATGTGCTCGCATTGATATATCGCTTCCCGGGAATATCTTGGAAGGCACAATAGTGCAATGACACTGCTGCGTTTCCTACACTAAACAGGATTAGTGTGACAGTGAGAGGTTGAGGGAGGGGAGTAGAGACACAGAAGGGAGAGAGAGATCAGCCCCTAAGTGAGTCTTTCATTTGTATGCCAGTGGATGGCTGAGAGGCGTGTTGTTAAAAGATAAGGACTGGCCTCTGAGGCCACTGAAGACTTACGGAGGGCCTGGCACTGCATGTTACAACAGCAGTATCGCAGCCGCTCCACTGTGCTCGACAATATCACTGTAACAGATAGGATGACACTGACGCCCATAGCCGGCTTTTCAGGCACTGGATTTGTTCCCTGCACACCACACCTAATCCAAATGAGTTTGACGGCACACCGCACTTGCATCATGCAATCGTGGAGAGCCGAAAAAGGTGTCACAAATGCGAGCAACAAAGCAAAGAGAATTAAGCAAATCAAAATAGAACAAAGCCTTGCTCTACCCAGACGGCTAAAGTATGATACCATCTGTTGAAAGAAAAATGGCTTGCCTCCATACAGCTGTGCCAAACACTGCTATTAGCTTCTTAACGATAAAGGCAAAATGAGACACCATGGAAGAAAACAAATAGTCACGTACTTGTAACCCTCGGTGATCTGTCTGGGTCTCTAATCTCTCAAAGTAGCTGCTTGTCATTTATTTAGCTTTTTTTCTGCCAGCATATCTCAGACGGCTGAACAGGCTGGAATTTGGCGAGGCCTTTCCTCTGACTGCAGAGAGCCCAACCCATGGGGAATATCGACGCTCTGTTGTACAAAAAACCCTATTGTGTCCATGTAAACAGGTTTTGTAGATAGAAATTTAAATTACTTAGGTACACAATATTTCTATTGGATCGACACAACCTGTAGTGCTCGCCAGATTAACTTTAAATTACCCCAACAGAGGTGTCCTATGTGGTACTACTGCATACCACTACCAATTTGATTATAATACCAATTATTAATACCAATCCTACATCATAGAAGACCTCTAAACTCAGTGGAGTTCATCCCTCTGTAAAAATAGGTTTGACCTGCTGATGGTGCACAGGAAAAGACAGATGATCACCAGACTCAGTGACTCAGTGTCAGACTGATCACAAATATCTCCACCAAATTTCATGTTGAACCATTCAACAGTCATTGAGATATTTCAGTCTGTACCAAAGTTGTGGGATCACCCACACTCTGCCATCGCCCTCCTTAGAGCCATGCTGCATGGATGCATATCTATTAAAATAATAAGCTTGACAAAAACAAATTACAGCTTTGTTTACAAAAAAATTTACACGGAATTACTGAGATGTGTGATTGGTCGAGGAAAATGAAGAAGATTCACATTAGAAGAGATAAATAAATAATTACAATTTCTCTGCAATTATTATAAAATCTTAGGTTTTGTCCCACATGAACAGGTTTCAATCTTATCTTCATGACCGGTCTTGTCTGCCACACCAGTTGGATGCAGCCTTTTTATGAGTGTATGTGAAATGTTACATTACACCCAATTCAGATTAAAACGACTACAAGCACAGTTCCATAGAGGAGACAATTCAATTAACAACGCTTGGGCCTCAACAGGGCTCGACATGCAGAGAAGAGCCTGAGGGGGATGAGTTCTTTTTCCATTTTTTCATTGCAGCAACAGTCAGGAAGGAGCCACTACACTCAGAATGGATTATTGTATCTTGAGGATTTAACATAAATAATGCCACCCCATGTGCATTGTACATTTCTTGGTCCTCACACCCAAAGGAATCAAGCTGCCGTGTAAACAGAAACAAACACAGTTACACAAGCATAAAGTTTTGGATTTAGCATGAAAATGAAGTTCTGTTACTTTGCTTCGCCTTGTGCCTCCACATTGGCAACACTCAAACTGCTTTGAAAGATGATGCGTTACCTCATTTATGACTTGAAAATCACATCATGTTTAATTCTTCTCCAATGGGATTAGCAGCAGGTACGGCACAGACCTCAATGCGCCTAATGAGTTATCTGAAATAAGATTTGGCTGCGATCATGGTCACCACCAAGACTGATGGGGCTGCCAAGAATGGATCATTTGGTAATAACATTTGTGTGATTTTGTTTCGTAACAATTAGACCCAGAGTAATTTGATAGTGATATGTCTAGAACAAACAAAGGCTGTAAAAGAGGTGAATTATGGAAGAAAAAGAAACTGTACAGCCTTGCTTCATTATTACAAAAAACATCCAGAGGAAACCCGCGGCAGGTCTCTGTTGCAGGACTGGAGACTGCCTCCAGCTGAACACGAGTTCTGGCCCATGGCGATGCTGCGCAGCAGAAACAGAGCTTGAGTGGGCTCTAAGCAGCGATAAATGATGTCGACAATGTGAGCAAGAAACCTCTCTTTGTCATTTCATTGATGAATACCAGGGCCTATTTGTTAGCACCCAATGGAGAACACTTTTTCCTGGGATGGCTATGTGTTCACATAATACAGAGCAACTCATTCAGCCTCTAATTCGCAGCGATGTGGTTCGATTTATCATCTGGCAGATGCTGGGGCCTTGTTTTTTTTTTCTTCCCACCACTCCGATACACAGGTGCAGGTGTTGGGGGATGCAGTTTACAACTGTGACAATGATGGGAAACAGCTGGTCCAGGAGTCATTCTCCACGACCTCCGCGCATTTGAATTGCAACCTCTGAATAAACCTGTCAGATGTGGTTAGGTATGGGCCGCCGGGGCAATTTTCCAACATGGGCCATCTCCCCTCTGCTTCTATCTGCTAAATATGCGATGCTGATGCTGGCGTCCCGGGGGGAACTTGCCTCGACAGTGCTGCAGGAGACTCTGCGGATGCACAAAGGGTCTGACGCTAAGCCTAATATATTCGTCTCTGGCAGCTGTTGATATTAGAGCCAGGTTTCCCACAAGGCTGTGCAGGTGAGCCACAAAACTAATGACTACAATAACAACATCACACTTTATGCTAACACTTGATGTGTCCAGGCACACACCTCAATATGACTGCCTGTGCAGTGTTCCATGGTTGAAGTCAGGCTCATATCTTACTACTCATGCATATATTTTGCTGAAATGGGCATTTAAGGGGCCATTTCACTCAAATGAGAAGAACCATCATATTTTCTCATATATAGACGTATGTAGTGATGTAGATCAGTGGTTTACAAATTGTATCTACGCAGGGCACAACCGTATCCTTATTCATAACCCTTGATATCATCCATCCTTACCCACGTTACTCTCTTTTTTTAGAGTTGATCTCCTTCACACTAGCTGGCAATCAAGGTCTTCAATTAGACACACTAATAATTCCAGCCATTAGACAACTTTGCCAACGGTGAAATTTCGATTTCCGAAGGTTTGATTGTTTTTTTATGTTGAAGAATTTTACCTCTGTATTTAGTAAAGTAATTCATCTCTTTTTGTAACAGGGCTCCAGACTAACTTTTAACACTGTTGCGCCTAACATCTTCATATAAGTGCACCAGCACAGAATTAAGGTTCACTACCCAATTTTTCACTGCGCTTATGACAGCGCAGTAATTCAACTATTATACCTTTTCATGACCACTCCCAGAGGCATTGGATATATATTTACTAGGGCTCTATTAGATTCCATTAGATTTTTGTTCCAATTGATTTAGTTAAGCCTCTTACTTTGTGCAATATTGAAAATATTTAGGTAGGCTCTTCACAGTAATCAATGTTGGTTTGTGTGTGTGTGTGTGTGTGTGTGTGTGTGTGTGTGTATGTGTGTGCGCGCTTGTCATATTTTCAATGTGATTAAATACATGTCTCCTAAACTCTTGAAATATGAGCTTGTCATTTTATACAAATAGACCTTTCTCTTCATCATGTCATAACAGAACAAGTTTAGTTTAATTACAAGATAACTCCTTCCAACAATAATCTTTTAAGGATCACTTGAAGAATATTGCAATTTTTTTTTTTCAATAAATAACACAACTTCTAATTTCCTTGGGCACAGTAGCAGCAGGAGAGCTGCTAGTGCTCTGGGTATAGATTACATCTGCTGTCTAGCAAACGCTGACATTTTGTCCCAACTCTCAGACGTTTGGGGTCAATGTCTGCGTTTAACTGAAAGAGTTGGTGACCTTCTATCCTCCAACTCTAGTCCATGTTTGCATTCTACAACGATAAAACTGCAGGGCTGCTGACAACATTTGCTCTGATAAATGTTTGTAACGAAATTATCAAGATCTAAAGTTTATTGTAAAAACATCTGGCAGGCAACCACAGCACTGACGCAATCATAACGAGGATATGGTGTCATTGAAGTGTGACGTAAGGAAATGGATCATTGTCTTCACTAGGATTAGGATTTGAAAAGTGCTGGGAGGATTTGGGATAATATAACTAGATATATAGGTGTAGTGATTATACAACACTTTAAATGTAGAAAAGTTACATATTTTAAATGTAAGTCCTACTTAATGTGTGGGTTGACAGTGAAGGATTTTGTGCCACTCCACTAAGAGCATTATAAAATGCTTGTGGCTGTCGTAAAGAATGAGATTGTCACTCTGGAGGTAGCATCATTTGTTATGGATCAGCTGACGCAGCATGGACGGCTCCATGGATACAAATGACGCCAGCTGCATCCATACTTGTACGTTGTGAGGATTTGTTAAAGTGTCGATACCCTCCTTGTGTTGAGGAAAGACAAATTACATTACCCCCAGTTTATCACTGAGAAATGACGCTTCCTTCAGGGTCTGACTCATTCTTCACAATATCATCCAACTTGTCTCAACCTCCATGAAGTTAAACTTAATTTGTGTAAATTTGGATACTTTCATTTCTGATTTACCTTTACCTTGAGAACTGTCTCTCATATACACGCATAACCTGATAACACTTAAACAATACAACCACATGAAAGTTACCGTGAACATAAATTACACAACAAATAGGTCAAGGACATGAACAAAAGGAATCAATTCAAAGAAAACATATTCACTGTTCTATGTCAGTCAGAAGGGATTTAAATTAATTAAAAGGGATTAGCTTTATGGATTTAGGGATTAGCTAAATGAGCCATATCCTGAATTTATCCGCACAATTTTATTCATTCAGTCAACTTTTACATCATGACAATATAGGCTAAGTTCACACGTAAAACGTGTCACGTTACAACAGGATGAGTAGTGTACTGTTAAGTCTGCTCAGGAGGTTCTGTTCCACCTCTCTCCGTTCGATGGTTGGTTTGTATTTTTGATTGTTTATGAACAAAATTGCACAAAAACAACTGATCAAATTATTATGGAGCTGGTGGAATAGGATTGCAGGGCACAACCATGTTTGCAGTGTTTGTCAGCGTCTAAACCCAATGAACAAACTCTTTAGAGCTCTCTTCCCTACTGCTCAGGGACAGAAGGGGGTTTGTTTTGGCCTAAATATAAGACAACAGACATATAAGACTTTTTTTCTGAGTGGAAGCTTAAAAAGTTGGGGATATCGTATATTTAAGACAACAACATGCGCGGTGTCCATTCATTACACCGCGCATTATGAATGATGGAGAGCATACGAGTGTAACTGCTGTCATTTACAGTGTTGCATTATGGGATATTTAAAGCCTTGTTATGTGGCTAGACGAGTGAGCTTCATAGACTCCATCTCTAATGTGTTTATACCAAATAAATACACGTTTAATGTGTCTGGTCAGGGATGTTTGACCTGCATGAGTATATGAAGGCTGCTGTAACACATTCTGTTGAAATATATTCATGACCAGTGAAACCAAGTTGTAAGCGTCATCCCGGGTCTTATCTTACTGTCAAACAGACAACATTTAGGTCTGTCACAGAGTTCAAAAATACTGAACAGCTGTCAGTCAAATTGAGAATGTGAAAGTAAATAATGTTTGTGGCCATCTCATCCAGAAACTTAAGGTAAAACGTGGTTTTGTTTACATATCTCAACCGTGAATTGCACTTGACCCCGTTTACATGCAGAAGTTCAAACTCACATATTCTCCATATGTGTCCTGGACAATGGGAGGAGCTGGTCGGTATCCAGCAGCTGGTGGTGCACCTCTTGCTCTCTGCACCCCCCTCCCTCTGGAGGATGGGGCGCGGCTGAGCGGGGCTCCTCTGGGTGCTGCTCCTCTTGGCACGGCAGCATGCAGGGAGGGAACTCCTCCTCGAGTCCTGACACAAGACACAAACATCCGAATCAGGTTTAGATGAAAGAGCAGACATGCAGTTTTATAAATATATTTCTTTGGAGCAGTCATGTATTCACAGACTGGATGTATTAGATCACATCTAAAACAATCTCTTCTTACGAAACATGTTGAAACGATGATATTAAAATGATATTATTACAGAGATACTATAATGTATCATCAATGCGTGATGTCCACCGTACTCCACATCTTTATGATGAGCTGCAGTAACTTATATTTGTAGTCGAGCTGTCTTCTCTGCCTCCACGCCAGCAAATTATTTTCCTACATTGGCCAGAACGACTTGATGAATTTGATACATTCAGCGTCGGGTTAGATGTGTAGGTGGAGAGAGAGGAACAGCGAGGGTGGAGGGCAAGTTTCTCCAGTCAAGGAAAAAGTGAGTCACATCCATTTCTCAAACCCATTTCTTGTGTCTGAATTGCTTTCCTGTCTATTAAAGAAAATATATGTGTTTCTATCAGTTCAGTGAAGGATGCGTCGTGCAGTGTGTTGTTGAACGTTTATATCTTCCGTCTTGAAGTAAACCAAAAACCCCACAAAACGCAACTTATTTTAATGTGAAACCTGCTTTAGATATCGAAGGGCAAATTTCTGGGTCTTACCTTTAACATTGAGTTAAACAAGTATGTCTCTCTGCAGAGAAACAGCCCCGGTGAGATATTGATCTCTACAGTCATCTAGATGAATTAACACTGAACCCATGAGTCAATCCTGCTCTGTAATCAAAATGGAAGCAGACTCAAGCTCCTCTGTTGGAAATGAAAGGCAGTCTGACCTTGTGGTTTTGTGAAACCTTGTTTGGGATTTTACCGCCGACTGAGCTTTCCTTTAAAAACGGTTAACTGATCTGAAACAGGAGCAGAAAACCACCAAGGTGGCTCTCCAGGTCATTCTCACATTCTGTGCTCTCGTTTCAGCGGTGCTGCACACTGCAGAGGTGGATCGTCACAGATTTTGGGCAGAAGGGCTAAAAAAACAAAAACTATCTGATATCTCTAATTTTCTGACTAATGAGGAAATAGATAGATGTTTGCTTGATAGAAATTGGGCTGCCCTCAAGCGCAGAATAAAAAAAAACTGTTGGGTACTGAGAGTTTATCTTCCTTTAAGAGCGTCTCATCATGCAGCAGTTCTAGTCAAAGGCAAAAGCAGAGAGGAATATGTGAAGGCGACAAAGTCGAGCAGTTGGCGCTGATCAAAATCAAGCACATGTGAGCGCGACCATGTATAAAACTGCTTGCTACTTTCTGTGCAGCAGCCTGTGGGACTTTTGTCTTATCACACCCAAATTAGGCATGGTTAATGCTAATTACAGTGTAATTTAAAGCACGGCCAATTATATTCTGACTCAGAGCAATACAAACACCACATCTCGGTGACCTTGTTTATCCCGAAATCTGATGAAAGAAGTGTGTTTTCTTTTATAAACACAGAATAGACAAACAGTTCTTCTTTTTACAGCGCAGCGTTGATGCGTTGAGTGTTCAAGTCTTTTAAAGGCAATGAGTATCTTTATTAGTAGTCCTGTGAAGTCTCAGAGGAGCTGAAATTAGCATGGTTTCACAGGGATAGAAGCATCTACTGGATATCATTTGCATATAAAGGCTTTTATGCAAAACTGGCCCAGCTCGGCTAATGTGTATGGACACCAGTCAGTGCACCGTGGAACACTACAAGACAGTATTTACTATTGGTGCTGTTTTCCTATGAAGGATTCCTTCTCCCTTAATGACCAGACTAACCTAATTCAGCTAACGTAAACTCCAGTCGCACCTCAACTTAGCATCACAGCACACAGAAGCAGCTCGAGCAGAGGATCATCAAGCTTGCATGGATTATTATGTTTTCCAGTAAGTAAATGATGCCTTCTTATAGTGGTTTTCTTTGTCAGTCGGCTGGATACAAAGGATTCTCAGTAAACTATGCAGCATTTAATACAGCATTACAGCTCTTTTTGTCATGTTAACAGCAGCCTTGAATTTTACTGTTCACTTTCATGCAGCCATCGCAGACCTCCGTTAAATTACTGAGCTACATTCAGATATTCTCACTGCTGCTTTATATGCATCCAAATGGGAACGAAAAACGGCAAGGCTTTTCAGGTTTGTGCTAACAGCCAAATCTGAACACTAATTTGGGAGTTTGTTGACAGTTGATCTCTTTTAAATATTCCAATATTCCTGGGAGCAGGGGAGAGCAGCATGGTGGCAGAGTGGTTCGCACTGCTCTTTGTTTGAATTCCCTTCGGCTGGTTCTGCCCGGGTCTACATGGGTTTTACTCAAGGTATACTTTGACCCACAATCCAAAGTCATGCAGATGGAGACACTAAATTGACCGTTGGTGTGAATGTGAGTGTGATGTCTTTGTATGTTTGCCCAGTGCTATGCTGTCAACCTATGTGTCATCTGCCTTTCATCCAATTTGGATGGATGGGACCAATGGATGAAGATGTAGCGCCTGAAGTCAGCTGTGAGATGAGGAGCTTCAGGCAAAAACAACATTTCAGACTCCAAGACTACCAGCTGTGTGACTGGGCCCTGCTGGGCAATTGTGTAAAGCATGAAATTAGATGTAAGTAAGTTTGTTAAAGCACAATGAGGCCGTTTTGTTGCACCAGCTGTATTTCACTGCAACTTTAAAAACCTGTCGCCAAATCAACAAGGATTGAATTTACAAGTTTCACAATAAGATTTTTCTATACAATTTAATTTTGTAAAAAGAGTTGAATTTGTGTACAGTTAAGTTACCTTCTTAAGAAACCACGGCAAATACTCAATACTGTAAGCATAATGCATATTCCAGGTTTGCAGCTGAGCACTCATATGTACATGTTACTTCAACACTTGTTGGGACACACACCATAGCTAGTTTTTCTTGCTAATGTGCCATGCTAGCTGCCTATGCAATGCTAAAGGGACACACACAGGAAATAAACACCACAATGAAATGAACAAACCAGATATGTAACCTTTACAAACAGTTTTCACAACTATATGAAGGTGCAGAATCTGTAGGGTAGGAACAAAATTTGGGGGGCTGGAAGATTTCTGATTTCAGTTCCTAGTTTAACCAATCACGTTTGAGCAGGCTGCAGGTTCAGTCCGCGGGAGAGCAAAAGAGACAAAAATTCATTGGCTATTGGCTTTTTAAATTATTTAAAATCCAATGCAAGTAGCTGTTAAGAAAGATAAGCCAAAATACCGTCCAGCCCATAACACCTAGTGTAGTGCTGTTGCATTTATGTGGAAGAAGTAAATGTTGGCCTTTGCCATCGGAGGCTAATTTGTATACTTAGCCTATTGGCTCCGACAATGCTGCCTCTGTGATTTTTAAAGTGACAGGCAGCATGTGTATTTGCAACAATGTGCCTGGATGGGCTTTGCTGCCACTTGGAAAGTTTGCTTTAACTTCTGCTGCTTGCCATGCCAGTGAAGCAAAGCAACAAACTCATAGTCCATTATTGTGTTATACAGGATTATGTGGAAGAAGTGAAATAAATAAACGGAAAGAAGCCAATGGATGTGACAGTGATTGTTGAAAGAAAAGAGAAGATTTAATGTGTTACTTAATTGAGCTTTCATTTGTGACTGCTCAGTCCAGGGAAAACTGGACTCACTGGCATTAGATGTATAACCTGTCACGTTGCCGTCACTTTGGTGAACAGGAAACATGCCGCTACGTTCATTAAAAAACAGCCATTTGCAAAGTCGCACAGAGCAACTTAAAAGAGATAGCTGCGGCACGCTTTGGTTTGTAGTTTCATGCCAATCATCGATATTTTCTCCTCCTCTTTGTAATTCCTGCTGAGGTCTGTGCACAGTCAGTAGAGTTCGGGGTATCAGGGCTCATTTTCCTGCCTTCAGAGGAAGCTGTTTTTGCTGCCATTCATTCTTGGAGAATATGAGAAACAACTTGCATCGCATAAAACAGGAAGTCTTTATCAGGTTGCTTTGAGGTTTTATTTGTCCTGTATCAGTTTGTGCTGGTGCATTGGTATATACTGTGCTCGCTGTCAGTCAATCAACACCGACTTAGTCTTAGGGTGTCATTTGTCTGTGCCTCCAGAAATAGCTCATTTCCCTCTTGCAAAAACAGTTTCTCCCCGGATGGGAATCACAGTGCCTTCAACATTCTTCTAATTTTAAGGGCCATTGATATAAAGTAGCCCCAGCATCAATATATGCAACGTATCAATAAACAAATAACATATACCCTTAACTAATTCTGATTCTTAATATTTGTTTGTGCTGTTTTTGTCTTAATTTTTTGTTGCCTTTTTCTTTGCAATTTAATGAGCCGAAATAACAATCACATGTCATCTGAGCATCCTGTCTTCATTATCCTGGGTTGCATCCACCGATACTTGGTTTTGAATGGTTTGTAGACTGGTTTGTGGACTGGTGTATTCTGTTTGAATGTAGAAAATGAATGAACCAGTTTGTTTTCGTTAATTCCGATATCCTTATGTCATTACTACCAGCTTCAGACACAGTGCTTGACACTAATTCAAATGCACAAAATGAACATTGAGGTTGATAAATGCAAGTGATCCTGCAATACACTTACTTTTCAATCATATCTCAACTTCCTGTGGCTGTTCCCAAAGTCAGAACTGTCCCACAAAGGGTTTCA
The DNA here is from genome assembly GCF_949316205.1 of Platichthys flesus. Taxonomy (NCBI): domain Eukaryota; kingdom Metazoa; phylum Chordata; class Actinopteri; order Pleuronectiformes; family Pleuronectidae; genus Platichthys; species Platichthys flesus. The sequence goes on along the minus strand of NC_084961.1, from coordinate 16,541,898 downwards.
AGACTGCAATTGAACTGAATCAGTGTTCATGTAATCTAAATCGAGACTGCCTCTTTTAGTCAAGACTACATGTTGATCCATTAGGTCTGTGGTATGGTCCTAGAAACGTTTCACCCTTAATATTTTTGTTCATATTAAAGAACCAAGAGAGTCTGAAGGTCCAGACCAAAAAAGGAACATGTGAATGTGCCCAATGACTTTGTTATGAAATCCTACAGGATGCATCTGAAAGTGTTCAACTCAGTACTGTTATGGTACACCTTCTGTTTCTCCACCTGCTGCACACTCAGGGCTGGAGCTTCGGCCATGCCTTCACCATTCATATTTATTTGCATCTAATTCCATCTCTTTATTTAATCACTAACAAAGTCATAGAGATTGTCATTTTATAATTTTGTCAGGATTATATAATTGATTTGCCTTTGGAGTTTAACAAAGTAAATGTTGTGGAACCAAGACCCCAACGTTATCTTTATTTTTTTCTAAACCTGGCAAACTAGCAGGTATCACATTCCACACTCTGACCTGCGCCTGTGAGCTGCGTTCCTGCAGTGCTGTCCCAGGACCAGCATGGGAGCTGACTGTGTAATGAGCTGCTGCCTTCGTAAAGCTGGAGCCAACACATTACAACCGCTGCCAATATTTGCGTTGACACATTTAGTAAATCTGGCCCAAATTGTTTAGTCATTTGAACCGAAAACCAGACTCATAGGCATACAGAGAGAGAAAAATTGGAAGGTCTCTATCAAGAAATAAAACCTAAAAAACATAGTAAACTTTAATGTGACAAGAGTGTGTTTTATTATAAAAACAGCAGAAGGGAGAAGAATTTATCACTCGTATTATTGTAGCAGACACAGGCACTCGTAAATGTGCTCTAACTCTAAATGACACCATTAACTCTGGAATTGCAACAGGACACCGTACACATCCATTTACCGAGCAAAAAAACACTGCCTGCCCTGTAGCTGCCTTACTGTAAATAATACACTGTCCCCAGCTGCACCAAAGTGTGTGCCCAAGACTTGCATATACGTCCACACAAACACACATACATGGACGCAGATTACCTGGGAGGTCCCGGAACAGGTGTCCCTCTTCCGCGGACGGCTGACTTGCCCCTCACCGCTGGCACCTTGGCATCCTCCGAGCCACCATTCAGGTACGTGAGCTCCTGCAGCTGGGCCTGTCTGATCTCATCATTGTAATCCTGCACACAGAGAGGCAACATGTTCACACACACACACACACACTAACACATGGGCAGCAGTTACTCCATATGAAATTACGTACTTCATCTCCAAGGCTACAGCCCCGGGAGTATCTAATTAATGTACTTTACAGTACTGCCGTGACCGCTGTTCCTGAGGCCGCTAAACATTTCAGATCTCCCGCTGATAAATCTTCAGGATCCGATTTGCCTTTATCTTCCTACACCGTTGTTATTTTGCCCCCCACTAAATTTCGATACATAGATAATTAACATGGAAATAGGTTAAAACGATTGATATGATTGTCATCTGTCTATCGATAAATAGGTTTTACGGCAACGGTGAGAAGAGGTGACATGGAGTGGGGGCGTTGCCGGGGGATAGATAATTTATGATGAGATGTAAGTCGTCATAGCTCTGAGCGTTGGAGAGATCATCCATAATGAATGGAGGAAGAGTAAATAAGCTCCAAGCTGCCTGTCGCTGCCAACCAGGGTTTGGCCAATACAGGACAAAATCCCCTCCTGTGCTCTTTTTATTTTGTGTTATATCCACGGTTTTTAACCCAACACACATACACACTCAGATACACACACCGTCAGAATTCCAGTGCAAGTTGCAGACAGAGAGTGAGTAAAAGAGCAGGCTGTCTCTTCTGTTTCTCTCTGTTTCTCTCTGGATTCACTGTGAACAGGCTGAGAATGGGTTGGCCTGGGCCAAAGAGCAGCAGCAAAGCAAAGAGTTTCAGGAGGAGGAAGACGGACAACCTAGAATTGCTGTGTGTGTGTGTGTGTGTGTGTGTTTGTGTGTGTGGAGAGACAAGGGAACGCACTGGTATGAGAAACTTCTTGATCTCCTCCAGAGCGTGACCCATCCTGGCGTAGGCCTCAGCCGGCGGGGCGAACACCTCGATGAGAACGTGCAGGTCTTCATTCAGGTGGTGATATTTGGCCTCGCCGCTCTGCCGTAGCTCCTCTTCCTGATAGAATAAGAGAAGAAAAAAGTTATACTTGTGAGTTAGCTGTCACAGTCCATGATATTCGTCTTTTTCTTTACTTCATGCAAACGATTTATTGCAGAAATCGTATCCATAATGGTAACATAATGAGGTTTGATGCTTCCGTTCTACGAAAAGACAAACTGAAAATGTTTGTGTGGGTTGTTGTAAATTCGTATTCCTGCGCACAGGAAATCCCGGCAATCTTTCCAGCTGCAGGTGTCAATGTAACCGATTGCCTCTGTCCTCACACAGCTGCCTGTCTTCATAACAAATGTACAGACGAACAACGAGCTCTCGTGCACTTCATCATAATATCTGCTCTCTTTGTTGCACTGTTTCTCATATTTATAATGCAGCTACTCTGGAAAGACAAGATTATATTTCATGGTACAGGAGATTTACATGTTTTGAATCTAGCATTGGCTCGTTAAAGGAAATTCAGGGATGTTTTATTAAGTTTATATTTTGTTCACTCTGTACAATGTGTTTGTCTCAGAAGTTATTGGAGAGTAAACAATATTTAAAAAAGGCAAGACATTTGCTGCATGGTCCATTATCTGTCTAAGTGCAATGGGAAGTCATACCATTCAGACATAATTAACAAAATAAGAGTTGTCAGTTTCATCAATAGGCCAGAAGGGCAATCATTATACCAGTATACCACCACCAAGGCTCAACATGAAAACACATTGAAATTCACTAGATTCCGATTTTTATTTGGATCTGCACCAAACTGCTCACTCTCTTAAAAATCATTAACAATAATGAATTATTTATAGAGGGAAACGTTGTTTAACATACTATCTCACAATGTTAAAGGTAGTAATAAAAAAAATCCTAATCCTGGATCTGCCCTCTGCACAAAACAAAAAAGGGTTCTTTCTTGACCCATAACAAATCATTCCACAGAGTGTCATGGTGACCCATTCGTAATACCGCTAACTTACATTCAGACAGACATGACAATATGAAACGTAACCTCCTTGGCTCTGTAATCTTACCAAAGTGGATTCAAATCGTGGACACACTGTTCCAGTAAGAGGAGATCATGTTGCACTGAGGGACTTAAGCCTGAGTGATTTGCTTTGCCACCTATATTGCTGCCTAGTAGCTGCTGCGGTTAACTTTATTTTAGAGATCTTCACCTGTCAACCGGTATGGGGCCTTTCTAGGCAAATATTATTGGATCAGTTTCAACCAAAATAGAGCGTTTCCTATTTTTTTTTGCAATGTTCAGCTACTTTTTAGGGATGTCACCATCTTTAGTGTGTTAGTGGGCCAACACTAGCACACTTGCATTGTAGCTATACGGCTAATAGAAATCCCCTCAGGTCTATAAATAAATAAATGAACACATTGAGGTTTTGAGTAAAATTCGTTGTGAGGAGAACAAGAATGTCTTCACCAAATTTCAGGACTAAACATTTAATCGTATTCAATGTATTTTTTAATATCACAGAAGTCGGCCGCATGTCAAATTGATTATCAGACTTCATCAAAATTGTGATGATTCATAATTCAACGGTCATACATATTGCCTCTCATGGCTACTGAGAAACTCATACCAGTGAGGGGGACTAACGGAACCCAGCAACCCTGCAGTTATGATGTTTCACTTTTGCTCTGTATGTTAAAAGTATCATAAAAAAACTGCAACACATAGCTAGTTGGGTCAGACATGTCATCAAATCCAACAACATAGAGCCAACAGTAACTCAATTAATCATTTAAGAATATAACATATTTTCTGGAGCCGTGTTCCGACACCAATTCAAAATCCTGTGACCATCACAGAAAGCATCGACTTAAGGACATTCACAGATTTGAGCTTTTAAGGGACCGCTGTGTTGGGTGCAGCTGCATCATGTGGTTGTATGAAATATACACTAATTGAAATGTATGTGTATAGTCACCTGACACTAAGAACTGTTGCACATCTGTATCTGTAACTTCTTATATCTACACTAACAGCAGGTCCTCTTCCGTAGAGTCCTCCATGTTGCACCACCATGTTTCAAGTGGCCCATAAAGGACAAAGCGAGCAGTGGCTCAAGAGAGGGCCTTTCATGTTACATTACACTCTCTGGCTCCGCCACACACTTGGAAAGGGAGGTGTGTTGAGTTGATTGCAATCTGCATCTGCACCTCTACATGTTACTTAGTCCTACACACTGTTCCTTTAAGCAGGTGCAGATAGACCTGAATGACTAAAAAGAAGAATTTGTTCCATTCATACTGCTGAAAGTGGAGCAGGTGTAACCTCTGCCTTCTGATGCACAGTTCATTTTGACAGAAACTGTAAAGTATACCATGTAAACAGTGAGGGGCCGATCAGGCCTGACAGAAGCAGGCCAGTATAATGATATTGATGGCAGGAAATAGGACAGAAAAAAACCCATATGTCTCCCACCAAACTGCAAGAAGGAAACAACAGGTTTAGCGTCCCAGTTTCTCCTTTTCCCCAAAAAAAGTCTTCTCCTGGGCCTTTCCAATGGCAGCAACATCCTCACCCCCCTTCTCCCTCTCCACCGCCATGCAACTCAGTGTCTCTGATGTCACCTAATTATAAATAACCTTCTTTTAAGAGTGCCTGTGGTATGTTAATGATATGTTAATTCACCCCATAAATCTGCGCTTTACGAGCAGAGGGCTCCTTTGCACATAGCACCAGCACTGACGGTGAAGAACAGCGAGGGTAAGTAGGGTGTTGGAAAGAGACAACATCATGCAGATCCGTCTCGCTTCCTCCCTTTCATGTGTTTTTTAGTATATTTGCCTGGAAAACTAGGAAAGGAAAAACAGTCATTATCTTGCCCTTTAACTCATGAGCTGAAAAAAAAAACAGCCGTGTGTATTGTTAGCATCTGTCATCTGTCAGGACTTTCCAAAGTACTGCTCCATCTACACGATCCATCTTACTTGTTTAGGTGTCAGCGATGTACAGAGTAGATATATCATTGATATGAAAACAATCTGTATGTGTGTCCACATCGTTCGCATGTGATATCAGGTACATATTACAGATAGGTATTAAAGCAGTTTTGTAACATGGCGGGCCCCTCGCCCAGCGCCGATAAGAAGCATTCATCATCCAACTCAGTGCTACAGCAGCTAAGCAGCCCACAGCAGGAGATTACAGCTGTCTGTTTGTCATATCTATTGCCAGCATCTTCCTCTGGTTTAAATGTTTGTTTTCACAGTACATCTGCTTATGAAGAGCTGTTCACCCGGGAAACAAAGGCCACGGCGCTCTGGACGCAGGGGCTCCTGCACACGGAGCTTATAGAGGTAACGGATGATGTCAGCTCTCAAAATATCCACATTCAAATTAAATATTTAAGGACAGACGCTGGAAAACTGAGCTAATTTTCTATTATTCTGTCTGAATGACAGTGCCCCTCAGCTCTATCAGCCCTGGTCATCTACACTTCTGAAAGTCAAAGTGGCTTCTAAATACAAAGACTAGATTTCCTCTTTAACAAGGTTATATCAATGGTCTTGTATCTGTCTTACAGCAGAATCCTCATCCGAAAACAAACAGAGTCTCCCCTGCACCGAGTTAAAGATGATTTGATCTATTTTACCTCCTGATCCCTGAGATCTACTGACCAATCAGTGCTCTTAACTTCACACACAAATATCCAACATATTCAGTTGTTGTAGCACTGTTTTACATTTGATTTGATTCATCTTTATAAGTTCTTCACAACCATGGGATGAATTGCCATGAATGTTGGTTTACATATTCACAGGTGGGTTTTAATGCTTTTGTTTATCCATGTCATCAGGTCAAACTTGGGATTTATCCAGTATTTATGACCAAGTCTGAGTCCTGCTAAACTTGATAGTGAGCATGGGGGAAACAACCTGCTACACTGCAGCATGCTAACATTGTCACAGTGAATATGTTGAACATGCTGGGCTCAGCATGTAGCTCAAAGCCCCACTGTGCTCAGGTGCAGCCTCACAGAGCTGCTACCAGGGTCCACTCTCAGACATTTTTTAATCCATTGTTGAGCGTGGCTGCGGCTGGTTTCCCAGTTAAAATATTAATTTCACATAAATCAGAAATGTTGAATGTATCACTTCCTGTGTGTCACATGATGGGTTTTTTTCCTGAGGACTATGCAAGACTGCAAACAAAAATTGATTCAATCAATAAAGTGTATTGTACAAGAGTGTTAAATCCACAAGACAAGAAAAATTCTCTATAAAAGGCTTTCTCCCTCATAGTGGCTGAGTTGGTCAAAGATAGAGGGACAGAGCAGAAAACAAAGATCAACAAGTAGACAATGACAATATGAGAATGATAACGAAACATTAACGATAATAATTAGATCCAAACCGATTCATCCCATTGTCCAATAATATCGACAAATATGAGCCTATCACAGATGTATTAGAATCTGCATTTATACTTGAAGATATGTGCCAACAGTATACATTTATCACACAGAATAAAAAATGCAGAGAAAATATTAATTAAGTTTATTTTCTTAATTCAAGTTCCATATATTTGGTTTTATTTGTCCTCTCTGTTTGACCTCTATCTCCTGTAATTAATTTCCTTCGTAATGTGATTTCAATTACAGCACCACCCACTACAAATGTATCTATAAGGAGCACACACAGTTTCTTCTGATTGGAGGACAGTTCAGACACATGCAGTTCAGACCAGTGGTCACAGACACTGAAGGTAGGACTCCGCTCGACCATAAGAAACACAAAGAAAATGGGGTTGATTGTTTTGTCCATCAGGAAAATTAAAGCAGAGAGCACAAGTCCCAGGGAGCCAAATGGATGAGTTAATCAAGGTGCTAACGAGGAGGAGAGGGTGGGGGTGTGGAGCGCAGACTCCTTTACATCTTCCCGCTCTGAAAGCAGCAGGACAACTGAGGTGCCATAACCAGGCGGGGGGGGGGGGGGGGGGGGCTCCGACAGCTCTGTGCCTTTCAACCTCCCTACACTAACATTCTCGTCAAGATCCAGGTCACTGCGGCAGCAAATATTTGAGCAATTATCTCGGCTCTTTGTAGCGTCTCCACCAAACATAAGAGCTTGTAAAAGGAAGGTACTGAAGGCTATACCGTTTCATCCTTGATCTGTTCTACTGTTTGTTTCTGTCTATGCCAGGATAAAAACTGTACATCAGTCCTGTCCTTTCAGTCAGGTGCCCCCCAGAAGCAAAGTACAGTATGTGTATTTCAAAATATGTAGGGACATGTTGTTTAAGGCGACAGAGCCTCACTCTGTGCTTCTGAAAAACAACAGCTTTGTTGTTGACTGGAAAAAAGCCTTTTGGTAAAAGTTGACCTGTCTTTTTGCTCTGCAGGGGCCCGGCGGGCCGACCTACACCATGAATGTTAATCGGCGAACAGTACAATGACACATGCTGCGCAGCTGCAGACAGAAAGTCAGCAACCAGCCGAAGATAAAGCAGCAGATTTGTAGCGAGGGTGTGTCCCTCTCTCCTCCTTTACTAGAGGAGGCAGCTCTGCGCAGGGACGGCTGTCACTCATAAATCCCGCAGTGGGCTTGTGCAGACAGGTGAGGGCTGCCGAGGTCAGCACATCTCTATTCGGATCTTTTATTTTTTTTTCTCCAGGAGTCGACCATCAAAGAGTATTGATCACAGTAATCAAAAAGAATGTGCTGCGTGATGGAGAAAATTATCGCCACCAACAAATCACATCCGACGAACAGAGAGAGGGAGATGAGCTAAGTGAAGTCGATTTATTCCCAGTTAGCCAGTCCACTGTCCAATCAAGTCACTGTTAGAGCCTTTTATATCCTCTCTTTATGTGACAATATGATTATGGATGATGGAAGTCATTTAAGTGGATTTCCATTAAATGCTTTTTCATTAAATCCATTTTTTCTTGGACCAAAACCACAACTACAGTATCGGCTGCACAAATCATGAAACCTCTTTCAGACTCCATTGAAAACAATGCCTATTTCTAATTTAAAATAACCTCAGTGTTTAATCATGTTATTTTAACAAAAAAATATTTAGGCAGCCCTGACAAACGAAATTATCTCTTTTAGTGGTTGATTACATTAAAGCACTGCTTGAATATTGTTGGCTTATGTTAATATAAATAAATAATCTTGAGTGAACTGTTATAATTGTTATTAATAATTTGATTATAAATGATTGATATTCATTATCTTCAATCTAATGGATTAATTAAGGTGAAATAAGATACTAAGCTCAAAACCCCATGAATAAATTTAGATCTTTTAAGTGGTTTTCTATCAGATTTGTTTTACAGTACAGTTTTGTCTTGTTCAGCTGATCGTACTCTGTTTTCTTCCTTTGAGAGAGCGAGAGAGAGCGATTGAGAGCAGGCTCTGAAAGATGTCAGCCGTCTTTGGCAAACCTCACCATCGTTCACATTTACATAAACCTCTGAAATTTGTTTTTTAAGATGAGGCTGTTTTTCAAATCAGTGCAGAGTCCATGTGACCCGAGAGCTGTCAGTCAAATATAGTCCGTGCTTCAGGAAGTGATCAGCTCCCATCTGATTAAATATGAGACATGCATATAAACCCTTTGTTGTAGCTGTTTTTCTTTTCTTCCAGGCAGTGGTATAAAGCAGTAATATGTAATGTAATTGAAGCAAGTACGTAGAACTCAATTAAAAGTTTTAAAGTCTCTGTTTAATTAACTGACTACATTTCAAACAAGCTGCAGTTGATCACACATTTCCTCTATTAGACCATTTCAGAAAATGTTGTTTAATTCAAACAGAGAGTGGATAAGGAAATGTATCTCTGTGGAGTTGAAAACACGAAAACCAGTATGTTGACTGAGATAAAATGAATCAGCAACACTTAATTTGGATTTAGGCCAAAATAGAGAAAAATCACCAGTTCCAGTTTCTTAAAGGTGAATATTTTTCTTGGGCTCTAAATCTTTAATGACATTTCAGTGAATATTTTGCATATTGTAAGTCAGAGAAACACAAGATAATTATCACATTGGCCTCTTGGGAGCTTTTACAACTTTAAACGTTTTATCCACCAACATTTTTTTATATAATTGATTGTGAAAATAATCAAAACACCCCTAATTCTAGTCATAAATTTGACTCAACTTCATTAACAGTGTGACTCTTAACGTTTGTTAATTTGATCCCGTAAAAATACAACTAATTTGGAACACTGAGGGAAACTGAAACAAGAGGAGAAGAGTCGTCCTGTGTCAATGCATTTGGTTTGTCAGAAAGTTCCAATTTGAGTTGGATCGTACATAAAACTGTTTCTCTTCCTATACTTCAAAGCCATGTGCAGTCCACCTTGACTTCAAACCATGTGAAAGACTTAGAGCAGCAGACCGAGATAAAATGATGTGGAGGTAAAAGAGTGGAAGGAGCGAGGCGAGAAGGATTAAAGCAAGAAATACAAAAAAAGGAAAAAGGGGGCTAGAGTGTTACCTTCTCTTTGTCTCTCATGGATCCTTTTCCGAGAATTGACATCTTCGTGAGGGTGTCCTCCTGTAGCCTCTTTAACGAGTTCCCGCGTGGCCCGAGGAGTTTGCCGACAAAGTTAAACTGCAACAGAGAGCGAGAGCGCCGATCATTCAGGATGTGTGCGTTTGAGATACAGAGCAAAGACATCGCTCATGTCAATCGGACACGAGTCAAACAGTGACTGAAGCTAATGAAAAACATATGAGCAGTTTTTTCTGGCCCATGTTAAGACAGAATCAATGTGAAAGCATTTCTGAGTATCGTTTATCACAGGTTCACATGTGTCAGCCTTCCATGGGTTAAAGTTTAATTCTGCATGATTGACATAAAGTATGAACACAATTAAGTCTTTGAAAATGAATTATGTTCCCTTCATAGATTTGATAGCTGTATAACAAGTAAAACACTTTAATAAGAAATTGCCTAAGGTTACTGACCCCTGCTGTAAAGGAAGATGTCATATGCAAAACAATATACAACACATATTCTACGCTAAATACATCAAAGAATATGGCACTTTTTATAGCCTATAGCAGTGCTGGGACTCTTAAGCTTCACCAACAACCTCCACCAATACTAATATATGAAAAATCTGGATGCTGGTCTTGAAGCTTAAACAGAGAGACTTGATAAACTCACAGGATTCGCCTGCTTTTTGGCAGCTGGAAACAAAGAACGATTAAAGTGTAGTAGGAACCTGGATTTTGAAAGGAGGGCGGGACATGTCCTCTCCATCCCCAGCTGTCAATTATGCCCTTGAGGAGCATAGAATAGAGAAGTCTAGGGTCGAAAAGGTAGATGTTTGTTCAAGATCCATATTTTGAGTCCACACTATATTATCACGGGCAAACAAGTCTAACACCTTGTGAGCACGAGATATTCGACATATTTTGTACAGACCAGATGTTGATTTGTGAGAGCAAGTTGTACTCTTCTGTGCAAAGTTGAATACTAATCATTGCTCAGGACTTTGGGGATGCCATGGAAATCCATGTTATTAACACACAAATAATAATAAGAAACATATCTTGGTAAGCTAAGGTAGTGTTGTTGCACTTCCCACAATGCAACAGGTGTGATGTCGCATTGGTGGTTTGGTTTGGTAGAAGCTCTCACTGTGTACAATTGGTAAAAAGTTTAAAAAGTAAATGGATTACATTGGATCTTTCCAGTCTTATCAACCGAGTGCTTCACAGGACACGTCATTTTCACACACACACCTTCATACATTCATTACTGTTGGCACAGCTGTCAGGGGCAATTTGGGGTTCAGTATCTTGCCCAAAGACACTTCGGAATACAGACTGGAATCGAGCCACGAATGTTCTAGTTGGCGGACGACCCTCTCCATCACCAACTATAATCTAGAGAAACCTCAAAGGGTCAGACTGGTCAGACTAACCTCTCAGACTGTAATTACTTTTCAAATTAGGCAACATTACGTAAGAAAGTATAAAAACATCATTACATCTACATTATATTAAATGGCAAATTCCACCATCACACAAAATTCATGTATGTACGATTATTGTCGATAATTTTACTTTCTGCTTCCTGTTCCAAACATTCCAAGCATTTGTTACAATATCAAAACATGTATGCAGAATTTCAGTATGATCCCATTGTGTTCGGGCAAAGTTTGAACTCTGCCGCATCTGGCACGTTGTCGTCCATCACCGGCTCCCCGGCTTTAGATTGCTTCGCAAGGTCACTGCTTTTTAGCCGTAAAAACCCAAATGTTGTGCACGACTATGTCGAAGTGTGTACTGAGCAGACACCTATCAAAGTCATACAGCCTTAACACGCGCGAAGCACAATTCCACCAGCAGCTGGAGGTGGTCGGAGAGACAAAGGGACAGCGATGCCTTTCCCCCCCCTTACCATGTTTCCCTTTAACAGTGAGTTATACAGCTGTCTCCCTCAACTATCTAGGTCATCAATTAGCTGGCAGGAGGTAAAAAAACAGCCAGTTGTGTTCCACACCTCACATATACCTCTCCTGCCTTTTGTTGAGGAAGCGAGTGCTTATTAGGAGGCTGCCGCCAATTCCTGGGTGAGGGATTTGAGAGGTGAGCTTTAGTGATTCGCTCTAATGCAGTAACTGACTGTAGCCTTTTCATCCCGGTCAGGCTGAACACCAGCAGCTCTCGGCTACAGTATGTTCCACAATGTTCCGCAAAGTCCTGTGACTTGATGTGAGCATGCAGTGTTCAGCCCTTGACTCACAGTAAATACCATGCCCCACTGTGCTAGTTCCAACCCTGTCATTGCAAATGGGAATAAGTGGCCCCCTGCAAAGTTCTGACCTTGGTCCGATGAATATGTAAGACGAGTTCTCTTTCACATTGAAATGTGTGCAGACTTCTATGCCGCCAGATCTCCATTCAAATCCCTTAAATGGCTGCAGCACCTCCGCTCAAATGTACACACTAATTAAAATGGGGAGTCACTAGGGGAGAGGCTGTGGTCTAGTGGCAAAAACTTGGACTATGGGCAGAAAAGGTCTCTGGTTCGTCTCTGGTTCGACTTCACGGAGAGACAACAAAAGACAAACCTGGATTGATCTGTCCAAAAATCCGAGAGGATTCTCCCTACCCTGTCTAGTGCCCCTGAGCAAGGCACCTTACTTCTCCAACGTCTGCTCCCCGGGCGCGTACATGGCTGCTTACTGCTCTGTGTGTCCTGCACCAGATGGGTCAAAAGCAGAGGTTACATTTCCCTACATGCATGAGTGTGCTTGTGCATGTCTGTGGAAGTGTTTGGGATAAATAAATGCATCTTAATCTTAATCTTAACATGAAATACAGTTTATCGAACACGACATGAATTGTTGTTTCAGGAAAATTCAATTTTAAGTAACCTAAGCAAACAAACTGTAACCTGTGTTAGGAATTTAAATTCTAGCTGGTATGTGGGTCTGACTGAGCTCTTAAAGACAGCAGGGGGGGCATGAGCAGTTTGAGCCAGATAAGGCCTTCACACAAATGATTTATAAATGACCCTTGCTGCATAGTGTTAATAATGAATCTTTTAATTGTTATAAATTCTAACTTCTGATTTTAAGCATAATTCCCGTAGTTGAAGGAACTGTCCCATATGGGGCAAAGTCCGGTTGACATTGTTTGGTTAGGTTGTTTTGAATGTCTGTACAAACAGGGCGTACAGCCGAGGGAGCAGGAACATAATCTGTTCTACTCAAGGCTAGTTTATGAAACAACATCAAACTATCATGAGAGGGAGGGTTGCCTATCAACCGGCAGCGTAGGGTAGTAGCGTGACGGAGGACGGCTTCTTGTCACTTCCTGGATTCCGTGACAAGAGGTGTGGGACTACAGCTGTGTACCAATAAGGGAGAACCAAATTGATTTGCAGGGACTCTCCTCCAATATTTTAAACCAATTACAATAAATCTAGTGTTATAATTATATCAAACCCCTTCTGTTCGGGCCATTATTGACTACCTATTGCTAACTGATTTAGCCAAGGCTGTGATAATTGTCCATAGCTATGTTGTTCAACTTTCATTGCGTCTCAATAAATATTTGAATTGGACCAGTCCGGATCAACTCTTATTTAGGATCAACCAACACGCCGACACCTGCCTTTAATGTATTCAAGTTTCCAAAGGGATGATCAGAGCAGACAGTAGCCCCGGGCAAATAGAGGGTGTCAGGAAATGTTTTAAATGTGCTGAGTTTAACCGATGTCCTGCGCATCCATCATTTCCACCTGGATAGTGCCTTGATCACTGAGCTGTGCCGTCTCCTGAACAATGATTTGCGGAGCCAGATCAAACAGCCGACATCTCTCTGTGTTACTACAGCTTTTGTGCACCCGTCTCTCCTGACGGGTTGAGAATGGGACAAGCTGTCCACGATGTGTTTATGTGGATCTCTCAGCTCTTCCCATTGCTGAGGGATAAAAACGCTTGAACAAGGGGAAAAGCTAGTTTTTTTTCCACCTGATCAAAAACTACTGTAAGTGCCACTGCGTTGTTTTCAACATTTTATTGCCGGAGCTATTATCCACTTTGTTTGGCATTGGCATCAGACAGCGAACACAAAGGAGCAAATTTAAAGGAACAAGAAAATGAGACAGACTGTGAAACTTAATGTAATGCAGACATAAATTTACTGTCTGCAGACTGGGTTTCATCAGGGAAACAATTAGAGGCTGGCTTGTTGTTGAACTGAGGCCAGAAGAAATCTTACAACATTGTCTGTAGCGAAGAGTTAACAGTAAACAAAATTGAATCTACTGAAGGGGAAAATTGTGACAATGTTCTTGGTCTGACTCCAAATTCCTCCTCAGCTATAACTGATGTGCCCGTTTCACCTGAGGAAACGAAGCAACTGAAAGGACACACTTTTAATTACTGGTCACTTACATTTCAGAATGTAATTATGTCCGATTTTGTAAACTGTGAGAATTCATCCAATTAATTACCTGTTTGCAAGTTTGTAATTGCATCAATCTGTCATGAAAACTAATTAAAGGCACACATACTGAAAAAGAAAAAAGAACACAACTCTATTATTTGGCTGGCTGTTTTTATCCTATTACAGTGAACACAGTTTATAGTGATTACAGATATAATGATCATGGGCATTGTGATCAAATATTTATATTGATCATCTTGTTTATTTGCAACATTCTTATTTTATTGTTTCCTGCCACATTTGTTTTGCTTCTGTTATCTGGTTGTATGCTGCTGGTAGAAGTTCAATATAGTTGGAATATGAATTTAATTTGTTAAATGCTCAGGGTTTAAGCCTACAATGTCTGTTCCTGTGTATGTAATGTCTAGTAATGACTTAAATGCCCCAAAAATACATCATGAGCTTCCATCAGGAAGGTCCTGGACATCATACAAAGCCTCATCATACAGCCTCAACACCCTCCCATTTATTTAATCGTGAGGTTATGGTTATATTTGTGGCCTCTTAAGCACAATAGCTGGGCATGATAAGGGCTAAGGTCCATTTACATACTACTTTGTTTGGCCAGTTATGTTCTGATGATGTAATTGCTGCCTGGATGTATTTTTTCCTCAGTCAAGTACGGGAGAGTATTTCTGTATGCAAGTTCTAGGTAGGGAGTCATGGTGATGTCCCGGTTAAGGCATAGATGTTACCCCTTGTCTCAGGTCAGCTTACACCAGCACATTTCTTTAACTTTAATCAAGTACCTATAAACATTACTGTGGTTTAGTGGATTTAAGCATGTATCGTATTGCAAGGGCGGATATTGTACAGGGAATAATATATCAACATATGTGGAGGAGATATATTATTTCAATACTCCGGAGAGTTTAACTTGTGTTATAACTTGAAAAGCTCTGTTTGAAAAAACAGCACTTTCTTCAAACTGTCCATTTCTGTAGCTCCTCATTTCAGCCTCAGTTTAAAAAGCTTGGTTTTAGCTTCTGTCACTTTAATCAGCCCCTCTCGATAAAACCCAGTCTGCTCTGATTGGTCAGCTGACCCACACTGCTGTGATTGGTTAATCGCTTCCAGTGTGTGTAGGAAATTTTGGCTTCCGCTGTTGTTAATTTGATTTATTACTTTGCAAGTGTCGGCCAAACTTCTGACCGGGTGTTTAAGGGGAACTTGGGCTTTTTAACTTTGCAGAGCTTTGACATACACAGAAAACCGATATCAAGCACTAGACGAAAGAAAAACAGAAAAAACATAGATATGATCCTCAAATAAAAAAAACAAGTTAAATGATAAATTATTTACAAAATAAGAAACATTATACATTATATAAGTTAGATCATTTCCAGGAGATAGAGTTCGATTTTGGGGTTTAAATCAATTTCAGACCTTTAATGTTAGGGCAGATTGCTGTTTAATGTAGGTGTATAACTTTTTGCAACTTGTTCACGTATTCGATTTACACAGTTTTTATCCACTTCAGACAATCATATGTGCATGATATAGTGTTAATGGTTTCTGACCATTTTATCTTCTTCACTATTTCACAAGAGATCAGGAGGATTTGCTTGATATTTATTCGACTAATGCCAGTAAATGTCAGACAGAAGTCGTAATCTTGATATTTAAACACATCAGCTCAGAGACACACACAAACACACACACACACACACACACACACACACACACACACACACACATCTCCTCATATGGACAATCCAAATATATGAGTCTTACTGAACACATAACTGTAATCCCCGCTGTTTATCAGATATCAAAATCCGTCTGGGGTTTTTGCTAATGCTTACGTTATCACGAGGGATTATGAGGCTTACGAAAACCTGCCTGGGCTCCTGTACTGGTTCATGTCATTAAACTTTGCGAGAGGATTGTGCTGCCTCTGTCTGTAATCACCAGGATAAAAGCTGATGTGTTTAATCACAGGTTGCTGCCTGCTGCTGCTCCTTGCTGCCAGTTGCACACAAGGAAAAATGGGCGAAAATAAAATACGCAAACGAAGCAATGCCTGAAATTATACAAAAAAAACAGATTCGATCTTTTTGCACCATACCCTGGATGTCTGTCGAAACAGAGAGGAAATGGATGAATGGAGAGACAGCGGACACAAGTAGAGAGATAACGTATGATTAATCACACTTAACTTGGGTTGGGGGGGATGGTGGGGGCTGGTGGCGAGGGGGGTGGGCTTCTGAGATCTGTTCATCATGTGCTGAATGTATTACTGCGAGGCTGGCGAAAGTGTGCGCTCGCAGAGAGCCGGCGCGGTGATTGTGCTGAGGGCAGCAGGACAGGAACAGAAGGATAAATCACCGCTCCCAGCGCAGAGAAAAGCCACAGTCTGAACTGGAAATAAACCAGTGGGACTCCTTACATCCCTACTAATGGCCTGCAGTGCTGTCTGCCAAACGATGCTCTCTGAGACAGGGCCCCCAGTTTTGGCGGCTCTACAGATAATAGTACAAGCTTGTTCGAAAGGTGGAATAGTTTTATTTCCTGAGTAGGCTTGACATCATGTTATTATCAGTTAAATCATGGTTTAAAATGCTTGCATGTAGAATGCTGTCCACACAGTATACTCACTGGCGTAGTAACATGGTCGTGATGTTCTGAATCAAACATGGCTATTATGCACTGGACGTCAACGCCCCGATATTTTACCGCCTGCTTTGCACACATAGTTCCTCCTTCACCAACCACCCTTTTTCACAAATTAGAAAAATAATAGTGCATTTCCCATAATAATGCCAGTTGCAGTTTTATTTCTGAAACTGTAAAAGTGACCTGCAGTTATTGAGTTGCAGCAAATGAAGACCTGCTGCAGGACTCAGTCCACAGAACCATGCAGCTGCTCCACCACTGCTGCCTGAAGAGCTGTTCACCTATTTAATCAAATGTCTGTGAAGACTCAGCAGGCAGAACCCCCGACTGGAGAATCAGTCGTCGTTGCTGCTGTCGAGTCCCAGCCACCTCCCACTGCTACAGAGAGCCTGTCTATTGTAAGTTTAATAGTATTCAGCATATTTCGATTCAAGAAAGCACCCGATTCGATACTGCTCTTCCTTGTGTGTTTAACAATATAACACGCCAAGTGGGAAGCCATTCAGATGAGCTGTTCTCAAGATATGCATTTTACAGAGAGACAGAGATTGTCACCGTTCAGGGAAATTTTAAACAATGTTATGTTGTAATACCTGCCAGTGTGGACTAACAGACTCAACTGTAAGAATAGGAGTATTGAGGCGAGACACAGAATTAGACTATTTCTATTCCATAGCAAATGTTTTAATCATGTCTCCTCTTCTCTTTTTTATAAATAAATAGCTGTTGGGTGAGGATAAAGAAAAGGTGGGGAAGTAACAGAACAGACCTAATCCATGTAACACTATAACATAATCACTCTTCTAAACATCTTAGAAAGTCTTGAAATCCATCAGTGTTTGGTTTTAAAAAATCACCTGAGAGGAACAGCTCTATCACTGGGAATCAGCAGAGTGGAACCTGCAGCGTGGTGTTCTTACCTGCTTCATTTTGATGAAAAGCTAAGTTTGTGGAGGATGGATTTAACCTCTCTGCACATGCCTCTAAATGTCTATTTGGAAATTTTGTGCCACTTCAATGCCAGAAGCCAAAAGGTGATGCTCGCAGCTCAGAAGCAAACCCATTCAAGTCAAACCGATCACTCTTGCCATTGCTACCTGTCAGACAGAACAAATTGAATTTGTCTTCCTCTGCTGGCTTGTTGGAGCTCTAAACAGCGTATTAGTGGCTCTACTTATCAAAGCTGTCAGAGCAAATCTGTTTAGCTGCGAACCTAGGAGACTCAGATCAGCTTCCTGAGGACACGGCATACAGTACATATGTAGTACATCAGTGCTCATCGAGATTGTTTTTGGAGAATTAATGTCAGCTCTACATGTCATCACCTAATGACTCAGAATTCAAGCAAAGATTCCTAAAGATCATAACTACACTGACATATGGTCACTTATGTCAGGTTGAAATGCTGCTAGTTAGGTTAGCTTTTAGTGCCAAGTAAATGTATATAAATATAAACATGCAGTATATATATTGATATATGAGACTTTTTACATGTTAAAAACAAGTCACTGTGGCCACTTTCATCACCGATATACTGTAAAAAGTAATCACTCTAAAGGACGGTGCAAACAGCTATATCATCTTAAAGATGTGGCATCTGCCTAACTAGAAAACAGTCTGACATTCCAGCAATGCAATTTAGCTGGAGCTTCAGCAAAAGCACACAGATTTAACTTTATATTGTAAGATGTCCTTGGGTGTCTAGAAAGGCACAGTGGAATATGTGTATTATTATTATTATTGGCAGTGAGGTAGATCTGTCAGTCTACCAATTTGATCCTGACGGAATTATCTCAACAAGTGTTGGATGCATGCAGCTTGCTACAGACATTACTGCTCTCAGGGTGAATCATATTAGCACTTGAATATTTAAAAAGAAAAATATCAATTTGGATTTGACCAGCACAGATTTGAAGGTAGTAAAGGTAACACATCTTTGAAGAGAAACCACTGTCACCACATGCATGACAGATCATCATCTCTGTGTGTGTTTGTGTGTAACAAGCGGAGTGTACACAGGTAGGTGTTTAACCAGCCTTTAAATTAATCATAAAGTGAAATAGAGTGCACGTGACATCAGACCATGTTTGTTTGCTCAAGACCGATTCTATTGTGGTGCTTGGCATTGGGTGTAAGGCCCAACACCTATTTAACAATAGTTTAGAATTTGATCTTTATTACCAATATAACCTCTGTTATAAATATTATTATAACTATTGTTTCACTTTTGCCTGGTACTCATTCTTTCCTCATTTTAAATTAAAGAGTCTGTTGGAGTGAGGATGTGTCACTGAGCTGATACGACTCTGCGGTGGGTCTCTAAAGCTACAATGAAGTGTTAAAGTAAACGCTGGGTGTGGGCTAATATAAAATCTGGTATATTGTTGGTTTTTACACCCAGAAACTGACTGTATTATTTTACTGTGCATGTCATTAAAATGCTAGTGATTTTGAGGAGGAAAGCACCAGGAAACTAAACCCAAATTCACCTCGAGGGTATTATTGGTACAGTGTCTGACTGCTGTGCCGTCTGCTCCCTGCTCCCTCCATCCACT
Source organism: Platichthys flesus (assembly GCF_949316205.1). NCBI lineage: Eukaryota > Metazoa > Chordata > Actinopteri > Pleuronectiformes > Pleuronectidae > Platichthys > Platichthys flesus. The sequence goes on along the minus strand of NC_084961.1, from coordinate 16,522,602 downwards.
CACTGAAGGTCTCCTCTCCCCTCCCCCCTGGAGGGCTGAGGTGAAAACTGGAGAGACGGGTAAGAGTGGCCCTCTTACTCTAGCATCAGCCTCCCCATCCCGCTCCCAGTGGGAAATCCCTGTCGTGCACGGTGTGTGTGGCGCCAATAAACCGCTGCGTGGCTCCTTGTGAGGCTGAAGTGCTCTTGAATGTGGCCACTGCAAACGACTTCACAGGGAGGTCACACCGAAGCTGACTGTCGAGGACTCGGTACATGGAAGTTCTGTGCCGCGGTGCACATTCACTCTCAGCTGAGGCACGGATCTACAAGGTATCAGAGGAAATCTACTGTACCCTCCAAACAATGATTTAATTATTAATCAATTTCCATTGACCAAATTCCAAGGGAGGGGTTGTTGCGCAAAAGGTGTCTGACACGATTGTCTATCTCAAAGCCCTTCGGCTGTCGTTCTATGAATGGGGGCGAGGGACAATATTTTGTGTCTTCCTGTGTAGACAGCAGAAATCTATGCAGCACTGTTCAAAGACTGACTTCTTTCTTTGGTCAGACGAGGCTCCACACAAAACATCAGCAGAGAAACTTGCTGTAGGTATTTTAGGTCCAGACGACATCTTAGCAAATGTTTAACATCTATCTGCCTATGACTCCAGGTAAATGAAACAGCAGATAGCCAATGTATTTCTGTCAATGTGTTCCTTCTCTTTTGCTCTGACAGTTTACCAGCGGGCAACCGAAGCCTGCTTAAACATGATCAGTCAAACTAGAAGGCAGAAGGTTTGCGTATCCACCAAACACTTGTTCATCTCACACACCTCAAAATTGATGAACTTCTCATTCAAAATACAGAAAGTCCTGGTTCAAGTATTTTAAATATGGTTTGTAAGCTTATGTCATCAATATTATTTCATTAAAAATGCATTTAGAAAAACGCCATTCCTGACAGAAATGAAACAAAGCACTAAGAGGTCTCACTCTCTTAGATTTGTTAGCACTGGTTGTGCAGTTGTGTTACAGAGTGTCAGTTCCTCTTGGACAAACCATCTTTGACAAGACAGTTTCACTAAGACCTGCCCTCAACTCAATTAGCTACAGTCACCATCGGCGAGGCCGCAGCTGAATGCTCTGCAATACATTTCACTGCACACATGATGATACTTCAAATCATTAGACATTAGGGATGGGCATAATTAATCGACGACCGATTATTCATCATTAAGAATTTCGTCGATGACATATTTTCATCAACGAAAAAAATGGATTTCGTAATGTAGCAGGAGGTCGGAATATCCGAGTTGCCTGGAACGCAGCACAGCGAGAATGTTAGCAGCTGGAGGAAGAAGCCCGGAGCTAGCCTCCGCTGCTCGGGTTCATGTCCGCAGACTGACCCTCAGTCTACCGGGAAGGGAACCAGAACAGACCCGGGTCTGGGTGAGGGGATCCAGGAGTGACAACAACCGGACTGAGAGGTCGAGAACCGTCAAATCCAGCTAGCTCTCAGCAGAAAGCTGCTGCTCTCTCCGGCGATAAGCTGCTCTCTCATCGGGGCGAGAGTACAGCAGCGCATATTTTCAAGTGTAACCATTGAACTGATCCCGTTGAACTGCCACAAGAGTTGTTCATCTTGGTATAAAGATCTCAATGTGGAAACACGCTGTGTTTACTATTTTCACTACATTTTAATATAGCCTATAAATAGTGAATTTGAGGATAAAAATATTAATGATTAATCAAAAATCTATCATTAATACTCCCGGCGATCGATTAAGACAATTGAATCAAATGCCCATCCCTAGTAGACATAAAACCCAGAGATATCAGCCCATCTTTGACCAATGTCAGAGCGATGGAGAGGTGTGTGTCTGAGGGAGGAGCGAGGTTTACAGTTGCAACATTTCAGAAGCGTCGACGATCCTTCAGACAGGAAGTAACTTCCCTAATATAGTTCTACCCCAGTTCTGTCAGCCGACACTCCGCCTGTTTGCCGTCTTCCAGATACGCTACATCTAATAACATGAAGCATCAACAAAAACTGTCAAGTGGCTGTTGTGAGGAATTGAAATCAAAACCAGAGCAACTGTAGTTGGCTTCATTATCTATAAATAACACCATCTAAAATTCTCTATCTGTGCACATCACATTCTTGGAGAAGTCTCTGGTGGTGGTACTATAGCACTTACTTTAGGAAACTGCTTGACTGGTATTAAAACTTTCTGGCCCAGTTTCATGTTCTTGTTGATGACAACGTCGATGAACTTCTCCTCCTCCTTCCCCTCGTCTTTCTGAATTTTTTCGATCTCTAAAAAAAAAAAAGGCAAGAAGAAAAGTAATGGGTTAGTGATGAAAATCAGTGGATACATGCAGATTGTAACACCATCATCATTTAAAAGCATATATTTATGTCATTTAATACACTTGTTTTTTAATTTTCAATAGAATTGGGATTCCATGTTTTTGTAGCCCGGTTTCTGTCCGCTCTCAAGTACAAGGAGATGTATGTGCTGCAACTGTTTCAGTCCACCTGCATTTCTGTGCATGCACTCTGGCTGTAACTCTGGTTGCCAGGTCAGCAATCACAGGTTTTGGGTTTTGGCTCTGGACAACCACATTGGTACCAAAAACTTTCTGTGGCAACAACAGTCAGTGAACCATTGCCCAACAGAAGGTTTCAGCATGCAACGAACCCTCAAACCAGAAACTGCTCCTCCTCCATTGCTGTTGGTCATTTGTAAATTGCAGGTTAATTTGGGAACTCTGGATGTGTTGGCAGTTGTATTTTTGATCACAAGCCAAATGTTTATCCCTGCTCATAATGCTTTCACCTCCAATTTCTATATTGGTAGAGCAATAAAATTAGAGGTTAACAAAACAACTACTCATTTTACAGAAAATTAATTAGCTATTGACTATTTTCATATCTGATTAATCACTTAAGCCATCGTAAAGCCAACTGTGAATATATATGTATGCTTCTTCTATGATGATTAACCAAATATTTCTGGCTTCTTGCATGGTCTTACAAAACAAGGAATCTGAATATGACAGCTTGAGCTTTAGTACATTGTGATGGGTGTTTTCTTTTTAATATTTTCTGACATTTAAATACCAAGCAAGCTGTTTATGGAAACCCTTTTCGTTGCAAACCAATTTGTTAGGTTGTACCAATGTTCTTATCTCGAAAAAATATGTGGCAAATTAGATTAATTTCCCAAATTGTTTGACTGATCTTGTAATCTTATGATTTGTATCGGTTGTTAGACTGTTCAGAAAGCATTCAAAGTCACAACTTCAAACCCAAAGATATCAAAAGCAGAAAATCTTTAGATTTAATAAGATGGAGCAATTTTACTTGATAGTTCTCCCAGAGGGAAGCTCCACCATATCACAAAAATGCAGGTCAAGGTTCATAATCATGACGACTTCGACACATGGCTGTAAATTTACGTGTTTGGCTCTGGAGGCGTCGCACAAAGACAGACAAAGTATCCTTTGAAGACTTCATGGAGTTATCGATGGGATTGAGGACTACAGATTAAAAGCAGTCAGCGTCACACACTGGCAGCAACTGGGAGACAGTTGAATAATAGTCAGCAGATTTGCTCAACAATTTGTCAGTCAGCTTAGCGACCCCTACAAATTCTGCTTCTATTGACAAATGAAAAAATTGTAGGTTTCTTTTAGCGTCTTTCATTTCCCCTTTTGAGAGGACACACCAATTTACTTGGCAAGATACGACATGTGCTAGAGTCCCTTTCATGTTCCTAATAAAAAAAAAAATGATGGGGAGGACACTGGAGCCTGCACCTCCGGGCAACCAAAAATATTGGCTGTCGCGCTTCTTCGTTTGGGAGAGGTAGACTTTGATGTATTTGGAGATTTAACCTTGCACGTTTAATCAGATGGATAACATCTGTGTTTCAGTGCCAGGAAAATTGTTTTGCAGAGAGGGCAACTGAGAGGTGGAGGGAGGCTACGACAAAGACTCCAGGCTAAAAGCCCAGCAGGGGAAAGGGTAAGGCAGCGGGTGAACTCCATCACAGATGGACTTCTCCTACGCAAAGTGATTTTAAATGGAAAAAACACAGCAATTGTGTTGCTTCAGCTTTTCAGTTTTTGAAGCGTGCTTAAAAATCCGATCTGATGATTAGATTCAGGCAGAAATAAGGTCTGTTATGTAAAAGCATGATAAACTCAAACATGTCCACATGTTTAAACACCCAGATTCACCACATGCCCATATTTTTCAATTACACAAGATGAGAAATGAGCCAGGCAAAGAAGAAACTAAAAAGGTGCTTGTGATTCCTCAGCAAAGCTCTGCAACGTTCATTTCAGAATGTAATGAAAACCTCTGATATGAGGTTTAACAAGGATAAAAGACATATCCTCCGATAGAGATATCTATAAGCTTAGGTTTATCCCAAGGGGGGGCTTTAATATTAATGCATTGCCTAGCAACATGCCAAGATGGAGTTTCCTCCTTTACACCAAGCCTTGTCCTCAAAACATTCAGGCTCTGATATGTTGGGAGATTAAGAACAAAACCATTTCAACTACAAACCATCCTCTCTCTCAAGCTCTCAGCACAATTTTCCAGATTTGCCCCGAAATTTTTCTTTTGCATTTCAAGAGCAAACTCAACCCAGTGGGGTCTCTACAATCAGCCGGTGTAATAAGCAGCCAAAGTAAAAGAGCTCACTCTGAACGCGGCAATGGAGAATCGGCGACGGTGAATTAACTCTTCTGGCTGCAAGTGAATCGTGCATAGCTTGATATTCTCTTTTTGATCCTTTGGGAAATAGCATCAGTAAAGATCTCTTTGTCTATTGTTATGGCTGCTGTTCCTTAAAGGTGTGCTTTTGTCAAATTCTGCTATCATCTCCTCATGTTCCACCGGCTGTAAATGCTCTGAGTGTGTGCTGAAAAACCTTACTGTCTAAAAGCACAGCAGACAGGGGGTGAAGGGGAAGTGGGAGGGGGACCAAGGTAAAACTGTCCTGGCTCCTAGATGGTGGAATGAGCTCCCCATTGACATCCGGACATCTGAAAGTATACACATCTTCCACCGAAAACTAAAAACACACCTATTCCAACTTTACCTTGAATGAATGAAAAGAAAAAAAAAAAAAAAAACACTAACAACTCTTTGAAACTAACACTTTTAGTAGCACTTAAATGGCACTTAATTATAGCACTCTGTAGTTTTGTTTTATTTGAAGAAATTGTACTTTCTAGATTCTTGTTGTTCTGGGTCTGTACCCTCGGGGTTGATACACTTATTGTAAGTCGCTTTGGATAAAAGTGTCAGCTAAATGAAATGTAATGTAATGTAATGTAAAACAAGGAAACATTACGTGTAAAATCTCAGACAAGATAATGTAATCATTGTTTTTTTGCCTTCTCTTAGCAGATAACGTACATCGCTACGGCAGTTTCAGGATGAAACAACAAATGTTAGTCACTGAAAATGTTTCACCATGTCATGGGATGTTATAGCCACAATCACTCACAGCAGAGCTACAAACGCTAAGTGCTAAAGCACCTCAGACTACAGCTATAACCCAAGTGAATATGCATCTACAGCAACAAAAATGAGGAGTAAAGCTGTGAGGAATGAAACTCTTCAGTGGCCAATGTGTGTCTCAGCTGCTCGAACATTCAAATTAAATTACTCAAAGAAATATGGAGGGTTGAAGATGTCCTTATTTCTGACTCTATGAGCTCTGGGGGAGTCCCTCTGTGTATATGTTATTGAATATGCATGTACACCGTGTTCTCCTGATAAAGGTCGGTCCTGCTTATACATGATTTCCTTTTCTTACTCCTGAACAGCAGACTTCTATTTGAGGATGGCAGGAGCAGCACACTTTCAACTTAGTCCTATATATGTGTATATATATATTTATTATTGCTCTGATTTCATTTGAATATGGAGTCAAAGAAGTGTCAACTTGAGTCAAAGATGTGTCAACTTGCAAGGTGCCATGTTTTCTTTAGTTTCTTTTATTTGAAACCAACAATCCAAATGTCTTAATCAGTCCAGGTATGCAGAGGTAAGAAAGTTGGAAGAATTTGAACTTCCTTTTAGATAAAGTTATCTTTCTTTAGTGTTCAGACAATCAAACAAGTACAAAAACAAGGCAGCCTCTGAGGGAAGACAGTTGAGACGTGTGTTGCTGTTATCCCCATTGGTACGACAGGCCCTTTAAATGAGAGCAGGTGTTCCATTCAACCTTCAAGTGTGGCCGTTTGGGACAGCTCTGCCTTTAGACATGATCAGATGACATGCTGCAAAAAATCTGCTTTGTTCCAGGCAATCGTCAGCTATAAAAACGAGAATTAAGAATGAAACAAAGAAATAGAATTCAATAGAAATGTATGTCAAATATATATATTGCACATTAGCAGCTTCTAACGGCTGCTTTTCAGTTATAACCAACATGTCCCAGCTGCATCAGATCTCATCATACATATTCAACAATATACTGTATAGATCAAGTTGCTGCTCCAAAGCCCAAAGAGTCAAACCGTGCCAAGAATAGCTTAAATAAATCCAATATTTTATTCAATAACTCACTATTTCCTTCATTCGTTGGTTTGAATCTGTTAGCAGGTAATGCATATTGGTTTATAAGGATGAACTGCCTTTATTTTTCACACATTTAGAAATAAACTGAGTTCACAACTACAAAAACAAAACCAGAGTTGTAACCAACCATTTTTATACTTTTCATTTAAGAAGAGAGAAATGAGCATCTCAGAATGTGGTTTCCCCCCGAGCTCTTCATGTTTACAATCTTTAAGAAAGATGGTCTCCCTTGAAACATCTCAACTTTACAACCTTTGCACACATTAAAAATGTATTTATCGTCTCTAAAACGTATCCGGCTTCGTGATGACGCCCCACAATGGGAAAGCATCCCAGCTGTCTGCTTTTCTATTAGAAATGCTCTCGCCTAAAAGCAGCTCTATGATTTAGACCCCCCCATTTAAAATTCATAAGCCGGGTAGATTTGGTGGGATTATGCATGACTTCAGCTGTGTGCCGGAGAGTCGAGATGGGGACGGAGGCAACTGGGTCATTAAGTCGACCAATTTCATGTTGAGGGTTGGGATCATTAATACAGGATCTGCACACCGGGTGTTCCCACTTCTTAGTGGACAAGGCGAAGGACTAATGGGATCATATGTCACTTTGGTTCACGTGCCCTGGACGTCATGTCTGTCATTCGGATCTGCAATGCATACAGAATCAATGTAAAACAGTAGTTTTTTATGTTTTGGTTTTCGAAATATTACAAAAAGTAAATATAAACAATGGGTGTAATTAAAAAATCCTGGCATCCATTACATGTAAGTACAATTTAATCATAAACATGTTCTTCTACATCTCATTTAACCTCTTAATAGTGAAAAGCACTAAACCATATATGCTTTGCTATGTAGTTAAACTGTGTTCTATTTATTAATGTCCACATGTCATTTTACAGTATCATTCCCCTTCTGTACCTATTCCCTGGTGAAGAATTAGCAGCTGCATGGTCAGCTGTCTTTGTAGTTAATGCACAGACATGAACTTGTATTGATCCCATCAATCTGCCCACAAAAGCAGATTTCCCAAAATGTTCAAATATTCCTTTAATGTCAGTGAAGCAGATCCATAAGAAATTGATGTCCATGTTAAGTGCATGTTGGAGTACACGCTAAGATACACTGAAGAGTGCAGAGGACACAGATCTATTAATAGTTGCTTTACATTGCAGTATTAAGGTTTTTTTTTTTGTTTAATACTGCAATCCCTTTTGGGAATTATCCCAAAAGGGATTTTCTATAACTTATGTTCAACGATATTACAGAAGTAAGAGCCAGTGTTGCTTTAATCTAAAGCAAAAAATCGCATTTGGTCAGCAGCTCTCTAATAAGGCAGTTTGTGTGTAAACAATATGTGTGAAGCCAAAGTTCACAGGCAGCAAATATAATGAGAACTGCATTCCCCCCCCTGCGTGCACCGATTCAAACACTAATTACCCAAAAGCTCAGTGTTGCTTTTGAATGTTTCGAGGATTCTGTGATATCGCTGTGCGTCTCCACTTTGAGTTAAGTCGATATTTGAATTGTAGATTTGATGAGACTTTTTTTGAGGTGTGAGTGAAAGCTATGGAGGAGCCATTGAAATTAAGCTTTTTTTTCAAAGAGTGGAGTCGTTAGAGATTCTGAATTCATGGTACGTAACAAGGGTTTCGTGCCACATTGTTTTACAGTTAGATAAGAACCTACACGTTGTGAAAGTTCCAATGTTTCTCGTATTATTTTATTCATTAGTCGTGTCTAAATGATATAGGTCCTATATCATTAATGTTATCAACAACATGTTATGGTATTTTTTATGGTATTTGATGCATAAGTGATGTATGGGATGCTGCTCACGTGCCTGATCACGGAATATCAGACAAGACACTATTTTCTGTTTTCTTTTGTATTTATCAAAGGTTATTATTATTTAAACCTTTCTACATTCACCAGTGTGCACCCCCACAGACAGATCTTAGCTCTCAATGCACTTTCCTCCGTAAATAATTGAACTGAAAATTGAGAGACTTTCTCCTCTGCTTCGGCGAGCGTCTCAGACAATAAAACTACTGTAGCTTGTGTAAACGGCACGATGCTAGTTTATCAGCAGCTTTCCCCCACTTGCTTTGTGCAAGTGATGCGGCGCAGGGCTTTCCATCGCAGACAGACTCATTATTTTGTTGTTTTGCAATTATGGGTCAACTGAATGAAATGCTCAAACAGGAATGTCACATCATTATTCTAATTTTCCAGTTTCTATCCACTGTGGCGTGCTTACACAAACCAAATCAAAGGACATTGAGTTCACTCAGACAGTTGAAATATGGAGGAACATTCAAGATGAAAGCTTCTTCACAAAATACTCTGAATACAACTAAATATTTATAATGTAACGTATGTTTTAAATGTTTGATATTGGTATTTAAAGTTTGTTTTAAAATGTTTGGTATCTGTATGTATGTCTTAAATGTTGACCCCACTAAAAGTAGCTCTGTCTTAGGGTAGAGCTAATGGGGATCCTTCAAAATAAACAAAAAAAAAAATACAACCTATTTTTCCAATGTGCCAATTTCTGTTTATGGCTTTTCCCACCAGTTTTAAGGGCTAATTTTGAAAAACATTATTTTATACCCCAATCCGAGATTAGCAACATTTAAATCAACACACAAGCATATTCTGTAACAAAGCTCACAACCAGAGAAACCAATACATATATATATCTTGAAAAATTACAATTTAACCCTCAGTCCATCTTACTGGAACACAGAACTGATGCATAAATACTAGAGTCCACACATGTGAGGATGAAATTCAAAAAATTTCCAATTACACCAGTTTACTATGGCTTTATTTCTTTCCTCATATTGTCTCCTCCTCCCATAAAGACTGTGCATAAGTCTGACTGACTTCTGAGGGTTTCAGGCCGTATGGTCGGTGCCAGAAACAGTTTGCCCCACACACATTTCATGTGTGCTCCCAGTGTGACCACACACGTTTAGCGTGAGTCATGGTGTCAAGGCTATGACCCTTGAAAGGGAAACGCTACTGCTAAAAGAATAAATAAATAAATAAAAAACGCCTCGACACGCTCCTGTCCTGAAATCTCAATTTCACTCTGGCTCCTCCATTGCCTTGACAAGGTCAGGCTGGCAGGGGGAATTCGTCTCGCCCCCTAATCTAGAGATTACATTCTGCCTCTATTCCCTGCAACCCTGCCAGCCTGGCTCTCCACTGCGAGGTAACGAGCCAAGACCCACTTACAGTGTAGAGATAATGTCCACGGATTAAGACAGAGAGCCCCTCGAGTGGTGCCTCTTTCATTTCAGTATCCGGCTCGTGACGCATCATAAATACACCAGACAGTCAGGGACTCCATTCTGCGGATCTCTGTGGAAGACAAACTGTTTCCTATTGTGGATGTGTACGCTGGCATATGATTTTAATCCACCAAAGTCAGTGGTAATGGCTAGGGCATTACACAGATACAAAAGAGCATTTTCTCTATAAATATCCAGGGACCTTTAGGGATTCTCTTGTCACCCTCAGGGTGAGTAACACATTTAAATGGTTGAGTAAGAATCTTAAAGTTCCCTGAAGATCCCTTTGGGTGGCAGGGTTGTTCAAAGTGCATGTGGTTGTTTTTTAAGGCCTCTAAAGTTTCTACTCAATTGCAAGATGCCAGAATTGCTACAGGCTTCTACCTTGTGTGACAGCATTTCACACACTCCAGGCCTATGTTGTTTGCTTATCATTAGGATAGTTGCAGGGCGCATTTGTCTTGGCACCTGTTCATTTAAAGGCTGGCTCACCAGGAGATTATCAAAGTGCTCTCAACTTGCCGGGGGATTTTGCTCTACAAATTAGCCTTCATCCGTGACATGATGAGCGGCGGCATGAATCTGGAAGGTGTAATAGTCAGAGGCTCTCTAGTATAACGCATCAGCAGGCTTTTTATCGGTTGTTTGTAGTGTTACTTGAGGTCACATATGGTTGGAAATGAAAGTGAATATTTTGTTTTTAAATTACAAGTTGAGGAGCAGGGAACAAATGATTTGATCAATCAATTGTGTTGATCAATCAATTATGTTAATCAATCAAGAAGCTAGTTAATCAGCCATCGTCCAATTATATTCAAATAAATGTGTTCTTCTGGCTTCTTGGTTTCCTTGTCACTGAACAACAACGTTAAGAAAAGGAGGTTCTTTTAAAATACATTAGTGTTTGTATTTTCACTGAGCAGTCCTTCAGATGCAGTAAGGCTCAGAGGATCTCAGGACACATACAGTAAAAGGATGTGTGAGCAGACTTCAGGGCTTCACTTTACAACCCACCTCCTTCTCCTCTGGGCCTGGGTACCAAACTATTATGGCTCTGATACACTTTGAAAAGAATCGACTATCAAAACATAAACTTTGTCATTTCGGTGCCAAAGGAATAGATCTCATGAGCATCATTGAGCCAATAGTCACGTAGCATCTTTGTACCAACATCAAACAAGGCTGGTGATTGGCTTTCAAACTCAAAGTTCTAAAAAATGGTTGGACTTGTGTAGCTTGGAGACGTTTAGAGTCTAATCCAAGAGGGACTGAATTACAACATTTCTCCAAGACCGGGGCTAATGTGCCAGTGGGTTGCTGCACCATGAGAGGCTTAAAAATGTCTTTAGAAGTCAAAACTGTGGTTCCATTTTATCAGGCTGGATGAGGCAGAGTGCAAAACATGGACATACAAAAATTCCTGCCACTACCGGCACCACAACAGATTTGATTGAACGCTTGTTGCATGAAATGAAACAGAGAGCCGAAAGTGGCCAACTGCAAGAAGAAGAGACCACAGCAGTCTTCCTCTCAGCGTTCAGTTCCCTCTAAATGTTACAGAACCTCTTAGCAAGTCTCCATTAAATTCCACTGCATCCAAGTTCTTTTAAGGAAAGAGTTATGACTGGGAATTTAACAGACAACGTTAACAAACATTAAACAGTCGCCAAACTGCATTGTGGCTATTTACTTCCTGCTTTTCACTAATATATGGTTTAATATCCGCAGATCCAGGGCCTCTGTGGCCGCACCATGGATTACGGTTTGTGGATCGCGCACCGGGGGTCGCGGTGTTGGATCCAGTGTGGCGGATTCTGAGTCATGTGGGCTGATCGTGGTGCTGGTGGCGGACCCTGTGTCGCGTTGGCATTGGGCACGGGCGGTGGACCAGGACCGCAGTGGTGGCTTGTGATGGGTCCTCCTGGTGGGCGGCGGTGGACGGTGACTGAGGACTGAAGTGGCGTCTGGTCTGGATGGTGGATCGTGGTCTAGATGGTTGCTGAGCATGGACTGTGCTTCATCAATGCTGCTAGAGACTTTGATTATTGATGATGTTCTCCTGCACGTGGCATCTATTGCACTTCTGTCCGTCCTGGGAGAGGGATCCCTCACATGTGGCTCTCTCTGAGGTTTCTACATATTTTTACCCTGTTAGAAGGGTTTTTTGTAGTTTTTCCTTACTCTTGCTGAGGGTTAAGGACAGAGGATGTCACACCCTGTTAAAGCCCTATGAGATGAATTGTAATTTGTGAATATGGGCTATACAAATAAAATTTGATTGATTGATTGATTGATAATATAGAGGCTAGCAATGTATTTTATATTGGTATAACACCCAGGTCTGTTTCTTTTATCTGATAAATGTGTCTTTTGTACAATGCAAACAATGATTGTATAAAAAGTGCCCAAACTACAGAAATTAAGGTTAAGGAAATTCTGGTAAAATAGTCTGGGGGTACATTTGCTGAGGTTTTAAGAAACAACAAAATGTTGATGGAAGCACATTCACCAGTGAAAAACAAATACTTCCGATCAAAAACATATAACTGTGAGCGAGTCGTTGAGCTGCTGCTTGTCGCGTCTACAGAAGTGCTAAGTGTATTCATGAAAATCCGAGTAAGACACATTGTATTTTGCTGACGATACTTTACACAGTGGATGTAAGTTCCAAAGCAAATTTATAGAATATTTTAAACTGTGCCTGAATATGAATGAGTTTGGTCGTCAGACATTCTATGTAGGTTAATTATGTCTCCCCATACATAATTCACAAAATCCCTCTTCATAAAAAAATTCTGTTTCCACACAATAGATGAAAAACAACCTCAAAATACATTGATGTTATCTAAACAAGCAGCAGGTCCGACTGAAACAGACTCATGGTTTATTATCGAGGTTTTTAAGAGCCCTAAGAGATGTTAAATTAACCAAAGCCTCCATTACAAAACAAAGTGTAAATTAATTGTTTATGAAATCAATGCAGTAGGTTTTCAGCTGCTCTTAGAATTAATGTCTGTCAGGGTTACAGTACCATTCAAAGAATTTGTTAGCAATAGCTGCTTGTAATGAAGCTGGAGTGAAAAAAGGCAAATGAGACTTAGGGTCCTAAATATGAATACTGTGACTGTATTAAATGCTATAAGTAGTGCCAGCCTAGTCTTTACATGTGGTTACACTTGAGAGTGAAAATGTAAACTGTTGGTTAGCCCAAATGTTCAATATAACAGATAATTTGACGATGTATTTCACTCAAAAGCCTAAAGCTAAGGCTCATACAATGCATTCATTGGAACGCTGGTTGTACATTCACCCATTTGTCCACGTCATCCAAGCGTATTTCTATTTTCACTAGAACTAATGATTGAAAACAAACTGCTCTGCAGCAGAAAATACATCAAAGTAGAAATTCCCTCTGGTAGATATATATTCAACCCTATGTAAATGAACTTCTGTTGCAAATGGTCGCATATAGGTTGGTAAATCGCATAGAGATGTAGAAATGAAGCTGAATTACCCTGGATGCAGATGCTGCACATTTGGAGCCAAACTCTGCACAGTAGCAGTTGGGAGATGGAGCCACGGTAGCGAGGGCCAGAGAGTGCACAAGCTCGACCAATCATGAGTTTTTATAGCATAAAAAACTAATTAAAATCAAACTTATTGGAGAAATTAACACTTGAACAAACATGAATGGGATATAAACTCACTTAACTATTTGACCTGTATTTTGACTTTTTCATTTTGCTCTGGGTTCAATCTGCTAACATGGAGGAGGCGGGATTCAGGGCCTATACTGCAGCCAACCACCAGGGGTGATCGAGACAATTTGGCTTCACTCTTTGGGGATCATCCGTCTTTACATTCTAGATAGATGGATAGACAAATAGAACGAGAGATGGATGGTGGAGAGATGGATAGATCCCATTGAGCGAATAAATAACACATGTAATGATACTACAGGGATATTGAATACTTTAGATGGACAACGTCAGCTGATACCTGATAACAGGCCTGAATGAACCCAAACCATTGGGCACACACAAGAACACACTCTTTTTCTGTCCTCTGCTCAGATTACAACTGAGATGAATCACTGTCTTTGTTTAGCCGTCCTCAGTGGCAGAGCAGCCTGTTATGCTTTCTCTTCATTAGGCAGATCTGCAGACCACTGTATCCAGCAGAACATCAAGCCCCAGTGCGTGCATGTCCTCAGCCAACAGGAAGCAAAAGGACAAGGAAGATGACTCATTTTAAACATGTATCAATTAATAATAAATCATCTGTCAGGTCACAGCCCGACCTCAACAATGAACCTTTTTGTTTCAGTGAGGGACCCCAGCATGCAGGGACCACAGCAAGGCCACTTTATCCCACAATTAACATAGGCTGATGTTTATCGGTTCAACATCCCGTTGCCTAATGAAGTTTCCCATAAAACTGTCATTAGGCTGTGAAAGGGCGGGGAGCCGGGAGGGGGGGATTTGTGGATGAAGATGAAAACTCTGCAGCTTAATGTACATCATTATCTGGGCCCTGTCCCAGGCTGCACGGTGGAAATACACTGAATCATCATAACTCATAATGAACCGACCACCTTCATTTTGTATTTCAATTACTCATCGCTTGTTTGTTAAAACCACAGAAAATGCTTGTGAATGAGCAGGTGCATCTTGAATGTGTTCGGCACGTGTGAAGCCACACACACACACACACACACACACACACACACACTGTCGTGCACACTAAGTCAGCAAGCATTAAAGGAAGCGCGAGTGGTTATGAAATTATCACATGCATATTTTTTTCTAGTATTTTCCAACGCGGGGTTTGTGCTAATACGCTGCCTCTCAGCGTCGCTTGTCCTCTGATCGCATCAAGCTCAGTCAGCTCCTGTTCCTAACTGGGCCAAATCAATTACATTGCAGTATGTCGTCTTTTCATGGTGGTGAACATCAAACAATTCAAGATGGGAAAAAGATCAATATTGCAAATGAAATAAGGCACTTGATGTTCTCCATTGGAGATGCACTTATGTCTACAAGAGGCAGAGAGACAGTGTTTGGAATCAGCTGCGACGGGGCTGGCACAGACTCTGGATCAGCTCGACAAATGCGTCCTCTTTTGTTTTATTACCACAGATTATCCGACAGTTTTGTATTTGGGCTTAATAGTCGATCCTGCTGAGCATATAGTTACACAGGAGGCATCCACGTCTTAATCTCTCCACCTGCTCATCTATCTAAACTCCAGCACTTTGACTTTAGAAGCAAGATGGAATAGCTGCTCTCATAAAGGTTTTTAAATGTGTTTTCTTAGAAAAAAATACTTGGTTTCCCTGTTCAAATCTGATACGGCCAGGGCCCATCTGTGTGTTTTCTCTTTGTAACCTTCTCCAAAGGATGCACAGTATAAAAAGCTCATTCACAGCAGATAAACTGAAACCATTGCTAACTGTTAAAAATGAAGTAGCAAACATCCCAGGTCAAATTCATAGGGTGGAAGAAAAAGATCCAGTATTTTTCATGATGTTCCTGCAGGGCCGATCCACCAACATAACACACAGAGGAAGTCGACATGATGTGAGTCAATCAGCCTGTGAACATACACATAAAAATGTCTTCTGAGTCTGAATTGAACTTTGGTCTGAGAAATATGAAAAGAAAAGAAAAGCTATCATCTTTGTGTCAAAGTTACAAACTGGAGGTGGGAAGTTGGAAAAATTTTGATATTTATGGGAAAATGTCCCAATATCTCAACCCCCCCCCCCCCCCACTTTGATTTTGACTTCTCCTTTATTTTCTAAATCTTCACCAAAATGCCAAAGTGCTAAATATGTGGAATCTCCCTTAAAGTTACCGAAGCCCTGTGAAAAGCAAAAGTGCAAACTTACCATTAATTATGTAAATCACAGAAAGCTAAATGAAATTAGTATCAATTATTAATTGTATATATTATTAAGTATATAAGCAAGTTCATACATCCCGTATATCACAGCCTTTAGTGTGCACCAAGCTGTTAAGAGAGAACAGAACCCAGAGCTTAGCAGGAAAAGGTCATTTAAAATCCACAAAGGAGGCTTATTCCTGCTGCATCACCTCTGGAGCTGGAGGTGTTACACACAGGATCTGCCCGCTTCACTGCAGCAGCTCAAACAGCAGCTGTCATGGAGATTAGTGCGCATGTGATGTACGGTATTCTTTACCTGTAGTGTGAAGTAGGGCTGGGTGATATCACTTCTAATCAATATCACAACTTCTACCTCAATTAGGATGAATGAGAGTTAACACATTGCAGTGTTTCACCTTTTTATTTCAAATAATAAGATCAAATATGATGTACTGATTTGGATTATCGTGGCGCTCTCCACATCAATGCACTGAGGACAGTGTGGTGAAAAGCACCTTTACACTATTATAGCCTCAGCAGTATCCCGTTGGCCTCCTGTTGGAGGATCAGGTCATTAGGAGAGTGTGGAGGGAGGAAAGCATTATCCGGATTACCAAGTAGGAGCAAGATTGAGTCTGTGAGAGGGTATAAATGTTGGTTTTGATATATTCACGGTTAATTGCTCATCCCTAGTTTGAAAGATATTCACTGACGTTTATGCCCAAAATAAAACCTCATTTGTAAACTCAGCATCAATAAGCTCCCTGAAGTTGTATTTGAAAAAAACTGTGTGATTGATATTGGATTTACAGTTGTTTGGGTAGTTAAACGTAAATGCCAGCCGCTCCATGACGCTCTTCTCCAACAACTTGCTAATATTCTCACTATAGGAAGTTCTATTATAATGCGAAGGTAGTTGCAGTAGCTTGGGGTCCCAAGCCACATTGTACGTTTTTTTCCTTTTTGAACATTTACGAAATATACTTCCTTTCTTGTCAGATCAGATAAAAAATAGATCTGTCTACTCGTAAATGTGACCATGCATGTGTGCTGCCCACAGTCTCTAAAAAAATATGTAGTGCACCATTGCACCTTCTCCAACTTCTAGCGTCACTGCCACCGCCGGTTGCAGCGAGGTAGCTACACTGTATGGAGGAAAGTGTCAGAGGTGACACTGACATACAGCAGCAGATGACTACAAACCTCAGCCTCAAGCAACAGCAATTACAGCGCCATCACAGAGCGCCCTGAGCAGCGCCAGAGAGCGGCCACTCTGTGGCATTGTGGACAAGCTACATTGATGACAGGTAAAGAGAGGTCTGAATAGAGCAGCACAGAGGATAATAAGGCTTGAAGGACAGAAGACAGAATGATAGGACAGGGCGTACAGCCAGTACAATAGAAGCAGAGAGAACAGGTGGAATAGATTAGAACAGCAGAGCACTATAAAACAAAAACACCCAGCAGTTTGACGTGCAGAAGAAAGACACAACACCACAGCAGGGCAGAAAATATAGTGGAGAAGAGCGGGAGTGAGCATATAGGCACCACTACCAAGTTACTATATCACACCAGACTACACACAGAGAGGGATACAGTCATACACTAACTCTTCACTCGTGAACAAATATGGTGAATTATATATTGAGATATTTTCTACTGGATGTGATCCCTCTGTTTTAAGTTCTTTACCCGACTCAACACAGACTGAAGTCATCATCCAAGCCTCCCTGAGCCGACAACCACTCGATTGACCGGCTGCCTGCGTGAGGACTCATCCAAGCACCCTGACCTTAAATCTTCACTCCTCCTCCAGTTTGCTTCCCTGAATGCCAGTGTCACTAGACACATTGCCTCCAAATAGTTCCTGTTCAACAGCTATGATGGTCAAAAGGGGAAGACACATTGGTCTTTGCTTGGGGCCTCCAAATCATTATAACTGCCCCTGATGGTTTTGTTATTAACGGTATATCAAATGCCTGAAATCAAAGGGAACTAATAGTTTGTCAAGAAATATACCTTTCTCCCCCACACTATTTATTTTGGTTGTACCCTACACAATAACTGAATTCAATCCCCAGCTGATTCGACCCAGACTGCCCCTTGAGGTTGGGAAGGAAGTTTCTGGTCCAAGATTGGAAATCTTCTTCAGCACCGACACCATCATTAGTCAATACTACACATCAAAACTGTACACCAGACTACTGTCATTTTTGGATCTAAAGAGTAAACTAAGGCAAAGTCTTGAAGTACATACAGTTTAATAAGTGAGTAACAGAGAACACTAACCTCATTTCCCTCTTATTTGTCTCAACACAGATTCATAATGAACCCCCAATTTGTTTTTACACTTTTCACTATAACATTTAAGTTGTCTTACTTAGTGTTTTTGCACTGTTGCTTCACTGCAGAGCTACGTGTAACCACTGGTAACACCGGGAGAAATCCCACCACGTCAGTGGGCCATCAAAACATCCATTAAGCTTTTACTGTCCTCTAAGGCGGACAGACCTTGTCATGGTCTCTGCTGTAGCCGTGCACCTTCCCTCAAGGTGCATGCAGCTCTCAGCAGGCAGTCAGACTTAGGTTTAACACATGCACTCTCCGTGTACCTGTCACTCGCTCTGTTGTTGAGAGCGAACTCCTCAACTCAGTGTTTTAAATCAGACCCTCTCACACATGTTTTTTTACCCTGAGAAAATGAGAATGACTAAAAAGAACATTAAACATCAATCTGTAATTATAAAGTAACATTTTTGCCAATGATTTGTATTTTTCAAAATGTAAAACAAGATGCTGACCTGGAGGGCACATATTGTGATTGTCGTTAGTCTATAAGAAACTGGGAAAATAAGAAACAACACCTACGCTTCACGAATCAAAAAATAAAGGACCATGTCAGAGGAAAGTAATAAAGAGGCACAATTACACAAGATACAAAGCTTGAAAGTGCTTTGACATATCGACATCTTTAGTAAAAAGGCAATTTGATGCTGCCTGTTCATTGGGATGTAAAATAAATGCACTTACATAGAGAAATCTGTCACTGCTGACTCCGTTTCCATATAATTGTAAAGCAAATTTAAAGCGAGCTTTTGAAGTGTTACAAAAAGTGTCATCAAATGATTTGGAGTACAAATCCTAGGCTTTGTAGTGTCAGCTCCTTCTTGTCACTCTTCTTTTCTAGAAGAGGAAACAGTTCAGAGATTATTCATGTGAATTTGCTTCGTCCAAGATTATTTCGGAAAAGGTGTTCTACGATAAAGTTTACTTTGTTTTCAGTAGAGTCAAAAATGCATCTTAATGTCGAATTTAGCTTTTTCCTTCAAACTTTTCTGACGTGACACTTCCAAAGTGCATATAAAGAACAAGTTGATGGGGACATGGCTAATGACACTAGCAGTGACCTCAGCTGTTAACTCCAATGTCCCCGCTCACATTCTCATTACGCCTTGCAACATTGAGACTTCAGCCCCATTAAAAATAAGAGCATCTTTAATGTAATCGGTTATGAAGAATGGCAGTCATAGACTACACACTTCTGCCAAAGCACCAAATTGCACACACTCATAGATATCAGTTCCCTTAATATCCTAGATTTGTTTTTCATTGGGAACAAAATCTTTGATAATGTGAAAAAAAAAAACAATCTCACAATATTTGAGTAAGTAAGAAAATCCTGAATCTGACCCTTTGTCTGGATCCATTCGAAAAATGTATGGGTTCTTTCTCGGCTCATGTCTCATCCTTCCACCAAGTTCTGTAGAAATCTGTTCCTTAGTTTTTAATCCTGCTGACAATCCTACCAACAAAAAACAACCGGGGTGAAAACAAACAAAATGCCACTTCCTACTAGTATGTTTAACTATAAGTAAAAAGCTGGTGTGGAGTTGAGGACAATAACAAGGGGGCAAAGTAAGACACGAGCTGGAAGTGGGAAGTGTCTCCACTGGGCCGGGGTCGGCCATTTTGAAGCCCAGCCTAAAGGCCAAGATGCCGAAGCAGATTCCAGCTCAGTCACGGACCATGACGGTTTTGACAGTTATGAGGGGAGGTTCTAATGAGTCCCCAAAGCCTCCGAAGAGTGAAGAGAGACGCGCTACTGCCTGAACTAAGTTTATAAGTCCAGCTGCACAGATGATATTCATCCTGTGAGGGAAAAAAATACCTCCTCTATCCCTCCTTAGCTCTTATTTTAATTCTCTTCCTTGTTCCCTCACTTTGCACTTACACAATCCTTCATTGGTCACGTCAATATTTTAGGGCCACTACAAATCTAAAGCCTTTTGGTTTCTTGTGAATATTTCTTTTACCGGGAGGGTGGAAGTCAGTTTGGATGGAGGGATCGGCTGAAAATGTAAAAATGTCATTGACTGCAAGTGGGAGAAATCATATGATCCGAGCTCCTGGATTCACAGCGGACAAATCTCAGGCTTACAGTTTATTGATGCTGCGCTGAAACGGAATGTTTTGACCGTGAACTCCACTCCGCAGGGGGCGGTATAAAAAATTCAACAGCTCTATTTTGTGTTTGCTGAATATACTCCATTTCCTCTCCCATTGCACCGTGACAGGTTGTCCCCACTGAGGCTGCTTCAAGACCGAGGAAGAGGAGAAGGAGAGGTCCTCAAGCCGGTTATTGCATATGCATCTGTCAGTCATTCTCTTTTTTTTCTGCCTATAAAATCATACATTTTGTAATTATTTATTTGCAAATATCTTAATTATTTCACTCGACACACAAAGGGCATGAAAACAGTCTATCTTTACTTCCTCAGTCTAACAATAGCCCACCATGTCCCCCCATTAGGAAGTGATCAGATTGATATGTGACGTACAACGTAACAGAACTCTCTAATGAGTTTGGGAACTAATTAAATAATTATGCGATATCTTCCATTTCTTTTGCCGAACCTCCATTACACGACTGTCAAAAGTTTAATTACAAAAGGAGATTAAAATGATTTCACACTGATCAAATATTAATACGGCGAGTGTGATCACTTCTTGTGGCCCTCATATTTCTTCATAATAAGTTGACTTGTACAGGATATTTTTCACTGGCACATCCTTTTCCTGCGAGAGCCTTGACCTTGGCCGAGACGCAGGGACAAATTACTCAAGATGAAGATTTTGCCTGAAGTTGTGAATCATTTGAGTACATTTAATTATGTGTATGATCACCTCTTAACTTGTAGCCATCTCAATTTTTTTCCCCTCACAGCATTTTATGGAGAGAGTCATTTCAGATGAGATATATCATGGAGAATATTACATTACTCCTCAGACGTGGTCCTCACTGCCTTGGACACAGTTTGGACAACAGAGAAAAGTACCTGAGCTCCTACTCAGTGTCCCATGACAGCGTATAGAGTTACAGTAAGGGATATCCTTGAATGGACAAGAAATGGATACACGCTGCTCTCCTGTTTCCAGGCACGCACACTGAAAGCAGTATTCACTTTTACTTTTTTCCCTGCACCTTTCACTCTTAAACTAAGAATGGCACACAGAAGCATACTTTAAGAGCAGAGGTTGGAGGGCATCTCCAGGACAGGAAACCAAAGGGATTATATCTGAGGAGAGGGAACAGGTGGGTTTAATCTGAGGTGACAGATTAGGAAACTAAACATATAGTCCATGAATCATTAATTCAAGAGGTGGAATTACTACTAATTATTTAGTAACTCACTGTACTTTACTCTATCTTGTAAATATAAAGTAATGTCAAATATTAATGACAATATGGAGAATAAACGCTGCCAGTAGCGTTTGGGTGATGGAGCCGCATTATCAAGGTTCAGCCAATATGACAGAAACCATATTCGGGAATAATGTATTTGACGTGTACTTTGACTTTAAGGTTTTGACCATGTCCCATCTACTAGCCTGGAGGAGGCAGGTTTTATGACCAATACTTCAGGTAGCCACCAGGGGGGTGATTGAGCAGCTTTGGCTTCACTTTCGGGAGCTGGTATAATTTGTGGGCCTGGTTATTGTGTGGCTAGTTAGAGCTTGTAACGGCAAAGCTAGCCAGTGAAACTAAACCCCAAGAGATGAAGTATTTCAAAGCGTTGTTTGCTAAAAGGTACAATGTTAATCCTCTTTAGAACAGTTTTAAATTCCCGTTTTAGTGACCGAGTCATTTTGTAAAATGTGCATTTTCGATGGAAACTCACGGGTTCGCAACAGGGAAATAAGTGAAATAGGTTGACAGACACGAAAACGCACGATTTCTATTTAAGTGCTTTGTTGTTTATGAAAGAAACAATTCTTTTAAACGGCTCTTTGAGTAGAGTGAAGGGAACCAAGTCATGGGCTACTTGAGCCATTCCCTTTATAATTGCTTTGATATTTTGCTGCCCTTAAGCCACGTGAATAGTGAAAACACAAGATTTCCAATAGCTGAGACGGACAAAGCATAGAGGGGACTTTTTACAACTCATTCATTTCACTGTTTACTATTCAATTAATTGGTGTAAAACCTAGTTGACATGTAGATACATATATTGATGTGATGTCTCAGTTTGATCCTGATTAAAATCTTACCCAATCATATCATTAAGCAAGAGATTATTGCATTAACCTTGTTATCTCTCCCCCCTAAGAAACAGCTCTCAGAACAGTCATAATATCTGGCTTGAGTCTGGAGCCACTGCAAACCAGTCTGTAGTTTAATATGAATTTTTTGTATATTTCTTGCTTCTGTTTGAGGTCATGTTGGCTGCGAATTATCAAGTTTGATGACTTCTAAAGTCTAGCCAGGCTTTTAGAGTGCGCTGTTGCCAGCAGGAGACCTCGGGGGAGGAGAATGACAAAAAAGAGAGATGTTGATAGAGGGGTGGGGGCCGGCAGTCCGAGAGCGAGGTAGAGGGGTGGTTAGCAGTAGGCAGCTGGGGCCTGCTGTGCTGAACAGGCAGCAGCCAAGCTGATGGATTACAACGGCTCTCTCCTGGGTAAACGGACACCGCCACCCCTCCCCTCCTAACAATGTCTCAGCCTGATTCGTCATTGAAATGTCTCCAAAGATGGAGGTGAACATGCAGCTGAGCCACTTAATCTGAGAGACTGCATTTCTACCACAAAGCAGTGGATTCAAAAGATCCCTGCAAAAAGGTATTTTCTAAACAAATCTGATATCCTGTTCGCAGAAATGACTCGTCCACCAGCAGCAGTATTATCTGCAGGCCCGAGGGCGAGGCGGAAAAAACAAGACAATCCAGCTGCTCATCGATTCAGTCAAGACTAATTGCCGGGAAAGAGGCCCATATTGTTTTCATACATATTTCCCATCTCATTGTCATTTGCAGTGCAGCGAAGTGTGTAGTGACTCCTCGGCTGTGGCTTGACATGTGGTTTTAGAGGTTATGACACCGAGGATCATCGTTGCCTCCCCTGATATGAAGGAAGCGTTTCTGGTAGCAAGACGGGCCGTCTTAATCAGGTCTGTGCTAAAAGGTCACGCTGCTTAAGAGTATTCTCCTACTAAATAAATAATGAGAAATTGGAATGTGCAAAGCAGCGCTGAACACTGTCAGACACACACACTTCCTCTTTTCACGTTTCTTCTCACAGAGTCTATGTCAAACATGTCGGCATGTGAAACATGTCGGCATGTTTCACACCGACAAACTGGGTCCTCGATGAGGTCCTTGACTTTTTTTTCCAAGTACTTCATCAAGATTTGAAACTAACAAGTCCCACTGCTCGTCTAAATGCTTTCCTGTGCTGGGTTTGAGAGTTATAAATTACCGTAAAAACAGTTAAATCAAAGCGGTTGTAGGCCTCCTTTTCAATAATGAATGATTTACGTGACAGCAGGGCTTGTTTTGGAGGTAAACCAATATTTAAATATGTAATAATTCTAGTGGAAAAAAAAACAAGCTTTAGTTAATAGCTAATCTCTAAAAGTGTGCCTTGAGGCAAAAGACCTATAAAATTATAGATGAAACAATTATGGCTGAAAATAATTGTAACATCAGTGGGAGAACAGCTGGGTAATTGGAATTGACCATTTTCATAAACAATACTCTAAATGATTGCTAATTGTTCAGTGTGCGGTTCAATCATCACTGCTTATGTGGATCGTTACTAATACAAATAAAGAGAGTTCATGCTGAGTTACTGATAAAACTCACTAAGGGTTAAACCACATTCCAATGTATTTACCAAATAGGTAGAGAACTTTCGGTTTGGCCGTTGCTAAGTGATCATGGTGATATGGTGCACTGAAACATACTGTCCAACAGTGCCCTTATCACACCACATCACTAGATCCTGATTTTTGGGGATCTGCATTAAACAGGATCATACATTCTCTCATTCACATTCATGAATTCTTCTCAGAGAAAAATAATACTGGCTCTGCCCCCTGATCTGGATCCTCACCGAACTGTACTACCCAAATTGGAGTAGATGTAGCTAATGCTGCTCACTAACGAACAAATTCAGACGAAGACGCTCCCTCCATGGCGGATATAATCATTCATAAGACCACGTCCTGATCTGACACCACTACGGTTTTGTCAGGATAACAGAACCGTCATTGTCAGAAAGAACCATCTGTTTGTAGGAGACAGGAGCCTAACAGCGGATCTCCATAACCTGTCCGACCCATTCGTCCACCTCAGCTTCCATCCTCTGCAGATTTTAGGTTGCTTTAAGAGCCAAGCTACACTTTTATTCCAGCTTCAGTGTGGAACATTCTGCTGTAACATGGCAGGAAATTGTGAAAACGCAGGAGCCAAGTCTTCAGAGCCTCAAGTGAAGTCAAATTGCTCTTCTCATAGGACCAAAAGCCACGCAACCAAAAGACATTCAATTCACCATGCCAGATTTAATAGAGAACGAAGAAAATCTCCCATTTGAGAGTCGAGAAACAGGACGTATGTAAAATTTGCTACAATTTAAACCTGCAACAAACTATTTGGAGGCCCTACCTTTAAAGCTGCTATAGCCAACATTGAACGTCCAGCAACAGTAGCATTTATTTAAGGAGACATAGTTTCTCTTGGTGAATTTAAGTCTGAGGTTTGCTCTCTTTCTGCTCAGTCAGGTTAGCTTCATATTTGTATCTTAAAGAGGCTATATGCCCTGATACAGTCACCAGCTTGTTTCTAACTGTGTCTGTTTGGTGCTGAGCTGGTAGTTTGTCTGCTGCGGCCAAAAGCAGTGACTGAGATCAAAGCCAAACTGTTGTGGTTCACATAAGTTGGGTTAATAAAAATAATATTAAAGCTGCTTTAACACGTTATCATATATTAATCAGAATCAGAAAGTATTTATTGCCAAATATGTTTACGGAATTTGTTCTGGTTATTGGTGCATACAATGAACATAGAAACACAATAAATACAACACACATAAGTAAAGCAATAAAAATAAACAATATATATTGACTCACTATTTACTTCTTATTTACTCACTTTTTCTAATATTTATACAAAGTAACATTTATTTAGACATAAACATATCTAAATAAAAATATGTAAAAGATGTCGTTGCCTAATTTCGTGTGAATCCACTAATGTATTACTCAATAAATACTTTTACTGACTTTTCCCGAAATAGACTAAAGGTCATTCCACTTAGTGTTGTGACAGTGATAGGACCATACCATCCAACAGCACATCACCCATTTTCACCTACCTTCTCTGTAGTTCTGTGGCAACACAACAGAGCGAGCATTATTGACTGATTCATCTGCAGTGCCTTTTTTGCTACTTTGATAGCACAGTGTCCAGTAGGTCATGATGTCTGATTAAGCTTTTGTGTGTGGCCAAGCTTTTAAAAGCAGGGTGGAGACGGAGCGTCCCAACATTCCTCTCCTATTCAAAGTGATTAAATCAATTGCGAGTGCTTAGCCTCGCTTTGGGCCCATGCTGAAGGCGCGATAGTGTCAGCCGGCTGAATCCGCGTGCGGCTGAGTCACCCAGCGTGCTCTGCCAAGAACTTAGCACACCCCCGGGAAGCACATCAAACCGGGGATTTTATGAAAGGGGAAAACTGCAGAGAGCAACGATGGGTAGCTGGCTTGGTGACAAGATCAACGGGAAGAAAATGAGAAAAAAAAAGCGATTAAAGAGAATATGCGCCTTTTGTAAGGCTCGTACTGCTTGGCCACAGCCTGAAGCCAAGAGTATGCTTGTCCTGCGGCCACTTAAACCTTGATGGTCTGGTAGCATCAGCTCACTAGTTGCTCGTAGGCTTGAAGTTGCAGAGAAGTCTGCTATTAATCATCCACCACAGGACTTAACAAAGCGATTTGTTCACCATCTTTATTAAACATATTGAATTACGGAGCGGTTTTCATTTGTGCAGAGGATTTTTCATCCCTTCTTTATCCTACCCTATAGGAGGTGATATGTGTGATCAAGTAACGAGCGGACTGATGGAAAATAATGGCTCAGTGTTACTGGACTTGGCCTGTGGGGAGAGATTAAGAAAATGAAAAGGAGTTTATGCCGCTCCCCCAGTCTCATTATCGACCACACACCGGAGGGAATGACACTTTGGCTCCCTGCACCTGCATCCTGCACTTGCAGGGACTCCGAACAATATCTGGATGGAGATAATTAAAGCTGTGACTTAGCCACGCAAGGGCGACAGGGCAGGAGGGCAAAAGCCATACGTGCACACACTCATTCCCTCTATGGATTGACTTCAGTGGATCTGAGCCTACGTATTTCAAACCGCCAAAAGGTCACAACTGCACAAAACTTAGTTTGTCGTAAGTGTGGAAGGAGATGCATTATAGGAAAGATAATTAACACATTTCTTGAGAGCTCTTCGGGGAGAAGAGATGGTGAGTTGTTAGCAGAAGCACTGAACGTACTGTCTCTGTTAGTTTAAACATTGCAGAGAAGTGTGAATGTACGCTCATGGCCGTGCACATTGTTTTACTCTCCCCTTCTCCCTTGGCAATTTTTTTTGGCACATTCTGCACATTTAAATGCATCTTTAACTTGAGTGGGCGGTTCGTTTTGTAGAGGCCGCCATGGCATGTGAAACGAGCGGATGCACCAACTCCCCCACACCACGGAGAACTTTCTCCCCGAGCATCTGAAACGTTGATCTGCATTGAATGCTCCAGGTGGAGCTAGCTTTCTGTGGTGTCATGCATCCGCAGGTGGTTTGGTGAGGTGGCAATGTGCAGTGTGGAGGACAAACACTGTGGGAGGGGTTAGCAGGAGGAGACATTTTTCAGAATGGTTGCCTGTAAAACATAGGATTGAATTTAAGGTTCTCCTCCTTTCAAGGCTGTGAATAAGCTGGGGCCGAGTTGCTGACTCTCTCGTTAACTTATGTCTCTTCTAGAACACTGAGATCATCTGCAGCAAAACTATTAAAGGTTCCCAACAACAGACGAAAGAAGATCGGAGATTCAGCTTTTGTAAATAACGCTCCGAAATTGTGGAACTGAATTGTTCCAGATATCATAGAAGCTAGTTAATTAAATGTCTTTTAAATATAATTTTAAACATTCCTCTTTGCTTCAGCCTTTCTTGGCGCATGCTCATTACACAGAGCAACAGCGAGTCAGAGGTGAAGTCATTTTGCAAAGTCAGCTGTGATGTCTAAGTCTTCCCAAAACCAGTCACACAGACAGACAGAAATCTGAGTTTTTTTAAATCTGCACAAAAAAATCTGTTTTAGTGACTAAATGTTTGCTTGTGTCTGAAAGGCTCAAACCCTGAGGAAAAAGTTTGTCTTGCAACATATCCGGATTAGCATGAACAAAGCTTTGACTTTCTTCCGAAGCATAAAAGCTCTTTGACCATTTGTCTATAAAGAGTTATCCCTTTGTGATCATGCCACATCGTTTGTGTTAATTTGTGTCATAACTTGAGCAGAATTATAGAGTGAAGGCCAAAATTCAACCTTCAAAGTGTAATCATTTCATTCTTGAATCCAAGCAAACATCTGTGCCAAAGAGTAGCTTTAATTTTAAATTGGGAGGTATTCATCTTCAATCTTCTTTTCATTTAATGCTCTCTAAATCCAATATGGACGTTTATGCTCATTAGGCTCCTGCCAGGCTCTGCACTACATCTCAGGAAGTGTGTAAAGCTGCTCTTTCACTTTCCCTCTGCATTCTGCATTAAGCTGAGGCAGGACTGCTGTTGAAAAATGTTGCCATCCTGGGTCTTTATCACCGGTGTTCTCCACTTTCGTTGGGTTTGGAAACGAGTGTTTTCCAACCGGTATCATGTGCTCTGTTATAGAATATGAAACTGCACTCGCTATGTCCCTGCTACTATCTCGAGCTCTTTTGAAAGATCAGGTAACGCAGACAGGAGAGACTGCTGCTGGGATTTGAGCTACCGCTGCATGCTACAGTAGAACCCGAGGCTTTCTGTATACTCAGACACTGGGACGGGAAAGTTAACTTTTCAAAAGAGGGAGCACTTTGTTTTGTCTCCAGTCTCCATCTGTACAATTGATTGGCAAATATGAAACATTCACAAATCTCTTAAATTGTGTGACCTCTCTTTGCCGCCTGTACTTCTTATTCGCTCAAGGCCTGGTAAGAGCACAGTTAGTGTTGGACTTTGATTTACTAGATGATCGGAGTTGAATTCTGCCGTTGCTAATGTGTTAGTCATTGCAACTTATGCTCACAAGGATGTGTTTGTAGCTTGATGGGTTGCCCTCATAAGAATAAAAGCTGCATCTACGATTCAGTTTGCTTGACATACAGGGCCACAGAAAGCGTAGATTATTCTGAGACATAAGCCTCAGCTCCACCTCTTATAACCCTCACTGCAAAGTGCCTCGGAGACTTGAATCTTTGCAGAAATATCATTTGAGCTTAAGCTGAAGGGCGGCAACAAAAAAAATCCCAGCAATCTACTGACCATAATCAATCTTAAATAATATCTTACAAAACTCAACAGCCTACTTTCTTGTATTTTGTCGAGTTTGTACCTGTATCATATGGTCTACACATCAACAGGTGGAGCATGAGATGCAGATTAGAACTTGTCAACACCATCAGCATCAAAACGCTGATTGAATTATTGATTTAGCTGCGGGATTAACAGCCTGCATTTATGTCAAGTCATCCAAGAAGTGAGTGCACATCACCGAGACACACATCAAAAAGTTTGAGGGCAGCAGCTTAGCATTGTGTTTCCAGCGTTCAGCAGGGATGTGCTGCGTTGCTGTTGTCGTGTTCCGGGGGTTAGACAATTACTAAAACTCTTGCTGCGTCTGCACTGGAGCACTTCAACAGTCACACTGTAGGTGGTTTGTGAACGTGTGTGCAATTGAAGCAACTTCCTTTACATCCTGCTCCTCTTGATGTTGCCTGGATACTGCAGCTGTGGGCTGGTACGGCTCTTTTGAACTCGGGAGATTAACAAGCTAACTTGGAAAACTCAGCAGTCAGAAGGTTATGTCATTCATATCGGCTTGTTTAAAAGCTTAAAGAAATTATAACCCTCCTGACTTTTTTTAAATCGGCCCTTGGTAATAGCACTGAGGAAGAAGAATTGTGGTTCTCTGGCAATTCTAGTTGAATTTTAACAGAACAAATTACATCATTTCTGCCTCCAGAGCAGTTCAACATCTAAGAAATAAAACCGTCAAGGTGTTCAGCAATTTCATTTTTCTAGAAAGTACATGTTCTATAGTGGAAAATTCACTGTCGGATACATGGTGAGCCCAGCTTCCTTTTCCCCACTGCAATACAATGTATGGCTCTGAAAAAGAGACAAAAAAAGGAAAGTCGAGTCTAAATGATGTAGTGGTCTGTGCATCAGCATCTGGGCCAATCGGGCCAGCAGAAATGTGGCAGAATGTGCCGGCTGACACAGACCTCCATCTCCCACGGTTGCACCTGCAGCCTGGCTGTCAGGAAGATGAAAATATGCCTGCCTTCATTTAGTGCTGTGGGGATCCTGTGGAGAAAAGGGGAAGGCAGAGCTAATGGACTAGTCTAGGACACAGCAGGGCTGTCGACTCAGCACCGCCGCCGGCTAGCTCCCCAGGACGTGCCATTTTTATGACAATCTCTCCGAGGCCACTGCGGGCGTCCAGGAGGACCCAGGAGCCGTCACCTCTGTGCCCAGATTGCACAGGATTTACTGTAAACAAAATCCATTTTCAGGGGATTCCACATTCCCTCAGTACCACCCTTGTTGACATAAATCATGGAGGCTGCTCTTTTGTATGCTACAAAAAAACAAAATAGCCAATTTAATCCTGAATGAAATAACTAGACAGATAGATTTAGGGAATATTTTGTTCATCCTTGGTGTCTGTGCAGCTAGCTTTATGCAAGATATAGCTTTGTCTCTAATAGAGCTCAACAGCGTGCTTCCAAAAATCCAATTAATTTTCTGCATAGAGATTTTGATTGTCAGCTGTAATACTGTATCCAAATTTCTGATTGGTAAAACGAACTGTTACCATGGAAATGTTTACCACAACCGCAAAAATCCTGTAGACTTTGATCAGCTATGATCACATCATTCAGGGTTGATACACTAGTTTACTGTAATATATACTATATGAAACTATATATATATATATTAATACCTCAGGTTCTCTTTCATGTATAAAAGGGGAGGGTGAGGTGAGGAGTGTTCAGCTCCAACATGCAACTTCACCAATAGATGTCACTAAATTCTACACACTGAAGCTTTAATGGTGTTTATACTGAGATGTATAAGATGCATACTGTGTGTGCAAATTAGTGGTACAAACAGCTGCATGTAGTTCTTGCTTGCATATATATATATATATATATATATAGACACACACACACACACACATTTGCATGTTTGTGTGTTTACACATTTCTCCTGCTAACCAAGACCCCGATCTATCCTGAGCTGTCAGTCTTGTGGTGCAATAAGAGAGATACAGCAGCTGCACTGATTGACAGAGCGGAAATTGAAGTGTCACATGAAACATGTTAACCATATTTTGCTGCCTGTTGTCACCCACTGGCTCGTAACTCTAGCGAGGCAACCAGAGCAGGGGCGACAACAACAACAGGAGTGAAATGCAAAGGAAGGGTAAGCTGAAAAAACGGGGTCGTCTCCAAATTACTAAGCAGCTTAAATGTCAGGTAAGACATTACTGTTCCCTCCAGTGTCCTCTATCTTGGAGATGTAGACTGGTACTCTGGCTCTGGGTACAATGTCTGACAGTAAAATTTGACAGCGATGTCAATGTCAGACCCGTGACCTGAGACGTATGAGCAAATAAGGCTGTGAAATGAGAAAAAACTGGGGACTGTGAAGGGTATGCATACTCTTCAGGATGACAGTTCACAGTGTAAAACATCGAAGACGTGGCTTTATGTCATCTGAAAGTGAGAATGCATTCTCACACCATGGCAGAGGCATGTGTGATGCCTCAGTGCATCACCATCCCCTACACATCATTAGCGCGGCAAGCTCCGAGTTGAAAAAAGACGGGAGGCAGCTGTCCACTGCTGTCGTCAACCTCACCCTGCTCGGGTCTGAGTCGCAGCTCTGAATTAAAATTGCAGCTCACTGTGATAAAGGCTTGTTTAAATCTGCCCCAAAACATCTGCACTTTTTTCGTGTGGCGACAATGGCAGATAATAGAAAGTGTGTTTGCATGAAATTTGGCAATGAAAACTCTCACATAAACGATCGCTGTGAAAGTCTGGGTGTGAAACATCCCTTCGAAGCACATTCATGCCAACTGTAGGCAGGTGATAATGGTATGGAATCTCAGCAGCCAAAGGTCACAAACACACACACACACACATTAAGTGTTGTTGACCATGCTGCTGGAGGACAACATGCAATTGATTCATTTTTTAATGGTGAAAAATAAAGCACTTTAACGTCTTAATTATGAGCGGTTACCAACCAAACATCGAAACCTCACACTGTTTCTAAAAAATCTCTTCTTTTAGCCTTGTAGCAGTAAAAAAAAAAAATATATATATAGTTTAAAACAGAAGTTATGTCAAGTCATTCTCTAATTTGACAAAGTTGAGAAAAAATGTTGATAAGCCATAAACTGCTACTTAATGTTGGTGTTGTGCAGAACCAAAGCCTTATGCAAAAAACATAACATTTCCTGTTTATGATGATTCCAGCACAGCCACAGGGCTTCTATTCATTGTGCTAAAGTAGCTTTGTTGTAGTTCTTGTTTTTACTACTCTGCTTTCCAGAGCTCTCAATGACTCAACTACATGAGCCAAGCGACTGTAACACTGTGCAGGCGTGTTCGACAGCCCACACTGATTGAAATATTGATGATTACAAGTGTTTTTGGACTGCTGCCGCTCCACCCCTCCCCCTCCACCTTAAAGAACTGCAGCTGGCTGTAAATACAGTGATGCAGAGTTCCACAACTCATGTTCCTGGCTCTGATTGCAGTTCTGAACAAAATCCATGATTTCACCTTCAGCAATTAACAGGTGTGTTTACTGTGTTTCTGACATCGAAGCGTGAAAAGTGTGTGAGAATCAGCGCGTCCACCCAGCTGTCGTGTTTACATCGCTGCTAATCAGAGCTGCAGCCAGCAAATTCCTGTAACTGTGATTTAACCCCTTCACACTGAAGACGAGAGCTAACATCTGGTCACAAATTGTTCAGATTGTCTAATACAGAACAAGGAGAAGACCTCAAAGGGTCTCCAACAGGGCAAAAAGAACCAAAACAGATTGAAGCTTTTACTTTATATTCAAGAAAATACCTTACAAAACCATGAATGTAGATAATAACCCCGACCAAGAGTTTAGATTTTTTTTCGTTTTCCGTTTGTTTTCTCGGCTGCTTAAGTTCATTTGTTATTAAGCAAATTAACTTAAAAAAGCTACGAGATGCATTACGACGAAACTTGGTGGTAGGATGAAGTTTGTGTCAGGAACAAAAACCATAAAATCTTGGATCTTTCACATTGCGAGATTATTTTCAAGAAATAAATTAAAGGAACCTTATCGAAAAATTAGGCATGTTTATGGGAATGATATTTATGAGTGTGTGCTTAGTGCAGATAAAAATAAAAATTTGTATATACTGAATTTAAATTTGTTTTCCAAAGTTATTTGCACTCTACTGTGTCATGTCAATCTAGAAATTAAAACATTCTGGATTTGAACCTACCAGCAGACCAGGGACCAGGTAGATGCAGTGTGGTTTCCCAGGGTACCACAGTTAAACACATGCAGTTCAAGTTAATTGGCGACTCCAAATTGCCCTGAGGTGTGAAAGGGAGCGTAAATGGCTGTGGTGGCTTGTCCAGGGTTTTTTCCACCTCAGTCACCACACAACCCTCAAAGGATAAGAGATAAAGATAATGGCTGATGCTCACCACCCTGCATGCAATGATGAACTAGGTGGAAAGAGCCAAGGACAAGGAACAATCCATTCAGAGGTTGGATTTTCATTGAGAACAGATGCAAAATATGAAGTTATCTCCCCCTTTATAAATCTGCACTTCTTTAAAATGATGGTTAAAATGACGAGGGGAGCAGAACATATCACATAATTCAGATGAGGACAACAATGACCATAATTTCGAAGATTCATACAGACTTTATAGCACCCGCTGAGCCGGCAGCCAAAACTCAGTGGGGGAGAGACGAGAAGGAGGAGGAGGATTTCAGGGAGCGAGAGCCAGTATCACCGCAAGCCTGAGATATAAATTGACCCAATGCAACGCTTTTGCAGTCACCTTTATTTCTAACTCTGCAAAGTAGATAGAAACCTGAAATGAAAACCATTCGGGAGCTACAACATTTTACTTTTACCCTAATCTTCTATCCTATCATCATCTGTACCGACTTAGGGCGAGAGGTGGGGTACAGCCTGGAAGTGTCACCAGCGCATCGCTAGCACGTAGAGACAAACAACCATTCATGCTCACCTACACAGCTAATAAGGGTCTCCCATTAATCGTACACCTACTGTATCTGTATGTCTCTGACTGTGTGGGAAAGTTAGAGGGCCCGGAGAAAACCCACGAAGACACAGGAAGAACATGCAAACTCCGCACAGAAAACCCCCAGGCTGACCCTGAGAGCCTTCTAGCTGTGATATGACATTGCTAACACCACACTGCTCCAACCCTTAAATTAAATAAACTTAACTAAATATGTTAATGTGTTCTTTGTTTTATATTGAGATTACATGTATATAGATTGATGGACTTGTTTCAAAGTCCAGAACTAAACAAGCAGGAATATGATAAGTAATACAGAGTCACAGTCGAGCAAACTCAAAGACAATGCGGTCAGCATGTTTCTTTTTTTCTCTTGCAGAACACATGAAATTGCTTGTTATAGTGGTTTCTGTGTTGTTGCACCCCAGTAACTGCATTGAGACTCTGCTTCTCTTCCTGCTGCTATACTTAGTCCCAGCAGACGTCTTACAGGGCTTCACTTAGAGGAGAGAGAACCAGGCATGCACATCTCAGTGATTATGTCTCAGTTGAAATATCAGCATCGAGCTCCCAGCCATTTGACTAAGGCAGAGGTAATGGAACCCGGTGCACTGAAGCTACACAAAAAAGAAGGTGGCACAGGGGTTGGCGGAATGGAAGTGAACTAAATCTGAGGACTACAGCCTGAGCTGGGCTTAGGTCAAAGCGAGGATAAAGACTGGAGGTATAGCCCAGAGTGGGCTACGCTGGGTTTTCAGAGGATAACATCATGGCTTTGGCTACCACAAGCCTTAAACACAGTCTCATCACCCCAGCTCCAGTAAAGCAGGAAAGACCTGACACAATGTGCTTTAAACCGGCAGAATAATCTGAAACAAACCAGTGCTCTCCGTCTCTCAGCCATATCGTATCATAGCACTTATCAATAAATGTTTGCTAAATGTAAAGAATTGAGAAGGTCACCGTCAATTACACCTATAAAATAACAGTCGTGACATTTGCGTTGTTACCTAAGGAGAGGGCTTGACCCTTTGGGACCGAGGGCCAGATAGAGTTGAGGCCTTCTGCCACGGCCACATCTGCCAGAAGCCAATGACTGATGCCAACAGAGACAGCAATGTTTTTGCCTTTGTGCAAATTGAAGAAACATAACCATAAATTTGCAAGCGGCAGATCGATAAAGCCCAGACGTGGCCTAGTCCCGAGAAACATATCCAGGGGGCAAGCATTCGATAACTTTGATCGGAGATGGACCGGCAGCCCGCTATTAATCTTCCATTACCAGCCACAGGCCAGTGGCCATTGTGAACGAGCCCGAGACGTTTACTGACAGGTTCGGCCATTAGAGCTTGCACTGATGTGTGTACCTGACAATCAGACAGATTTCTCCGTGTATTATTGGTACAATCATGGCCGTTCATCAGATGTGGTCCATTAGAGTGGTCACCTTACAGAGGGCAGCACCACAGCCCTTTCCTTTCACCAACATGACTCCGTTCACTACATCACTCGCCGGCGGGGCAAACATATTCACTATTTCATCTCATATTGCTTACATGACAGATCATTGATCGAGTGAGTTGGATTTCCAGCATTCCCTCCGTGGAAAGATGGAGGGCCCCTGAGTTTTACAGCTTGTAATAATACTCCGTTATATATCTGTAATGATGCAGTGATTGTAACCTTACACAATAGGTTAGGAGCTGAACAAGTGTTTCTCTTTTTCCTTTTAATGACAAGGACAGGCCAGTGACTATGCTTAATAGGAATGTTCCCATTATGCACAGCAGCATCTCTGGAGACTACCCTTAAATATGGGACTACTCAATCATGACGAGAGGAGCCCATGTTGGAATGAAATGGGTCATACCACACTTTAAATAAATATGATAATGAGGC
The DNA here is from genome assembly GCF_949316205.1 of Platichthys flesus. Classification (NCBI taxonomy): domain Eukaryota; kingdom Metazoa; phylum Chordata; class Actinopteri; order Pleuronectiformes; family Pleuronectidae; genus Platichthys; species Platichthys flesus. The sequence continues at coordinate 16,487,056 of NC_084961.1, read as the reverse complement.
AGACACCACCGATTGCCAGGGGGGTTATTTGTGTTATATGGAGAGAACAGTGGGTACACTGGAAGTGAATAATACTGCCTCAGTTAGGGTGGAAAGTGGCCTCCAGCAGCACATGGGAGGGGGGGTGCTCCGCTGGTGGACTGTGTGAATGAGATCGTCTTTAGCATGAAGGTTGTGCAGTGTTTACGTAATGTGTGTTTGTTACATCGACAAATGTTAATTCCATAAAGAAGCTTGTTTAACAAGTAGGGTGTAAAATCATTGTTGAAGAAACATTTGAGAAGCAGCTCACTCTGACACAATATTATTATCTAATACTGTATTATTCAGTTTAACAAACACTACTAACATATGAAGTTATTGGGTAATAATAATCTTAATCTCATTGATGGCTATTTGTAATGTGTAATTGATTTGTTATGTGATTTGTGAAAAGAAAGGAATCATACAAAGGGATGGCCATCTGTCTTTATGTTATGTTATTTCTATGGAAAACCAAATCTTCCTGCTTTTTTTAGGTTTATAAGTATATTGTTTTGATTTTGGATTTCATTGAAATGAAGTCAGTAAACTAAACAGCTGATAAAAATGGAATTAGGAAATGTATGCTCTTAATTGATTTTTGTAGCAAACACTAGTGCCATTAATATGTCAATAAATAATATATAATGGGTAAATAATAAATGAGATTTAGCATAACAGGAAACCCAATAAAGTATTCAAACGGATAAAATGTATCTATAAGTTTACACAAATTAAAGTCCATAATCTGTATCAGACCTATATCAGCATACTGAACTGATCATGGGAGCATTTAATTGCTCAAGAGATAGATCTGTTGATCACAGGAGAGAGAAGGGCTAATAATTCATTTTTTCAAATGTATTATATTTGGTTTTTAAAGCGGGGAAGATGGTTAAAATAAAAGTAATGCTGCCATTCAAAAATAATGAAGGAGAGATGCATACTTACTTTGTTGGAATGGATTTTTGATTTCTTTCAAAGAAAAATAATTTCAATCTAAAATAGCACATGTGCTTTTTTGCACACTCGGGAATTCCAACATTGAAACTCATCGGGAAAAAAAAAATCTAATAAAGCTCAGAAGTCGACATCAGAGATAAAACGTGTCACAGAGGAGGTTGTAGACAGACTTTAATTTCTGCACACTGGTAATTTAAAAGGCTGAACCGGAAATCTGCCGATTCCGAGGGCCCCATGCTGTAACACGCACCAAACATGGAAAGGTGGTAAGAGAAACATCACAGGGCTGAGGCCGGGAAACAGCTTTGAACGAGAGCCTTGTGATGAATGGAGAGTGGCTCCTGTAAGTTGGGCTTTTCCCTCTCAGCGGGGGTCACAATTACCTCTCGCTGGGCGACCTGAGGAGCTCAGTGGGGGTAATGTACTCCTGACAGTGAGATCCATAACACATATAGTACAGCGCCTCAGAGGCTTTGAAGAAAAGAGTCGAAGGAGGAATAAGTCAAGTGTTTGGAGTGATGTCACTTTGTGCCAGGGTTAGCTGCGTGTATTATTTGGCTTTCATTACACATCAAATATTGATTGGTGATGTGATCCTGCTCTGATATATGAGGGCTCCTCCCTGACCAGACCACGGCTGAATCGGCCTGAAAGAAATCTGCAGTGAAACATGGGATTTTGTTTTTTATCAATACTGTTTAGTGAATTCATTATTCTGTCACTAACCTCATTCATCTTTCACTGTCTGTGTATTTCTCCTGTTATAAAAGCAGTTTCTAGAGAATTTTCCTCTTTGATCAGATTAAAATAGAATATGTGTCAAATACTTTCACAAGGTCAAAGAGAAAGAGCAAAATAGTTTTAATGATGGGGAAATTATCTATATCCAGTCATGGGTTATGATTTTTACATGATAAAATTACTTTACAGTTAGACTCACAAATGATACTATAATCCTCTCTATCATTGAAACTTAACCAATCACTTTCCAGACAATATATCAGTCTAAAACAAAGATGTGCACATGAATTCTCCTTTGTTCCTGAGCAGATGCTCCACTAAACAAAGCAGCATCCAAACATAAAGGCTGCAGAAAGGGCTCCAGCGTTTCTGTTTTGTTTTGTGAATCAATGCACTTTCCCCTCATTGATTTTGAATACGATGCTCCTCGTGCACGCGGCCCTTTCATTTACGTTACAAGGTTATGAGCTCTTTGCCCGCGCGTGCGACCCGCTCGGCCACTTGGTCCCCGAGCTGCGGACAGTACCGACTTCCAGCTGCCTTTGTGTCTGTGGACGCCGGGCACGGCTGCTGAGCATGGGACCTCTATGGCTCAACATCCCAGAAAACAGCTCTGATTCCAGGCCCTGAAATGCAATCCACTCCCTCTGTGCGTCTCCCCCGGATCCCGTGTTCTTATCAGCTCCTCCAGGATGAGAAGCTGTCAATACAACAACCACAGAGAAAGAAAACCATGCCTTCCCCCTCCCCTCCCCTGCTCCTCGTATCAATGGGGCCCATCTTCACACAGAACCAGCCCCCGGTCAGACAGCAATTAAAACCCCCGGCCCCTTCGGTGGAGGGGTGGGTGCGTGCGAACCACAGATCTATAAACTTGATTTCTATCATTTCACCTCGTGCAGCCTCCCATCGACACGCCACCAGGAGGCATCGACTGTGTGGACTGGCTGTTTGCCGTAATTACAATCATATTTGCCAGAGATGGATTACACATGACAGGAAAGAATTGAGCTGTGATACTTGTGTTCATGTCACTAATTAATGACTCTAATAAATAACTACAGCTGCAGAGACTGCAATTTGTAAATATCTGTCAGTAACAGAGATGCTTTAAAAACAAAATCTATTGCACTTATGGGATATGCTTGGTGATTTTCAATTTTTCTAATATTATACATACATTCTACTTTTATAATTAATAAAAATAAAAGCCAAATACAACAATGCATGATATATCATGATATAGGCTGTGGTCTAGTGGCAGAAACTTGGACTATGGGCAGAGAAGGTCTCTGGTTCGTCTCTGGTTCGACTCCACGGAGAGACAACAAAGACGAACCTGGATTGATCTGTCCAAAAATCCAAGAGTCTCCCTACCCTGTCTAGTGCCCCTGAGCAAGGCACCTTCCTCCCCCAACATCTGCTCCCCGAGCGCCGTACATGGTTGCTCACTGCTCTGTGTGTCCTGCACACAGATGGTTTAAATGCAGAGGTTAAATTTACCTACCATAGCATGAGTGTGTTGTGCATGTCTGTGCATGTGTTTGGTATAAATAAACATATCTTAATCTTATTCCTACTGATAATACATCAGACTCCACATACACCACACCTCCTGGTGGTCAAGATTAATCCACATCTGAAAAACGTCCCCACAATGATTGTTATCCTGTCTGTTTTAGTAACATTTGCCTGGAACCAACAGCATCCAACACTTTCAGTAAAGGATCAGGACCTTTTCTAGACAGATAAATATTTTTGACATGTGTCTGAGTGATTAGAAATAGGTGTTTACTGGTAGTAAGGTAAGTACAGACTACTTCTGGTCCCATCTTTTACCCCTTCCCCTGTGTTTGTTTCATGGCTTAATCCCAAAATCCAAAAGTCAGTGGTTAGCTTTTAAAATTACACTGAAGTGACACCAAATTGAGCTGAAAGAAATTTCACTAAATCAATTCTTATGACATTTATGAGCTGTAGGATTTTGCAATCATTAAACTGTGACTAAAATTAAAACTCAATTGTGGATAAAATGTCTTACAATGAAAATGTGATGTTTTCATGATTTCTGAAGAAAAAAATCCTGAAACTGCACTGAATTATATATTCTAACTCCCTCTGCCCAGGTCCAACAGACTCCTTATGAAACCTCATTCAAATTCACTAGATCTGTATTTTTATGTAAATCTGCACCAGAGTGCACACTCTCATAAATATCAGTCCCTTACATATGTCAGATTTTTCTGAATCAAGATCCAAGTACAATTCTCTGAGAAATCAGAGAAAATGGAAATGACCATATCTCACAAGAAAGTGAGTATAAATATATCTGGAGCCAGCTCTGCACCAAAAATGTTTTCTTCCCTGACTAGGATCACATCCTTCCACCAAGTTTCATGCTATCCATCCAGTAGCTTTTACAGAATCCTGGTTAAAAAAAAACTGGAAAATGTTATGTTAACATGATATCATCAGCCTATGGGTAAAAATAAAATTAGGTTAAGAAATTAATTATTTGCAATGAGCGACATATAAACAAGGGAGCACAGTAATGTCAGGTCTGTGCTGCTAAAACCTGCCGCGAGGTTGCAGTTTTGTTGTTGGAAGAAAAAAAGCAATCCCCAAACACCTCCTGCCGACTAATGATGGCTGCAGAGACAGACTGAGATTTAACAAGCGGACGGACGGCGACACCCACCTCGAGGTCAAACTTTAACAAGCCTCTTATTGGGCAAAGCCTGGGTCAAACTTTAACAACAAGCGCTGCCAAATGGCACAGCGAGGAGCGAGGAGCCACCGGCCCAATGTGTCAGACAGTGGTCGTTTATTACCGAGCAGCAGTGACTTGATAACATGGGCTTGTGATGAGGGTCGCAGATTCTGGCTTGACCCCTTGTTTATTGTTTGCCTGTAAGACTTAATGAATGTTTTACAGCCGATCGCAGCAGTAGTGACAGATTCACAGGGCTAACAAGAAACCATGTACACACTGCATCCGGTGACTGTGCTGCACTAATGGAGACGAGGAGAGGAGATTATTCGGCATGTTTAATAGGAGCCGTAAATACAAATTAAACCGTGCTTTTTTAATTTCAAGATCTGCTCGGCAAGCCATGGGATGGAGGAAAATATAGGGTTTTACTAGAAACAGAGAGAGATGTTCCTTAAAAACACAATTAGGCTTTAATATCGGTTTCTTAAAATAGAGAGGGGAGACACAGTGAAGGAAGCAGGACACGGGGAAAATGGTCTCTCTGGAGCTGCTGGTAAATGAGCATCCATCTCTCCTCCTTTCTCAGTGCAGGATAACGTCGCCTGCTCCAAAAACCCAGAAAGTGCACTTAACTTTCATTTACTGATGCCCGCCCCCGCCCATTAAAGATTCATGCCCATCGCCAACGAAGCCTTGGCGTCTCCTTCTGCTTCCAAAAGGTGAGGAGGATATTTAATACTTTACACACCGGAGAAGATGAATGCTTTTAATTGTTACTTTGCGAAAGAGTGATGACGTTTTAGAATCTTCTGTTTCTTGCCATAACATCAAAATGACAATTAACACAAGACATTCTTCAGACGGTGAACCGCAGTTTGTGTTTATGGCTCCTCTTTTTCACCCAGAGAAATTATTTTGTTCTGTTCTGCATCTGCTGCTTGTTAGAAAAGTTTCCAACACACCCACTCACTGGCGGTAAATCCTGCGGAGGAACTTCTGCTGTTTTCTCAAATGCACTTACTCACACATCAGAGTTTTTACAATGGGGCTGGCCGGAGAAACTCAAGGGAATGTCCGCAGCAACTGACTCTGACATTTGCACTCTCACATACAGCCCCTCTGGATAATTTCAGAAGATTATCCAGAGGTTCAGTACATCTGGAAAAGGAACTTTACGCAGGAGCTTCAGATTTTTGCCCATTAATTGTAAATGGGTCAAAATGCCCATCCATCTACACTCAAAACACAAAGACAAGGATTCATACTTTTTTAACCATTTGGTATAAATCTAAATTTGAGTTGTTGCATTTGCAAAAATATTAAAAAGCTTAATTGGGTAAACTAGAAGCAGACAAGCGTTTGGCAGCCGTTCACAGCTTGAACTCTTATTGTCTGTACAAGCTTGGATTTGGATCAGTTTATCTCCTGCTTCCTGTTATTGTCAGGTCTCTCTCCAGATCAGAAGCAGCTCCACTTAAAGGATCGCTCTGTGTTTGGCTGCTTTCATCCTCCCCTCAGTTCTGACCATGTCTCCCTGTCCAGGCTGAAACGTGGGACCTCAGATACACAGCAAGTGCCTTTTAAACTGTGTTCTGTAAAAGCAAAATCACAGTCGAAAATCTACACGCAATAAGGTGTGTGAAAAGAGAAAGGGTCAGACTACTTCCTGTTGACAAAATGATGGTCATGTTTCTTTTTTTAAGGGATTTGCAATATGCATATTTTTCAAGAAACTGCAAACCTCCCTTGTCTGTGCTGGGCTTTAACAATGTTGTTTTATTTAAAAGAACAAAAATCCCCCATAGCAATATGGAAAAAATGAAATAAAATAATACGAAACAGGCTTTTTTCCCTGAAAGCAGAGCTCAGGGCATGAGATCAGAGTTTGTATGACGGAGACGCACTCAAGACAGAAAACAGAGCAGGGTCTTTTCTTTGCTTTTCACCCTTGCGTCCTGTTGGGCTGGAACATGTGTCTGGGAACGGATTGGAGGCATTTCTCAACAATATAGAAATTCTGACATCAATACCCGAAGATCATGAATACACTAAATCTCAAAATGAACATTTTAACACACTTCTACGCAGTAATTGCTGCATTCAAACAAAAGAGAGATTTCCGTTTTTTTGGGCAATCTGTGAGCCTCTGAACTGTGAGTACTGCGCTTAAAATACCTATTTTTAGGCTTTGATTGTGAGCTTTTGATATCTAATGCCACAAATAGACTCGCCAAAGTAATAAAGAGGGCTGTATACAGAGTGGGCACATTCATTCTCAGAGGGGCTGAGGGATGTGCGGCCTGCTTAACTGCACAGATTCCCACAACATCCAAAATAAGTGAGGTTGTGATCTTCGACCTTGGGTATTTTTCGCCCCACGTCACAGCGATGTTTGAGATGAGCTCAGAAATCATAATATTGTACCTAGCCCAGTATTTACTGAGAGTTTAGGTGACTTACACCATCTGTTTATAAAGCAACAGGGCTCAGGCAGACGCTCTGCCAGCGAAAAAGGCACAAGGTCCCCGGGCTTATCTCGGTAGAGGTGTGCTGCCGCCGCTCCTCGGCACCAGCGAGGTGGAACGATAAACATAATTAAATTGAGTTGGATTACACAAAATGGATCGGATCAGTAGGGAAGGCGGAGAAGCTAATCCAGTGCAATCCTCTCTATAGAGGTGCCAGCCACACAAAACGACATAAATAAAGAAGAGGGGAAGGGAAGCGGGCGGCTGTCAAAGGGAGATCAAGGCAGGGGCACAGGAAGGACCACTTCAAGTGAGAAACAAGCCCCAGAGTCGACAAGTCAACTGCCTGGTGCAGTTCAGTGGAGGAAATCAGGAACTGAGTAAATACAACAATTTCATTTTAAATGTTTGCTTCTGGACGCAAGTGTGGAGCACAGGATGTGTCTGGGAGGCTTCCACCGAGTCCGGAAGGGGCAGGCAATGGATCGACACCACTCTCCTTCCAGGGAGCGGGAAATCACACGTTGCTCACAGCAGTAATGACAGTGATTTAGTCACGGATGAGGTGCGTCCCCCCCCATCTCTAGATCTTCACCTTTAAGTGCAGTTACACACGCACACTGAGCAAAAAATGTGTTTTACTTAACAGTCGCGGGGAGTTTCTGTGTTTCCCTCTAAGACATCTGAACTTTTTTATTTATCACTAACACATCTACGACAGCACTCCCATCAACTTTCTTTTTCTTTTTCGATTTGAACTCCCTTTCCATTACACTCCTCCATTTGTGCCCCCCGCCCCCCCTCCTTCCCTCAGATTCCATTTTCCCTTTCGTAACTGGCTTTGGTACAATCCCCTTGCAAATAACCTTTCCCCGGGGAAAGAGACTCTCACTTTCTCTGCAGCCCTGCCAACCCACTCCCCTCTTTTTCTATCCCTAACTCCCATTGTCTCTCAGCCTCAGGCACAGTAAACAGATTGACACAGTCTGGCAGTTTTTTCTTCTGCTTCTCAACCTAATCCAGTGTAATCCTAGTCTGTCTGCGTACTGTCTTTGGCTTCACATTATCATCCAATAAAGTCATGATAAATGGATCCATAAGTGAAGAAGGAAAAGCCAAAAAGCCAAAGCAGAGGTGATGACGTTGAGGTGAGGCTATGGGCTCTTCTCAAATTCTAGTAAAGACCTGTTCTGCCTGGACAGGGTGAAAACTAAGGTTTTAGCACCAAGTATAAAAATATGTAAATTAGAGAAAGTCTGTATTTAACATCAGGTTGTGGTCTTGTTATGGTGAATAATTCTCCTAATTACAATCTTCTTGTGTGGCTTATATTTGTTAACCTTCATAGATTGGACGCAACACATATATGTGTGTCCGGTATCCATTGTTAACCATATAATTACGTGTATCACTTTAAAGGGTTGATAGCAAGGTCAATGTGCTGTTATTGTCTGAAATACACACAGGGGAGGAAAAGTGCATGGTGGGGGATGTATTTACTTGGTTGGTTTCCAGTGCGTATGGTTACTAAAGGTTTCAGACAATGGATGATGACCTGTGGGGAGCGGCATTGAAGCGGAATAGAGCAGTTACTTTGACTATGATAATGACATAATCTGCTTTCATACATGCACTGAACTCCACTGAACAATCTTCACAGGGGCTGTATGTGAGAACGCAAATGTCTGAGTGAGAGGCTTCAGACTTGCTCCACAGTTCCCTCGGCCAGCCTCCTAGTGAAGAGAAGTCCGGAGAAAGTCCGAATGAGACCATGTGAGGACACTGCAAGAGAATCCTCAGGAGGATTCACCGCGAGCGAGTGGGCGTGTTGGTGATGTTTCAAATATAGGAAGCAAAACCAAGAGAATATAAATATCTCAGGATGTAAAAGCAGGGCCATAGACATAGAATACAAGGAGGAAGATGTCGTGAGCATTTTAGGTGATAAAGGCAGCAGAATTAATTCATTACAGTTTGCCTTCTGCATCATCCCTCAGTTGAAACGCAAGGGAGATTTTTGTGTTGTTTTATAAACACATTGAAGAATATCCTGCTGCAAAGTTCATGTGAAACGTAAACTCCGGAGTGAGTCCAGACCCAATACTGATGAGCCGCTAACTATGGTTCAGGGTCAGAGATACGTTGAGGAGATTGATTTCGGTGAGTATCCAGTACAATGTCGTTATGGGATCACTAAACCTTTATTTATGTCTTTGAAGTAGAATGAAACAAGGAATTAAAGAGATTAAACCTTTGACTTTCCCTGTAAATCATTGCATCTACACAAATATTAATGATTAAAACACGTAAAACAAAAAGTATACAAAAATAGACTTGAACAAATGAGCTGTTCGCCTCGAGTCAAGTCGAGTTCCTGAGGCAAAGGTAAAATGATTTACAATAAGAGTCAAAAGTTAAGTTCATAAATTATTTTCATTTCATGTTTCTATCTGCTTCAGAGGCTCAATATAAAGGTTTTAGTCAACGGTGACTTTTCAGAAAACCCTCAGCTGCTGAACTTTTTCAGTTTCGAAACAATGCTCAGGTTTTAGAAAGCTTTCTTTAATTTGCCTTAGGCCCTAATGTGTTAAACCCAAGTGTAAGGTATAAAAAAAAAAAATGTATTATATCAGAAAACTTAAAACAATACCCAGCAGCTTCAGACCTAGAAACACATATCTCTATAAACGATCCCCCCATTAGAACTGTGGGATCAGCCTTCAGCGTACTCCCGCCCAAACAAGTGCAGTTTGCATTATTTAAGCTGCCCTGGCTGGCCGCCTTAATTGGTGAGGCTCCTCTTGGATAGTTGTTCCAGCACAGACAGCTCAAGGCGGCCGTGCAGCGATGGAAGTACACAGGTGGAAGAGGGAAATGCACATCTTTGTGGCACTTGAACGCATCACTTGTACCAGAGCAGCGTGCTCTAGATGGAAGTTTGACAGTTCAACGTTAAATCAACAAGCTGAGCCTACAGCAAGCTTCGTGCCAGGTGGAGATCATCACCAATGTGTGGATGGGATTGCGCGGATGATGACAGAGATGCATGAAAGGACCGAGGAACCAACAGCTGGAGAGGAGTAAATGGAGTAAATAAGCACCGGTTCCTGCTCTGACTCTTAAACATGGTGAAGAGGTGAAAACAAGTCCAGGAAAAAAAGTCATCAATATTCCAAATCGTACTCCAGAAGTGTTTTTTTGCCAGTAGCTCTTTTAAAGGGCAGACTCGAACATCTTTCATGGGTAGACATAAAGGTTGACGACACGTCCTCCCTTCCTCAGCCTAAATTTCTCTGATGAGGTTGCCACCATATTGTGCTTTTCATGTCATTTGGAGCCAGAGTGTGCACAGCTGGGAGCCGGGGTATCAAAGTCCTGCCACTACACGAGCTTAGCCAATCATGGTCAGAATCAACACTCAATCATGACCTTTCATCCCAGAAACCGTCTTTAGAAAAATGTTTGGTCTGTGTCCCTTCTGCTAACATGGAGGAGGCAAGATTTATGATCTACAATGTAGCCTGCCACCAGGGGGCTATCAAGATGGTTTGGCTTCTCTTCAAATTTGTCCTCCATCTTTATACAGTGTGTGGTGTAATGGTCGAAAGCCAATTAAGACCCTCTAGCCACCCTACTCTTTTCCTTATTAGCTGTTTCGCTATTTTTGCTAGCTAGCAGCAAATTTTGCTTGTATTCTGTTGGGTACAAATAGCATTTCCCAATATAGTGTCACTGAAAGCCGCTCTCTGCCGCTGGTAAAGAAGTTGTTAAAGGCAGCATTGAGAGTGAAAAAGGAAGCGTGAGCCATGGAGCCAAAACAATGGGCTGAGAGATGCTAAAAGGCTAAAACAATTTTTTTTAATTTTTATTACTTGAAGCTATTTTTTACTTTACAAATCATTTGAATTGCTCATATGAAAATACGAATCTGTATGTGTCAACATTTTATATTGTTTATGTTTCTTTCCGGCATCTATCCAGGTTATCCGGTACAAATCGGTTAAATATTAAATGACTGCTTATGTCTTTCTTCCATTACATCATAATATGTCCCCATATATTGGATAACTTCTTACAGATAACTGCAGTGTGTGTTTGTCTACATGCAGAGGAAAGGAAGTTACTCATGTTGCTCTCCAGGTTTCACGTTTCCCTGTATTAAAGCCGAGGAAGTGCTGAGCCTGAGTGACATATACGCTAAATGGCAGCATCTTCGGCTCATTATTGCCCCCATATGGAGTGAGAACGTGCCTTCCTCATTAGCAGTGAAATCAATGCGGCCTTGTGACTCGTCCCATCTCCAAACGACTCTGTAAGGTTTTATAGCCCGAGTCTGCCTGTGTTCGCTCTGGCTCCCGTTTCACCCCTGGACTCCGGTGGGAGCTGCGGCCCGGCAAAGACACGGCCCTGCAAACACCTCGCAGCCACGGCTCGGCACAGCAGCCAGCCACTGCTCGCCTGAATGCAAAGCGGGCTTCTCCGGTGCTCCCCGCCGTCTGCCCCTTTTTCACAGTTCACTTGCAAGTTCACTGCATCTGAGGGCAGAATCACAGCGCGGCTCTCGGGCCTCCACCTCACCGTGTGGCTCGGTGTGTCGGCCGGCCGCAGATCCACAGATCATTATCACTCTCAAGCGATGTTTCCCCAACAAAACGATATCTCTGCCTTTGATCCTTTGCCAGAGCTTATTTTTGTTCACTTCTGGGCATTCGAACCCAGGAACTGCTATCACTTGGGGCAAAACTCGAGCTTGGCTAAAAATACCCGTCTGCTTTGCTTAAGGGATGGCGCTGTATGGATTAGCAACAGGGCGTCATGTCTGAAATAAGGATACTTTTGCAGACCTGCTCAGTCTGTGCAGATATTGTAGTTGTGTTTTGTGCATCTTTTAGTTGTTTTTTCTTTCTTTTCTGTGGGTAAGCAGTCTGAGGCTGTTAATGTAATTCCAACAGTGCACTGGACTCCTGCTGTGGAATGTCCAATTAAAAAGCAATAGATATGGAGCTTATGTGCAGCGCTGAGGTTACAACGTTCAAACTGGGCCAGAGTAGGCTCCACGCTGCTCTGCGTCCACAAACCCAACAAACAGAATTCATCCCAGTGCACAGGGACCCTTTTAACTCGGTATTGTTTACATCAATCTATGGAGAGCCACACAATTCATCACACTTTGAAGCCATTTAGATTCTATTTAACTTATACCAAAACATTGAATAATCATATAATACTTATCTACATTCTGTCTGCAAGATGAGGGAGTGAAACAGAGGGATTCCAGATTTAATGAAATATAACGTTTTCTTTCTCTTGCTTTTTATTGTACAGTCTTTCACATCAGTCCAGAGCCGGAACAATCCCAATCAATCAGCCAGTTTGTTTGTATATTTGATATTATAATGTCATTAAACACTTTGAGTCATTTAATTTAATGTTAACATGTGGTAAAGATGCTGTATGATGTTTAACATTACGTGTGTGTGTGTATATATATATAACAGAATATTTTGAATTTTTTTCTGTTTTTGATCTGGAGATTTCATTCTTTTTTACTATTTCGCATTATTTCCTTTGTCTCGATTAAATCGATTAAATTTAAGGTTCAACTTCTTTTCTTATGAACACCACATGTCAGTCCTCATGAATGTTGACCAGAAAAACCCACTGGAGTGGGACGAGTAAACGTCAGTAAGCCGATTACATTTCACAAAGTCAGATAAAACAGCCTCACTTTTATCCAACATGTGTTCCACACATGATGCTGATTTCTCTTCATTTAGCGTTACCAAAGAGAGCAACAACAACAACAGACTGATTTTCTGAGGGCAGAACGGATCAGATGGGATATTTGCTTCATTCTCACATTTGAATTTGCAACTTGCAGTTTTTTTTTCTATCAAGTTGATGTTTCCATGGTTTGAAAGAAACGTTCAGAATCGAAAAAATCACACATGAATACATTTAAAATTACGTGTTACTTGCAGCAATTGTGCCCCCGTGGCACTGAGGGGCTGTGCTGACTTAATGTAAATAACAGATGCACTTCATGTCACCCGAGGTATTTCCGTACCTTGAAGCCACTCATCAGTATGCTGCTGAGTGTTTCTCATTCCATGTAGGCTGCTGGTCCTGCTTGTCTCCTATTTTGGCTTAAGAAATTTCAGCCGGCAAGAAGTGTCGGCTGCTGAACTGTATGAAGCTTGTCACAGTGGCAGAGATATGGTCCTTGTGGGAGAGGAGCTCTGAGAACGGCCCGGACTTATCAAAGCGGTCCGTCTCCGTCCCCGAGCTTCGAACACAATGCACTCCCCTCTAATTTCTCCGGAATGGAAGTCTCTCCAGACCCGGGTAGTAATCTCCTATTTGCCGTTTTGAGCGCGGCAATTCTTAGTTACTCTAGCTCTGCTCCCCGCAGCCCCCTGCCAATTGCATAATCAAGTCCAGAACTCATCAGCAAGATGGCAGAAGAAGTGCTCTATTAAGCTGCATCGTGTTCCATCTGTTGTGCGAGAGAGAGATAACAGTATTTACAGTTTTTGGAGTCGTGGCAGACTGTTTCGGCCAATTTTTGTGCACCGCAGAGTTCCGCTTACTTCGTGAAATGTCACGGATTAATTCCGCCGCTTGCGATGGTGTCCAACAGCAATCTCTGCCCCCACCAGAAATGTGACTAACTTCAGTGGAAGTGAAGCAGGAACTTTAGGGTACTGTAAAACTATTTGAATGTTAAAAAACAGCGGGGGGAATTACTCTAAAACTCTTTGCTGGTTTGTTCTGGCTCTTATATATTTTATTCAATTTTTAGGGGAAATGCCATTATTCTGTCTTAACTCTACTGAGGACATGCAGTGTGGAATAAAGACTAGGGGAGAGGAGATGGTAGGTAAGCATTCAGTGTTCTAGTCGTCTCTATTAGAGAGTGGAAGATTTGTTCTTGGCAGAAAAATAAGGACTAAACCAGATTTGAAAAATTAAAACCAGCTGATGACAAAAAAGATGCTGAGTGAAGCAGCTTTATCTGCCGGAGTAGAATAAATTGATCTTACTGTACATGAATTACTGTACATGAATCAGCTCACTGAATGATGCATTAACCCAAAGCTGTTCTTTGGGACAAGAGCCTAATCAATAACCAAACATTAACAACACCAACATACAGTGACTGTAGAAGTATGGAGCTGTTTCACTTAATATATCGGGATATTTAAAGGTCACAAGGGCGAAAGCTGGAATCAAGGGACCAACATAATTCATTCACTACACTAATGAGATGAATGAGCCACATTTTTGACACTGGTTCATTACAATTATTCTATCAGTGGGCGATCCGAGGACAGAGCAGTGAAGCACCAGCTCTTTCATGTCGGGAACTCTCAGCAGTTTCACTCTGCAATTAATTTGACCACGAAAAACCCAATTTAACGAGATTCAATCTGATTATATCAGAGGGGACGATTTGCATGAGCGATAACGTGATGGACTTGGAGCCAAAGTGATAAGTCAATTAATCGTTTAGTCAGTCGAGGGGAAATTAAAAGGGAAATTATTTTGATAAACAACGAGTCCTTAAAGTCATGATTGGAAAATGCCAAGTGCTTCTTATTGCAATGATTTGCTGCTTCTCTCTGTTAATATGTCTCAAACAAAACATTCAATGATGGCAACTCCATTTTTCTCTATTTTCCGAGGACGAGGATGAGGATGAGTTGTTCCAGTCTATAATGGAGCACAACGTGTCATACCCCAAGTCCCTGTCCAAAGAAGCTGTCTCCATCTGCAAAGGGGTGAGTGGATGATGTCATTCGCAATCAATATTTGTGGTCAAACATGACTCGATAAATATATGTCAATCGATTCAGTTTCCATAAACACTTTATAGTCAATTGATTACTTGAGAAAAGGATCAGCAGAACAATATATAATGAAATAAAGCCTGAAGCTTAAACAGGGAGTTCAAAAGGTTCCAGTAAAGTTAGAAAAGTAATTCTGCTTGTCACTTGTAAACTCCAGCAAGTAAACAACATTCAAATTAAATCAAGCCTCCCTTTGCTAGTGGCCCTCTGGAACCCTTTTAAGGAGCCCTCGAGGTCCCAGGCAGCAGCAGCTTCAGAAGTGACATGGCCGTGTGTGTGTGTGTGTGTGTGTGTGTAAAGGCTGCTGCAGCATCTGGAGCTTCACAGAAATGAGTTCCAGTGCAGCCGGACTGTTTACAGTCAACTCATGCTGCCTGTCTGTTACCTTTAAAGCCGACAACAGCCGTCCCACTCAGAGTCGAGACAAAAGCCCACGAGTGGTGCTCGAAGCGTGCGCCTCGGATGCTGCAACAGTGCATCCCCCCCCCCCCCCCCCCCCGCACACACACACACACACCAGGAGCTCCTCGCCGCCGCGTCTGAAGAAGTGTTTGCGGGAATCCAAAAAATACTCTGACAGCTTCAAAGCAGAAGTCTGTCCAACGGATTAATTAAAGCGTCTGCCGATGCTCCATCCGTTCGAGATTCCATTTCAGTCACGTCCTCTTCTTCAAAAGGGGGAAACACATGTAGTACATTTGAATATGAGTGAGATTATTCCGCTTGAACCACAGCCGTACACACACATGTCTGGACTGGACAGAGATGCCTGCTGCCTGAAAGCTGGGATGTCAAGTGGGTTTGGATTGAGTTTGCTTTATTTAAGTTTATACAAGAATTGCCTATTTTTTTTATTAACTTCTGTGATGTCTGTTAAATGCAAACATGTATTTGATATCATGTATAGTATAATATTATTGTACTAATAACAGTTTTGCACTGTCCTCCTTTTATGGTACTATTTGCACAGTCTATTTATCTATCTATCTATCTATCTATTTATCTATAGTGTCCAAACAGTGCCTCCATTCATAGGTGTTTCATGGGATGCCATCAGAAGTGTGAGTGTGAGTGAGTGTGAGGGGGGGTCTACACATTTTCACCATCATTCAACTGCATCAACATTTTCTATTTGTTAGTGTTTAGCAACAATATATAGAATATATTGCAAAAAGTATGGTATTTTTTAAGAAGTGCAAACACAAAGGCTATTATTTTTAGTTGTCCTATCCCTGTTCGTCCCCTGCTTGTCTAGTTCACATGAAAGTTTTTATCCTGTGGTTTTACTAATGGAGCAGGTGCAGTCTTCGGTCAAACCTTGGCCTCTACAAGCTGCTGGTACATTAGGCTACAGCCTGGAAAAACTGATTCATGATTAAAAAACAAACTGGACCGTGCAATAAGAATGTGTCCAAAACAGGATATAGGAAGCAGAGCCACAAAACCTCTTATTTTTAACTTCAAGGTGGGCGGGCTGCTGGAGTCATGCAGCCCGCAGCACCGACACCCTGCAAGGCGTTCAACCTGCCGGGGCGCGCACACCCCACCAACCCCTTCCGCACACCACCGGGCATTTACCTTGATCCAGGAGCCGCAGGGAGTGAAGAAAAGACGGGTCCATCGTGTCCTTCTCTGCCATAAGCTCCGGCAAGTACTTCTCGCTCTCCATGTCGTCCTGGACCTCGGGCTCCAACTCAGCGACTCGGGTGTTGTTCAAGTAAAGAACAATGTAAAGGAAAGAAAAACAACAACAAAAACTTCGAATCAGCGTCCACGCAGCTCCAAGTTAGGACACCGCCGAAGGTTTCAGGGGAGCAGCGTGAAAACCCAAACAGGCGGGAGATGGTGTCATTCGCGCTGCGGGAGCATCTCTCGGTCCTCACGGAAAACTCACGCACAGGGGCAGACTCGTGCGCACACACGCACGGTGAACGTGTTAGATGTGAGCTGGAGCTTTTATCTCGTCAGCGCGTGGATGGGTGAAAAGAGCCGCTCTGCGCATCACAGCCGGTCCGGGGCTGCCTCTCCTCTCTGGGCACAAAGTCTCTGTGAAGCCGCCGCTCATCTCTCCGGAGGTCCGCGCGGAGGCTCGGCCTGCCATTGGTCGGTCGGTGTAAAGGGGGCGGGGCCACAGCGGGCAGTGTGGAGCTGTCCGCGGTGCTGAAACGCCACCACATTATTTTTTTATTGTAATTATTATTATTATTATTATTATTATTATTTTTATGTAACGCAATATATTAACTTCGTTGCTTTACTTCAGAACATATTTTATGAATATGTACGCAAGTCGATTTATTTAATTATTTATTTCCCTCTATGCCACAGCATATATCTTTCTCTGCTACATTTTAACAATGCAATGAGCTACATACTCACAACTATGTATAGTTTTAAAAGTCCTATAAGTGAACAATGATAAGCTACCATCGTGTTTAATATGCTTTCAGTATATGCATCATCATTTTACTCTTTATATTTAAATGCAAGTACTTGCTTTACCTCATCCCAAAAGCTACTGTTATACTTTAACTTCTACTTGAAGTCTATTTTGTTTTTATTCAAGTAAAAATAATTGAGTAGTTCCTCCATCACTGCTTGTATGTAATGTTGGAATCACTCATCTTATAATAAGCTGTACTTTTAAAAATGACCAGCAGTGCAGTTTGGTTTGGTCAATTGTTTTGAATGAAATTCAGTTTGTCACCATCAGCAAAACCTCCAAACAAGCTCAATAACAGATCTGAGATAAAACTCACTCAGTGACTAACACATAGATTTGACCCTAAAGACAAAAACAATACTCCCATACAGGAATACTACTTTCAATGAGCAATAAAAACCAAACCAATCCATATGGCATAACTATTAACAGATGAATACATATTAATTAAAAAGCAGATAGATGATGCATTTTGGTCAATGTGTTATGTCTCTTTTTCGCTCCACATGGACTATTTATGACCTAAATGTGATTGGTCAAACTCAAAATTGAATCCAGAAGACTTCCAGCCCCAAAATCACTCGCCCCCAGCTCCAGACTCTGGATATTCAGGCGCAGAATACAATCGTAAAGATTATAAGAGTTAAAGAGTAAGTCCTCTAATTTGGTAGATCCCAATAGGCATTGTATGTTTCAATCAGATTCATTTTCAAAAACAATTTCAGACATCACAGTGAGGGTTCACAAGAACAACATCATCAAGATCTCACCACGAACGTTTCAAAGGCGTTGAATAATGCTGGTTTATTATCTGCACAGACAGAGTGACTCACTGCACAGACTGTTCCAGGGCAAAAGCTGCTCCACACATATTTCCCAGTGTTTTTTCACATGTAATTAGATTAGATATAGAAACACAAGGTGCAGGCATACATTGACCTCTGAGAGCTGCAGACACATCAAGCAATTATACATAACGATATACAGTCATTCATCAGCTGAGAGACCCTATCTTGGTGCAGACCATGCAGCCATGCAGTAAAGACAACAGAGCCAGACTATGTATCCTATTAGAAGTACAGTTGACCCTTTATATTTTAGGTCAGTTAAGTTACAGGAACCAGCTTAGGAAGCTTCATAATTGTCCTCTTTACTCGTTTAGGCAACGGATTGGGACTGCATGATTCCTCAGCTTTTACTTGTTAGGACAAGCCGTCAATAGTTCTCAGGAAATCCATTCACCTTCTCATAGACCTAACATGCTTATCACCGGGGCGTGTGTATGAATTAATTACATAAGAAAACCCTGTTGTTGTTGTTTAGTAAACACACAGGCATATTAAAGTCCCCACCACAACTTGAGGGAAACAAGAGTCTCCGGTTTTATAGAATAGTGACATTAAGGGCCAGAGACAGAGTTTGTCCAGACGGCAGATATCTACAGATACAGCCACAGATCCACTTTATCAGACATCCTGAGACTTGCGTTTCCTGGAAACATACAATAATTCCATCTTTATATCCCAGCCTTTTTATAGACCTCCATCCCTGTCTCTAATGTTCCGTTTCATTTAACGCTGCTCTGTCTCTCACATTGCTGTGAATTATATCGTAATGTATCCTTCCTTTGTTCGTTTTTCCATCTATATTTTTATTCTATGAGTGTGTGTGAGAGAGAAGCACTTTTTGTTGTGTGTTTTAAAAAGTGCGATACAAATACAGCTTTACTTACTTACTTACAATGAATACAATACATGTCTTTGTGAGGAATGGAAGGTGCTTAAAGGTCGGGTGAAAAACAGGATTTGTATACAGCTTCATATTTGTTAGAAAATAAGGGAAAGCGATAAGAGTTCTGTCAATATTTGTGGAGGATGCTGAGGTAGCCTCAGGTGGGCGGTTATCTGTAGGCTGATCAGTGCTGGTTATATAATTGAAACATTTTTTCTTGCCTTTCTATTTCTATAACTTGGAGAAATGTGACCCACTGGCTAAAACCAAGAAAGACTCATGTATATTTATTAACATTTTATCTTCCATGAACTTTGGATTGGTATTTATATATATATATACAAATGTGTGTGTTTGTGTGTGTGTGTATGTGTGTGTGTGTGTTAGCTTGTGTGTGTATTAAGCATGTAGGAGGTTTTTTCCTCCCGAGTCTTTCTAGATTCTTGTTTATGAGTGATTCACCCCAAAGAGAAATGCATTATGAATCAGCTTACTTTTTAATCTCTCCCAGAGACCATTAAAAACCAGCTCAAATGCACTAATCTCCTGTTCAGGAGAGCGACTTATTTATAGATATGCTTGCCATCTGTTGCACCCTGCACGTCTTCATAAACAAATCCTCACATTGTCGCTGATGTTCGAATCGAAAGTTGCTGGCCCACACTTCTTCCTCGAGATGCCGGTGTTGGAAAGGGGGAATTCGCTAAGTGATTGCAATACATCAACTGCAATGAAAATGATCACGCTTGATGGGGCGACATTTCACAGGGAGTCACAGGCGACCACAGGGGCAGCAGCACGGGTGTAAACAAAGCTATGAGAAATGTTCAGTCAGTTGGGTGTAAAGAATGAAGAACAGCGGGCTATTACATTGACAGAGTGTTATTTTGATCATTAGAGAATGGCTGCCCCTCCCCCACCCCCCCTGTTGCCCCCCAGCCTGTCCGTGCCCATTTAATATGATATTGACTGCACCTAGAACTAGACAGCCCGTGGTGCAACGCCCCAGGGTGTCATAAATGCTTGGATATACACACCCATACTATTATGTCTGCACCTTTTCCTTTCAGAGTCCTTGTTTTCTCCCTCTCGTAACAAGTTGCAGGGATCTAATCGGCACTGCCGTCTGCCTCTCAGAAACTTGATGTAATCCCACCAGATTTAAACAGAAGCACTTGTCTCGTCAGCTTTCAATCTTCATAAAATCCTGTTTCAGGGGGGAGGATGTCATGGAAGGGGGGGGGGGGGGGGTTCTTGTCACCTGAGGAGTGATTAGACCTTGATTTGTCCGCAAGCTGATTGCTGTGTCACTTTGTGTCACGGAGAGCTGCACGGCATTCCCAGGCGAGGGCACTTTTAGCCATATTTGCACTCTGTTTGGGCCCGGTGAGATGCACTGGCTTACAGTAACGAGTCAAAAAGTGCTTTTTTACACCTTGAATAAGTGGATTCCTTTCTATCCACACACTGAGGTGGTGGGAGGAGGGCTGTGAGGAGAGTGACAACACTGCCTCCTTGTGACCACATCAAACCATTAAGCAGACATGAGAGGTTCTTCTGAGGAGGACTTTTTAGGCTTTTTCTATTAAACCGAAACGAGGAGTGGTAGCAAAGTGTTGTAAGAGTCGGTGCAATAACTGCACCAGAACTCTGCTATAAATGGTGCAGTTGGTTTAATTTATCAGCAGCAGTGTGCAGCTCTGTAGGTGAAAGCATCATTACAGAAATCCAAATTTGGAGGCGTTTGGGAGGAAATAGTTTGAATAGGTCAGGAGAAAATGAGAAGAGGCCAACAAATACTGAGAAAATCGTTTTTCAATGTCATCGTGTTGCCCTTTATCTTTATTTCTCCTCTGTTTACTAAAGTTCTTCAGGCTGCATGCACACTATTTGAATGACTATTTTGAAAGGCCTTAATAGTGCTGAGTTCTATTTGGAATTAAGCTTTGCAATATTCTCCAGTATCAATGGGACAAAACATTGTATCTCCCACAGTTCCTATGTCTTCCAAAGGGTTTTCAACAAAGCCCTTCTTTTACAGTTTTGTTTCCCTCCTAATGCAACCCCACAATGCTGCCTCAGTCACAAAAGCCCCCTCATTGTGGCTACTAAATGGAGCGCTTGCATCCATTAAACAGCCATTCAGCGTAATTATATTGCCAGCACCGATCTATCAGGTACATTGATCACGCATCGTCGGCTGTGAAGTGCAGACTCTGGTCTCCTCTCCTGGAAGTGTTGTGCAAAAGAAACCTAATGAGAAACTGTCAGTAGCGCACAGGTAAACAAATCAATGGCACCAAGCAGGGCTACCAAGGTCAATCCACACACACACACACACATGCACACATACGGACACACACACACACATCTTCAACCCTCCCTAATAAAGTCAGGGTTTCAGCAGCTTCTCTCTGGGGATGGCCGCTGTCACTATCTGACTTTTCACGAGATAAAGAAGGTTTGGAGTAAAGGATTACTTTACTCTGATTTGTATCACTGTTTTACTTTAAAGGAATAGTTCCACATTGTGGGAAATACATGGGCTGTTTTTTCAACAAGTCCCCCATTGGTTTGTGAACTGCTGGTTTGAACTATAGAGTTTGGCATTTGGTCCATCTGTTACTTGAAGTAATATTTAGAGGAGCTGGGGATGGAACCTGACTGAAAGCTTGAGGACACAGCATGCCCACCTACTGTACATCTGTGACCTGCACCCATTGGACTCCTTGTAGAAGTGGAGTCTACCTGCTGCTTATTTGACAGAATACAAATGTCAGGCATTCCTGCATAGGCTTCACTTTCTGGGCGCAGATTCTATGTCCATTTAAATCTAAAGACCATGGAGTGTGGTTTGTATTAAGCTAAACCCGGAAGCCGGTTAGCTTAGCTTAGTGTAAAGACTGGGGCAGCAGAAACAGCTGGCCTGTGTCTGTCTGTAGATAATGCCAGCTGTAGTGGGTATTCTTCTTGTTATATGTAACCACTATGAGGGCTGAGCAAAAATGATGTCTGACTTGGCACTGACAAAAAAATGTCCAGAGATAAATGTAAACAAATATATAAAATTGTTTTTTTATTATAAACAAAAGTTTCACAACGCTCAGAAGTCTTATACGGATTCCAAAGAGGAACTAACCTTGAGAATGTGACTTCTCTTCCTGCTCCGGCCACACCCTCCAGGGTCCCGCCTCTGGCATTTAAGGTTAGGGTTAGCACACATTGGCCTCTACACCTGCATCCAGTTATTGACAGGGCTAAGTTCTGGGTTGTGGGCTTGCTTTTGACTTTGTCTACAGTGATTTTATTTTTCATTTCATTTTTCTATTAGTTTCTTTCTTTCTTTCTCTTTTCTCTTTTCACATGTAAGTTCATACTCTATGAAGTATCTGTCTTTAACTTGGTCAGGCTACATGAGTGTACTTGGATGTAGAAGGGACCATATGCTGTTTATATCTGCAGTGTGTGGTCTAAAGCAGAGAGTTGGAGTGAAATTGCAGTGATTTGTAACAATGAAAATGATGACAAGGCTTATGAAGCACAATCAATAACGGAGCAACTGCGAGGGAATCCAGAAATATTAGTGCACTGGCATGTTCCATTAGGCTTCACAATGCCAGAGCAAGCGTTTTGTTGTTACTCTTCTTAAGTGCGTAAGCCTGACAGAACTGATAACGATCACCAGTGTAACAAACAGCATCTCGTCATGTCACCATAGTTTCATCACACACATCCATCCTACTTGTTCCCAACAGGGGCCACATATACGTGAACTCAGCGGCTCAGTTTGCATAGTGCACAGGCTCAATAGAGCAGTCAAAAGCAGTGCATGATATGTAGTGATCAAGTGTGTGCTGGGAGTTATCACCCCTGCATTTGCATATACAAGAGCGAGAGAGGCACAAGGTCAACAGCAGCAATTATTCTGTGGGACGCGTGTTGGTCTTCAGTGGGTGATTTCATTTCCTGTCATTAGCCACAGCAATTAAGCACGAGAACAATGATACCGCGACAGCATCAGCAGCCACTACACAGCCGCAAGCTGTTCGCCAATATTCTCCAATATTCTTGAAATGTGGCTTTGCATGGTCCCCCCCCCCCCCCCCCCCCGCGGTCCTCAGGTAGCCAGGATCAAAAAGCTTTTCACTGCTTGCTTCAATTAGCAAATGATCATAATGGACAGATGAGATCTCATAATGAGACCCCCATAACACACACACACACACACACACACACACACACACACACAGACACTCACACTACTTCATGGAGATTTTGAGAATAAGGTTTAAAATGGAAATCGGTTTGTCCTCAAAATATAAAAGAAACATGTTTTTTCGATCTTTACTCAAGAGCGTGGTCTTTCAGTTCGAGGGCAGAGCTTATTGATTTCACATTCAGATTTTGTAATGCTCTCACTGAAAATTACCCCCGCCTTCCCACTCAATAGCCCCGGCTTGTGCTTAAATTTGCATGTAACAGCGTTACCATGCATGGTACTTACCTCCCAAAGCTGTAAGAGAAACAGTACTTGTGACGTTATGGATGTCATGGCAGCTTTATATGTTGACAAATTATCTCTGGGTTCTAAAGAAGCAACAGACATGCAGACGAAATAAAGGTTTTCCACATTAACTTAAAATTAGATTTTTTTACACCCCGTATAATCCAACATTCATGCGCTCATAATCGGTTTAAAATTATCAAGCCAGCTATGACACATCCTTAATCAGAGATGACCTGTCCAAGAGCATCAGATAATTTAAATTACACTGGACTCAACTGTCACTTAGAAAGTGGAAAGGAAATAAACAAGATTGCCAGATGAGAAATTCATTTTCCATTGTTGGTGAAGCATTATCACACTGTGGCATTTGACATTGAAGTCCAAAGAACATAAGAGGGACAGAAAGATGGTAACTAGTTGTGTTCCTCGTTGTATGAGTGTTTGAGCCATTGGCTTCTGTGAGCGCTGGATCAAAGACTGAAAGCAGTGAGAGGAAAAGGGATGAAAAGTGGATTTACATGCCAAGGCCAGACAAGTGATCTGTGGGGATGAAGAAAAGTGCTTTTTGCTAAATCCTCCACTTCGCCTACTACTGTACCTGCACTGCATCAGCCCCATTGGAAGAAAGGAGAAGGCATAGTTTTCATTCTGAGGGTCTGAGATGTACAAACACAATGAGTTTGAATACTGAGATGGAGACTGAGAAACACAGATCTGCAAAAAAATGTAGGATGTATGAGACAAGGCACTTTGTACAGGCTGGAAAATACTCACAGGGGATCGGATATGGATCACTGTATAGGATGGTTTCGTTAAGTGGAAGGGGCAGACTAGTTCATCCTGGAGCAGGGAGATTACAGGAAGGTCACGGGTTTGATCGCCTCCAATGTCAATATCCACCAAACCCTAAGCTGTTCACTCACTTGATTTATATCTGAAACAAGGAGTCAGTTACAGAAAATGTTTCTTGTAAAGTAAAGATGAAAAAGCTTCCATGCATCCGTCTTGTACCTTAATAGCTTTATTTGTCACCCATATGTTCTGTATCCGCTTGTTCCAAAATATGATACCAGGTGTATGACCAGGGCCAGGGGAGGGCAGAACATTATATTTAGATTCTATATAATGAACATTTTCATATGAGCCGATAATGATCATTTTAGATTTTATTGTGTGTGAATTATTTGTTGTCTTATGTCATGCCATGTATACCCTTCGAAAGAAATGTTATCTGTCACTGACTTACTTTAAAATCAGATTTTTTCTGATTCTCTCAGCCACAAACTAATTATCAACTTATTGTAAAAGCATAACTCAAGCTGTTGTTGTCTTCACTGTTTTCCACATCCTTACATACTAAACAAGATAAGTGAGAATTGTGAATGTGAGATGAAGAAGCAATAACGCTGTTAGTCAGGTCATGATAATAGCTGGAAATGAACACCAACAAAAAAGTGTTAATTGTTTGTGTTTGCGTGGAACAAATACTGAGCCAGAGCAAAGTTTTGTCTTTCTTCCCTGAGGAGTTAACATGTCAAACACGATGTGGGGAGTCAAAACATGAGATCAAACTCTTTTCTCAGTCCTAGTGAAAAGAAAGAGGAACAATTAATAGAATCACGATTAAAAATAAAGTATCCCTGAGCTCTGTTCTCGGGAAGGAATATCACACAGTGCGCATGGTTCTGTGGCGTTTCACAAGGAATGAACATGTTTTATGTCCAGGAGCAATTACAGATGGCACGGCAGAGCTTTCATCTCGAAAATATGCGTAAGAAAAGAAAAGTAAGTAAGTAAGAAAAGTTAAATTAAACCCTTAGTCATTCAATATCTGAAATGTTAAGCTATTTTTGAAGAAATATCAAATACAAAAGTAGCATGGACTCCCTACAGAGCTGGACAGGTTAGGAATAATAATCTAGGAATTAAGGAATTGAATTTACCCAAACCAGTTAAGAAACTGGAGGAGAAAAATGTGCCCAGACAAAGGTTCCTGTCACAGCAAACCTCCATTAGCCCTTGTAAACGACAGAAAAAGAAAAGACAGAGGTGCTGCTGGGGGAAACGAAGGGTAATTGGCTCCCTACCAACCGGCAAACAGTCAATGTGTGATTGTGCAGCGGTCGGTCTGCTGGTGCTGAGAAACATCCTTGTCAGCACGAGGCTGGGAGCAGCTTATTACACGGGGAGCAGCGGTGAGTGGCAGCTAACAATGGTGAAGATTCTGACGAATGATAATTATCTTTTAAAGTGGGGAATGCTCCCAAACAAGTGCTGGGGCCCCTGGGTAGTGCAAGAATGCTGGACAGTTTGGATTCGACGTTCTGTCTGGGAACGGAGCGAGGAATCACGCTCCTTCTACACCTGCAAGACCGTCAGCGCCTGGAAATCCCACTGGGAATCCCAGTGGAAACCAGTGCAATGTATCCCCACACGCTCAGTTGAGCTGTCACCACATCTCAGGTAGATTCTACATGAAATCTGTGGATATGCAGCAACAGTCATCAAGTAATAGAATTATTTTTTTTTATTGTTAGGAAATCTTTTCACACGTATTTATTTCATTTTATTTGACTGAAATAAATCAACTTAATCTTTGCACAAATTACCTTGTTAATGAGGAACATTTAGTCAAGTCCTGTCATCTTTTGTGGGAACTTGTTTGTCTCAGAAATTGTTCCGTGACATTTTTGTATACCCTTTATAGGGAACTCAACGGTATCCCACAGTGCAAAAGTAGTGTTCAACCAATGGTAGCGAGCCGAGCAAAACATACCATCATGCACTGTGCGTGTTGACAGGAAGAAAAATGGCAGAAAGACAGGAGGAGAAAGAGAACAGCACAACGCGATTCTACACCTTTTTTATACATAACAAAAATATATATGGTCATCGTTGTAATATAAGTTACAATTGTAATATTATTTACGTCTGCTAAAACAGTCCGAGACGATGGGGGAACATAACCCCTCCAGTCACTGTGTCCCACAGCCGAGCGCTCTCTCCTGCGGCGGCTGTCAGGAGGCCTGCGAGGCTATCAGGGCCGGACAGGCGGTTTGTGCTCCCCATTAGAACTGTCAGCTCCTCTGAATCACTCGCTTTAATCACTTCAAATATCATTTTCACACGCGGCATTTCACTCCCCTCCAGAGCAGCAGAGGAGACAGGAGGCACATGAAGCAAGGCCTTGCGAGAGCCTTGCCGGGCCGGCGGCTGAGAACTTCACACGCAGAGAACTTCACTCGCACTTTCTCAAGGAGAAAGTGCGAGGCGAGTTGTTTGTGCGAAACAGCTAAATTAGAAAAGATAGGGGTGAAAAATCTGAATTTATTACTTGAAAATCCCATTTGAGTTTGACTGCTCCTATCCACACGGCAAAAGGAGCCCTCCTTTGATTCATCCTGCACTCTTGCATGAGTGACACATCCTCTGAGCCATGATTCTGACATGACAAAGTGATCCCTCATGAAGGAACTGATCAATGATTCAATTTTCTGCTTGTCTGATATTTCAATGTCAAACCTATTTGCTGGGAAGCTTTGTTTCAACGCTCTTGCAGGCCGTGAGCCCGCCTGAAAGACGATCTTCCCCGCGCCGATGTTTCTTCCTGGGATTTGCTGTATCATTCTCCTTCGTGTGTTTTCACACTTCCTTAAAGTTAATTCCAACCTAGGTCCCACCACAAACCATACAGTTACATTTTCTGTTTCCTGTTGCTCTATTGTTGAACTTCACCCCCGGCTGAGGGCAGCAGTCATGAGGTTGTGGAGGTTGCTGATGCAGTACCTTTTCTGCGGGGCCTTTCAGCTCCAATATACACTCTCTAATTTATGCAGTAGGAGCAGCGTGGAAGAGTTGCATTTTTTTTGCAAACCCGAGAGGTCAAAGGGGACTTGTGTGAGAGGAGCCAAGTTACAGCAGTAATCCAGTTTCTCCCATTTTTCAAAAACTATGACTGACTATGTTATTTGCTCGTCATTGGAAGCTTGTTCATCGTACTTGGACAACTTTGCTTCCACTAGGACTGTTGGAATGTTTCTACAAAAGAAATGCCAACCCAAGGATTATTAATGGTGTAACCTCTCCAACACGATAAGATAACTCTGAATAATTCTTACATACCCCTTTAGCTTATAGGTGTGGTGCTATTCTGAAAAAGAATGATCCCCTCATATATGTTATAAACAATCCACATCTACTGCATGTTAAAAGTGACATATTGGTCCTACTACTTCTAGCAAATTGGTAAAGATGCATTGTATTTTTCTCCACATGTGGAAAAATGCATGTTCTTCATGTAGCTAAACAATAGTTCACATTACAAAAACTATTTTCTACAGTAAATCTCACAAGAAAAAAAGGTATAATGTTTACAAATTCAAAACACCACCAATGTTTTAAGTCCAGTCTCTAAAGCTGTTCCAGTTTATGAATTTGAATGGTGTAATCTTATCTTTCATATGTGACTTAGTCTTTCTCTAATCGAAAGATACAGAATTCATTAAAATGATAAATGGCATAATGTGTGACTGACAACTAAGTGTCAGTGGCGGTCTGGGTTTTTCCTGTCACGAACCTGAGCTCGCGATATCAATTACCTCTGTCCTCTTCAACCTTTGAGGACCAATGGCCCCTGTTTCTCTGTGAAAGGACATGGCTCCAGCATCAGGCGGCACATCCCTCTCTGTCTCTGCAAGGCCTGCTGGGACCTCTTAGGTGACAGCGTCACTCGAGCTGAGGTGGAGGGCTTCCTCCAGCCGGTTGCTTGGCCGCCTGCCTGCCCCCTCTTCCTCCGTACTCAATGGACATTGATCCCCCAGCAGCGACACCGTGTCCCAGGGAGGGGTAAGCCGATACACCTCGTTGCCTCCAACAATCATTCTGCCCCTGTAGGGACGGGTCGTGGTAAATTAATAGTGTGCTTGCAGCGACTAGATATTGTTAATGTATTTGCTATTGATGGAGTGAGATAACATGAGTAGCTTCAGCCTTACTTAACACAGAACGTAAAAGCACCAAGGCCATAGAGGAGGAGGCGCAGCACGGTCACTGAGTTATTTCAAGCTTTTAGCAAAAGTACAGCAGAGCCACACTAATTTCCTTCACCAGGATAAAACCAAAGGCATCGTTAGAACAAGTTTAACTTATAGATCATCACATTATTTAATTATAAAATGTTTTGAGTAAATACATAACTACTTTGGAAAATGTGTTATCATTTAGTTTTTTTATTTACTTTCTTAATGATCGAATCGTAAAGTGGCAAACACCATGTAGTGAGGAAACTATAGGGCAGAGGGTAGGTGGTAAAACCCTACTAGACCTTGAGCCACATATGTGAACTTAGAATAAAGACAATTCAGTTAATTTTTCTGAAAAACATTGACTGTAACGTCCTCATTGCAGATACACCAGGTAGGATGAACGCAAAATCCGCACCATAGACTGTTTATAAAAAGAACATCAGTCAAGCAAACAATAAAAAAGTGACGGTATATTGTAGAAACAGTTTTAGCAGAAGTCACTAATGACAAGGAGTAATTCTGAAGAAGCTCCAGAGCCACAGGCCAAGCAAACAGCTCATTTATAACCAGTATTTTTAGATGGCGCACTGCACTAGTGTTTAGAAATGTAAGCTTTACTGTATGACAGTATGCTCTAGCCATCGAACCACATGATGCTTGGCAAAAGTGGTGATAATGCTCCTGTTTACCAAAACACTGTTAACCTACAAGATTAGCATTTTCATATTGCTTGAAAAAAACTCTTTGGACTCTTTTCGAAACCTCTAGCATAATCCACTTGATCCTTCATAAGAGCTGTCACAGCGCTGCACATACACTGTCTAAGCCCACTTTGAACTTTTGGATTTGACGAGCTTTGGCGTGCTGTAACATGACTGACAACACTGATCAACTTTAAACTGGCTTCCCGACGAAAGGAAAGACCCCTGGGTATAGGTCCATCACTTAACAAGTCTGCCTCACTGCCGGCTGTGTGCCCTAATGAAGCACACACAATATGTACAGTGAATTCACCTGGGACCCTGCTCTGTCTTGATGTTAGGCTTTTGTCACCCACCATTATCATGATGCTCAAAATGTTTTATCTGGAACAGATTTTATATGTGTTCCAGATAAAATGTTTTTATCTTGAACACATATCTCAGGAACCATTAATCGTATAGACTTTACACTTAACCATGTGTGTTGGAAATTGCCCAGGGAAGTGCAGGACCAAGTTTGGTGTGATTTGGAACATGTGATACATCCAATAGTAGCAGTCAGTGGGGGTGGGGCAGTGTGCCTTCAGGCTGTGGGCCGAGTTGAAAGTGTCTTAGCAGTGGTCGGCAACTGGGTATTTATCATTTTGATAATTTCATTATTTCATTTCTCCATATTGGACTGACACAGACGGACTGACCCACTATAGGTGCTGGTGGTAACACCAAAACCTCTTCCTGTTTGACTATTTGTCTTCAATGTAAAAGCACAGCTCCTTTTGTTTTGAAAAACTGACTATTGTTCAATAACTGTAATGACATTGTAACCATTTTAAATCCACAACTTTCTGCAATCATGTACCCTGTAATAACTTTATGGGTTGTGTCAGAGGACTGAGTGCCCTTGTACCTGTCTTTAAGGTTGCAATGATACTGAATGCAAGGTTGTACTATGTCCCAGAGAAGAAGATCATTATTTTTCGTGCCCTGCACTTGACACCTGCATGAGGCCTCTGTGCACTACAACGTCTGCCGGGTCACAAGGTCTGTAAGCGTGTTTCCTTGATGGGATCGAATGTATATTGCTTTCTGGAATATGGAGTATATGGAATATTGCATCCCACTCCCCACACAGCCCATTAACCCACTTTTTTTGAAGGAGAACGAAGGGGACTTGAAACTGAAGGAAATGAGCATGACGGCTGGTATGTGTTAACCAATGAAACGCAATGACCTTTGGGTGTAATTGAAGGACTCCACGGTGTCAAAAACCATTGTGTTTATGATCTGTTGTCACACTGTGGCTTAAAAAGTCTGACTCTAGAATAAACAAGATAAGGTTTGAATAACATGCATATTTACCAGGTCGGTTGAAAACAACGGTGTCAGCATTCCCCCCCAAAGTTTCGCTCACACCACGTGTCTGTGTGGGAGCGCTCCCGTTTCTACAAAATCCAATGACAAGCGCATCAGCTGAATTAGATACTTAGAATTATCGATAGGGTTGCATGTTGGAAGGTGGTTAGCACTGTCACCTCACAGCAAGAAGGTTCCTGAATTGAAACCCATCATAGTTAGGTTAATTGGAGGTTAAATTGTCCATGTGAGAGAGAATGGTTGTGTGTCTCTATGTCAAGAGTGTATCCGACTCTCTCCCAGTGTGAGTGGGGATTGGCTGCAACTCCCCTCACGATCCTCAAAAGGACAAGCAGTATAAACAGTAAAACGGGTGGAGTCATCCATAGGTATGAATATGCCTATGTCTCTTGATGGAGTGTCAGGATGGAGTGTCAGGATTTATAGTCATGATGATTTAATATCACAGTTTACCAGCACAGTGGGATTATTTGATGTGATGCATAAAATCCCCCAAAATATAACATCTTCATTGATAGACTAGTTTCTAATTTACCTTTCTCGCTCCTGTAGTATTGTAAAAACAACCAGAACAAGTAAGACTCACTAGTTTCCATTATCATTATTATGCTGGTGGCTGTGTTTGTATATGCATGTCTGTTAAATTATGTTTTATATATTAATGTTTGTTTTGATTCAACTATGAGAAACCCAATTTTGTTATCATATAATTGTATTATCCACAAGGAGTGCAGTTGGACATCTGAAAAGAATACCACCTCCTTCAAATTAAGACATAAGGGAACTGGCATGTACAGCTATATAAGTAAAACAAAGAATATTGAAGTAATTGATGAAGTATTACAATTGCAATTTATGAGTAGAGAAATCATCAGTAACATAGAGCATAATAATAGAAGACATACACGTGCACCTTTGAATAATAAGAAAAGTATTACTTCATCATATTTCTTTCCTCGTCAGTAGCAAAGCTGTTAGTATTGTTGCCTTAGCAATTTCGTAATATGTGTCCTTAAAAAAGGATTTTACTTCCTTTAATTTAATTTAAATGGTATGAGTTGTTTGTTTTATGTTGATAATCTATAGATATCTGACACAGTGTAAGGTGTTTATTTAGTCCACCCACTTTGTATTATTTAAATAACAGAAACACCTTCTGTTCTTAATACCATACAGCTGAAAAGCTTTATATATTATATTTATAATGAATACGTATACATAATGTAAATTATATATTTTTTAACTAATACTTAATATTAACATAATATTAATTCCACATTTTATTATGTGTGTGTGTATACAATTACATAT